>NW_022630999.1:9653047-10068961 GCF_010015895.1 Lontra canadensis
AAATATATATATATATATATATATATATATATTAGATAGACCAGTTAAGAAACGTTAAAAAAGAAAAGGGTAAAAGTTAAAAAAATTTAGCAGAAGAAGAGAAAAAAAAATTGAAAAAGAAAAAAAAATTAAATTAACTGCAAGGCTAAAGAATCATGGGGAGAAAGCCATGAGTTCCGTGCTTTGCTTTCTCCTCCTCTGGAATTCCGCTGCTCTCCTTGGTATTGAAACTGCACTCCTCGTAAGTGACCTTGGTCCTGGCTAGGTTTCTTGTTGATCTTCTGGGGGAGGGGCCTGTTGTAGTGATTCTCAAGTGTCTTTGCCCCAGGCGGAGTTGCATCGCCCTTACCAGGGGCCGGGCTGAGTAATCCGCTCGGGTTTGCTTTCGGGAGCTTTTGTTCCCTGAGCGCTTTCCGTAGAGTTCCGGAGGACAGGAATGAAGATGCGGCCGCCCAGTCTCCGGCCCGGAGGAGCCGAGACCCCGGGGCCCCACTCCTCAGTGCGCCCTCAGAGAACAGCGCCCAATTTCTCCCGTCACCCTGGCCTCCGGCCGCGCTCCGAGCTGACCGAGCCTGCGACCGGTTCAAGGTAACCCCGAGCTGTGAGCTCACTCCTCGGCTCCGTCTCTGTAGCCGGCTTCCCCGTTCTAATACCTGCAAGCTCTGCGACACTCAGACACCCCCGATCCTTCTGTGACCCTGCGGGACCTGAGGCCACGCTGACCCCGCGTGGGCTTCACCCCGGTTAAGCCTCTGGAGCGATGTCCCTCAGCGGAACAGACTTTTAAAAGTCCTGATTTTGTGCTCCGTTGCTCCGCCGCTTGCCGGGAGCCGGCCCCTCCCCCCGCGGTCTATCTTCCCGTCACTTTGGATTCACTTCTCAGCCAGTCCTACCTTTCAGAAAGTGGTTGATTTTCTGTTTCCAGAATTGCTGTTCTTCTTCTCTTCGATCTCCCGTTGGATTTGTAGGTGTTTGCAATCTTTAGATAAGCTATCTAGCTGATCTCCCGCTACCTGAAGTAGTCTCAGCCTGCTGCTTCTCAGCCATCTTGACTCCTCCTCCCATAATAGGGAATTTTAAGAAAACTTTACATAACATTCTTTTGACTTATCCTGTATCATCATAGTGGACTTTATGATAGCAGGTTTACTTTCACACGAAGTTTAACTTCATTATAATCAGTGAAATAAATAACAACCTTCCTACTTGTGTATTTCGAATACTGATTACAGGACGTGTAGAGGAGAAAGGTGGGTTTGAAACAGAGACTAAGGACATGTGCTCCAGATGTTCACACGCAGGTTTCATCTGAAATGTTTTTATTTTACTCTTCAGGCTCAAAGACAGCAGATCCATACTGTTATGGTCACACACAGTTTCATCTGTTACCTGACAAACTGAAAAGGGAAAGGCTTTTGAAACGGAACTGTGCCGATCAGATAGAAGTTGTTTTTAGAGCTAATGCTATTGCAAGCCTCTTTGCTTGGACTGGAGCACAAGCTATGTATCAAGGTAAAACTAATTTTATGGCATTGTTCTTGGAAGGTATGTGTGACATTTTAAGAATTTAGTGGTGTCTTTGTGTTAAGTGTAGGGTGAATCTTAACATTTTGAAAACTTGCAGTGACACAAAACACAGTTGTTTTAAAATTCACAATTAGATATTTTACATTTGCAGTTGGCAAGTGGTGTTTAAATAGTTATTTTGATCTTTTACTTTTACCACTTTTGTGTATGAATGAATTTTTTTCTGATGGTGTCAAGCGGGTGAAAGACTAGCCAGCTAAGTCAACTCTGTAGATGCTCGCAGCTTTCTGAAGCTGGAAAAGGAAATGCTTTGATGGGTTAAATTTTAGATTCAATCACAATTATTCTATGTAATATCTTTAAAGGCTATATCCAGGATATGGATTAGAAGATTGTTTATTAGACATTCAGTAAATAGTGAATTCTTTCTAGTAATCAAGCAGTGTTAGACTTGGGGATATAATGTCAAATGAGGCAGGGAGATCCTGCTGTCTTGGAGCTTATAGTGAGGAGATTAAAAGATAATATACTACATAAGGGATAAAATGACTTACTGTGTGCAGGTATAAATGAGATATTGGGCCGAATTTATTTAAATGGAGGAACTCGGGGTGGTCTCTAAAAAATGATATTTGAATGAAGACCAGACCTGTAGGAACAGCCTTGAAGTGTTTAAAGAAAATAAAGACAGGAAGGGGGAGAATAATGGAGGATGAGATTAAAGGAAACCAGAGGCCATAGCTCAGAGGACTTTGAGAGCCCATTGTGAGGCATTTGGATTTTATTATAAAACCTGAAGTAATGAACTGTAAGTAACCAGATTGATCCTATATGAGTTCTCAGGAGGAATTTAATATAGATTTAATTGTTTTCTAGGCTCACCCTTTTTCTCCATGTGTGTGTGTATGGAGAGATTTTATATATATATATATAAATATATATATATAAAATATGTATATGTACATATTTTTATATATATATGTGTGTGTGTGTATATATATATATAAGCCTAGAAAATAATTAAATCTATATTAAATTCCTCCTGAGAACTCATATAGGATCAATCTGTGTATATACATATTTATATATATATATACATATTTTATATATATATTTATATATATTTTTATATACATATTTTTATATATATGATTTAATCTTTTACTCACAATTTTTTCCTTAAATGGAGAGAATCAGAACAGGATTAGACAGAAGCAGAAACAGGAATCTTTCACAAAAACATTAGAATGGCACTGTTTCTGCATTAAAAGTAAAGTGCTCCTTTTTTCCTATATTTAATTACAAATGCTAACAATGTTATTCATTGGCTATCTTCATGAAGGCTGATAGAAAGTATGTATGAGGGAAGAACATTACTGCTTGCCCCTGGCACTGGGATTTAAAAGTGTTAAAGCCAGTCAGTCTAGAGCAAGAAGTAGCCAGAAAGTTTGAGTACTAAAGGTATGAAAGGCATCCTGGAACCTATGACACAAGATACACAAGGCAAAATAACAGCAGCTCATAAAGCCAATTTTAAAATATGTAAAGGAAGAATAGAACTTGTCTATTATACTTGATCGCAATCCTTAGAAAGTCCATTTTTTCCTGAAGGTTTTTTTTTTTTGTAGATTTTGGTGAAGTAAATGGCCGTAATGGTTATTGGGTGGTAGATGCCACTGGTACCGGGAAAATGAGTGTATTTGGACAGAGTTAGTACCAGATGTAGGGGAGATCCGCATTGATAGAACTTGCTGCCTTTTTTTTTTTAGGTGAAGTGAGTTAAACTGTTGAAGAGCAAAGTTGTTGAGAATATGTCATGAGTTTGGGGATATCAGAAGGGAGGAAATAATTTTTCATGCAGAAATAGAATACAGGATTAGAATGGAGAAGATGAGGAAAACTTTGAGATCTTAAGGAATTTGTAGGTAAGATATTTAGGTTTTAGGGGATATTTAGTACCCTCGACTTTGTAAATGTTTCGTTGCGGTAAAATGTATTCTATGTGTAAATGTCAGTATAACTCTTTTCTGTAGGGTTTTGGAGTGAAGCAGATGTCACTCGGCCGTTTGTCTCTCAGGGCGTGATCACAGATGGAAAATACTTTTCCTTTTTCTGCTATCAGTTAAATACTTTGGCACTGACTGCACAAGCTGATCAAAATAACCCTCGTAAAAATATATGTTGGGGGACACAAAGTACGCCTCTTTATGAAACAATTGAAGATAATAATGTGAAAGGTTTTAATGATGATGTTCTACTCCAGATAGTTCACTTTCTACTGAACAGACCAAAAGAAGACAAATGACAGCTGTTGGGAAACTAAGAAGAAATAACTGATTCAGGACTTTGGGAATACTTCAGTTTCACTGAAGGGAAAATAAAAGGAATTTTAATAATGAGACTTGTCAAATGCATTGTTTTGAGACAGATATTTCTTATGTTAACCTGTGATTTCGACCTCTCATTCTTCTCAGACTACACACTGAAAGACTTAATTTTAAATAGAGTATGTTGATTTGAAGGTAATTTCACTCAAAATGACCAATTGGTGAGACCAGTTGAGCTATCCACAATACTTGGTATTAGTTGCTTGTGATTTTGAAAGGAATGGAAGGACAGTAATTCAAAAGTTTGAGAATAAGTAGACATGTTATATTTTTTCTTTTTTGTTTTTAATTTTTTCATTGATAAATGATACAGTTTCAGAGTCCTGCTCAAACTGCTTTAAAACTGTTCTATCCTTGATAGAACAATATTTTGCAAGTATAGGAAACTAAGGCCCAGAGGAGTTAAGTGACTTTTCCACAATTTCACAGATGATTAATAATATAACTGATGAATTAAATGCAACTTACGTTCTTAGCACTCAGAGGCAACGTTAACAAGTACAGGACTGTCGTTTAGTGTCAGCACCTAACTCATGGCACAGGGTACTCAATAAATATTTGACCTGGGGGCACCGGGCTGGCTCAATCAGTAGAGTGTGTGACTCCTAATCTCAGGATTGTAAGCTCAAACCCCATTTTGGGTGTAGAGATTACTTAAAATCTTAAAAAAAAAAAAAAAAAAATTAAAAAAGGTAATGTTAACATATTTCCATTCATGTTTTGCTCTGTCCCAAAGATGAGGAAACAGGTTCACTATGTTTCAAAATCAGTTGTCAGATGGTAAAATGGTTAAATCTTGTTGAGAATTAAGATTCCTTCAAAACATTTTTAATGAGAAAAAAGAATTACCTTTGTATAATCATACTAACTCTTTGTTTTATATAACCTTCTGTTGTGCATATTTAAAACACTCCCATTAGGTACTACAGTCATATGACAGATAATCTCTGTTCTTACTTCCTTCCCTCCTGACCTCCCTCTCTTGCTCTCTGTCTTTCAAGACAGAGGCCACAGTTGCATTGATCAATCCTCAGCTAGAAGCCTAGGTATTACTGCCATAGATGATTGCTAAACTGAAGGAATAGCATCTGAAAGACGTTGTTCAGTTCAGCCGAAGTCTTGCTTTGTAAGACACTGTGCTATGTTGCATTTTTAGCACATTATTTTCAGTTTACCCAGAAAGCCGTGTCATTTCATACCACCATTTGTTTATTTAAGCAGTTTCCAAAGCTTAGAGTACTGTTCTTTACCTTTGGTTCTATCTGTTCAATCCGTGTATTGCTTCCCCATTCATCCTTGATGGAAAAAGTCAGATGTACAGAGAACCATCAAGCTCCAAGTACAGTGGTATTTCTCTCAAAGTCCGCTTTCACTTCTCTTTTTTCTCTTTGCATCTTGGGCAATTTGAGTTTCCATCCTTTATTTCTGCTCCCAGAGTTCAAGGATTAAATATGAAAGTGCTTTTAAAATTCTATATAATGAAAATATTTAGGATTCAGTTGAAATACCATTGCTTTCCCGAAGCTGATTATATTTCATTCATGTTTAATTGTCCGATCCTTTGAACACTTAAACCTCTGGTAGCACCTGTTTCATTCTCTTGTAATAATTTTCCTCATTCCAGGGGTGCCTGGGTGGCTCAGAGGGTTAGGCCTCTGCCTTTGGCTTGGGTCATGGTCTCAGGGTCTTGGGATCGAGCCCCGCGTCGGGCTTTCTGCTCAGCGGGGAGCCTGTTTCTCCCTCTCTCTCTGCCTGCTTGTGATCTCTCTCTCTGTGTCAAATGAATAAATAAAATCTTTAAAAAATAATAATAATTTTCCTCATTCCAAATGGAGAACACATCCCACGTATGTACATAACGTACATATAATACATGCCAGGACCTCGCGTAGCACTTACTATATTCTAGAGCATGGTCTAGATGGTTTACGTATATTAGCTCATTTAATCATCAGAAACATCCCAGGAGCTAGATACTGTTTCCCTTCTGCAGATGAGTTAACGGCACAGAAAACCCAACAACTTACTGAAGATTGTATAGCTAGAATGCAGCAGGGTTGAAATTTGAGCCCTGGTGATCTGACTCCAGAACTTTCTTACAACCATTCTGGTGTATATTCTTTAATAGTACGCTGTAGATATCAGTGCTACAGAAGTACAACAGTGACATAAATTTAGATACAGGATGGGTTAATTCTGAACAGTATGAATCCTGAAAATGTGTCTTGGCACAAGTGGCATTTGAATTGGTTCTTGATAGGTGGCATTTTCCAGCAAGAGGACAGTAAGTGGGTGGAACTGTGAGTGAAGGTGGAAAGCTGCAGGACGTACTTGGGAAATAAGCAGTGACTTCATTTACACAAGTTGCATGTGGCCTGAAAGCAGTTGGGGAAAACAAAAATTATTTACCAAGAAACAAAAATCTAACTGGGCTCAGACTTCTGCATAACACTGAACGTTAGGAGACAATGTAGCCCTGTCAGACTTCCAGAGGAAATTTACAATGAGAAATCTAGGACCAGTCAAGATAATTCGCAATGTAGAACAATTGAAGAAAAAAAGTCAGAACCCAAGTCACTTATAAGTTTATGAAAGTGTACTGCGGTTGATTAGCAAATGATAATAGGAGGAACCAATGAATGGAGATACAAAATGAATATGAGTACCAGGCAAAATTAAGCATGAAGCAGAGTTAGCAGTATTAATTACAAGCAGTTGAGAGCAAAAACAAAATTCCAGTGTTAAAAGGTCATTAATATGTTGTAGATTGTTATGAGTATGCGGAATGTTGATGTAAATGTTAAGTTGGAGTAACTAAAAATAAGGAATAAGTAAAATTTACTTAAGAAATTTTGGTACCTTAGAAAAAAGTTTTAGGGGCGCCTGGGTGTCTCAGTGGGTTAAAGCCTCTGCCTTCGGCTCAGGTCATGATCCCAGGGTCCTGGGATCGAGCCCCACATTGGGCTCTGTGCTCTGCAGGGAGCCTGCTTCCTCCTCTCTCTCTCTCTGCCTGCCTATCTGCTTACTTGTGATCTCTGCCTGTCAAATAAATAAATAAAATCTTTAAAAAAAAAAAAAAGTTTTAAAAATGGAATAGAACTTGTGTACAAAATCATTGATTAGACTACAGAAAGTCTCAGGAGTTTGTTTTTTCTAAGACTTTATTTGTCAGAGAGAGAGAGCAGAAGCAGGGAGAGCGGCAGGCAGAGGGAAAAGCAGGCTTCCTGCTGAGCAAGGAGCCCACTGCAGGACTCAATCCCAAGACCCTGGGATCATAACCTGAGCTGAAGGCAGATGCTTAACCTACTGAGCCCCCCCCAGGCATCCCTTCAGGAAATGCTTAAAAGCCAGAATTATAGAGGTCATGAACACTATCCATATCACAGTACATCTAAAAGTTGTTAAAATAGTTTTTAATCAGAAACATGTAATCATTTGAAAATAAAAATGTCTTTCTAAATAACTATAGAGTCACTATTAGTTTTCCTGGACAGAATATTCAGTGTATAATCAAACATTCCCAGAGCTATACCACAATCTAAAAATGACAGCTATCTTATTAGCCCTTTCATTTTTAGTCACATATATTTTTATATAATCTAGACATTTCCTCTGCTTGACAAATTGATTTTTTTGGACCAAGAAAACATTTTATTAATGTAAAAATAAAACTTAAGCTAGACTAAAATGTAATAAATTGCATGTAAAGCTGGTAGGTTATAGGCAGAGTTATTCTAAACATATTTACTCTTAGGGATACATGAAGATGCTATAGGACATGACCACTAAATAAACATGATCGATCCCTCTGCAGCTGTCAACTGACTTTGCTTTAATACCCTGAGAAAAATTGTATTTCTATTAAACACATGGAGTAGAATATAAAAAGCCACATATTTTTAAAGAGATAAAACATGAAGTTCAAAGAAACTTTCACTAATCTCAAAACTCTGGTGCTGGGAATGGCCAGCGATCCTTGTATCAACAGATGAAAGATTACTCCAAATTTTGCTGTGAAAGAGAGAAGGCAAGAGGGTCAACGCTCAGAGAGGAAGACCCTTTGCTCTTCTTTGCTCTGTCTTTATTTGTGCTTCAGGATGATCGTAAATCTTTATCACTCTGTTTCTCAAGCAAGGGATATGTGGCAAGGGGTCTTAGAGAAAATAGAAGAGTCTGGTTATGGGAAAGATAATGCTGATCAGCGTGTTCCACAGATTTTCCTAAACAGCTTTAGGGACAATGGATACATCTCTTAGATCACAGGGCAGCTATTCTGGCTGAGAAAGCTTGAGGGAAGGCAAACTCCCCACCGCATTCCTACTGCATAGTGGTCCCGCAGGCCGCGGCATTCCAAGGCCTAAGGCCCTCTCGGAAACCTTCCAAGCTCCCAGTGGCCTCGGGGTTACGTTTTAGCAAGCCAGATACTATGGATGATTGCATATTCTGCATGAACCCCACCGCTTTGGGGTAGCTTCAGATCTTCGGCTCTTTAGTCTTCGACCTGAAACCCATTTGCCAGTTTACTTAATGGCAAATTTATAATGCCATGTGTTTATATAAAATAAGAAAAATCAGCATTTGTCAGAGAGTTAAAAAGAATAAGGAAAATTAGAACAAAAGTGTAAATGTAGAAGTTGATGACACGGAAGAGAAAACAGAATTGACAAATAGATACAGTAACTGGTTCTATATTGTAGCCTCTCCCCGTGTAAATAAAGATAATATTCTGGCAAATCTAATCAAGGGGGAAAAGAAAACACTTACAATTGGAAAAGGTGATGTAATATACATGGTGGAGACTCTGGATAAGAAAATACTACATACAGGAAATTTGGACATTTTCCCCTGAGAAATAAAAATAAGAGTAAATCAAGTAAAGATAGAAAACTTAAACTGTCCATGGAAGAAACAAAACGTTTCCGAGAAACTCCATGCAAGAGAAACTCCAAAGAAACTGGAGTTTACCCATGGATTCTTGGAAATTTCCAGGAAACAACCTAAATTTTGGGATGATACTCAGTTTGTTTTATTAGATGCTCGTTTTTCCAGTTTAAAAAAAAAAATCACTAAGAGATGTGTAAGTTAAGTGCACATTTCAGTATAAATGCTGAAATCCCAAATAAAATGCTTATGTACCAAATTCAACAGTTATTAATCCATCCTAATAAGGTAGGTTTAATCATGGAAATTTGGTAATGGATGGATATTATGTTAGGAAATAGGCTAATAGAGGACATTAGTGGTTCAAAGGAGGAAAGTAAGGCTTTTGATAAAATTCTTACTCTTGTTTAAAAAAAGAAAGAAACATAGGTAAGTATTAGTAGAAAGATATTTTAATGAGAGCCTTATATTAGTTGACTTCGGACTTATGTTTAATCGTGAAACAAGTGTTAACTTCCACCGAAGTCAAGTAAGACTGCCAGCTTTGATCTTTGTGTATTTTGTTTGCTGATCCAGTCCAAGTGCTGGAATCGAAGAAGTAGGTATGCACTGAGAGTTTGTTGAGTGCATGTAAACCAATGAACTAATGAAATTTTTAGCTTGAGATTTGGTGTATCTCCTTTTTATTTGCACCTTTTATATCTCGCAAAATTTACGGTTTCCTTTATAAAGCTTGCCACACATTTACTTATGATTAGATTTTAAAAAAATTTTTTTTTAATTTATTTTGACACAGATCACAAGCAGGCAGAGAGGCAGGCAGAGAGGTGGCGGGGGAAGTAGGCTCCCCACAGAGCAGAGAGCCTGATTCGGGGCTGGATCCCAGGACCCTGAGATCATGACCTGAGCCAAAGGCAGAGGCTTTAACCCACTCAGCCACCCAGGCACCACTATTTATGATTAGATTTTTGTGTAATTGTGAGTGAATATTTTCTTTCCAATTATATTGTTTATAGCTTTTAAAAATGGCTTTTGGGGGCGCCTGGGTGGCTCAGTGGGTTAAAGCCTCTGCCTTCAGCTCAGGTCATGATTCCAGGGTCCTGGGATCGAGCCCCACATCAGGCTCTCTGCTCAGCAGGGAGCCTGCTTCCTCCTCTCTCTCTGCCTGCCTCTCTGCCTACTTATAATCTCTGTCTGTCAAATAAATAAATAAAATCTTAAAAAAATGGCTTTTGTACTACTCTTGATTGATATATGTTTATTTTGTAAAGACCATCTAATTAGTTCATTAAATCAATAATTTTTTTAGTTGAGGGGCACCTGGGTGGCTCAGTTGGTTGAGCAGCTGACTCTTGGTTTCTGCTGAGTCATGATTTCAGGGCTGTGGGATTAAGCCCGAGTCAGGCTCTACACTCAGTGCAGAGTCCCGTGAAGGTTTTAATCCTCTGCCCCTTACCCCATGCACACATGTGCATGCTCACGCTCTCTCTCAAAATAAATAAATCTTTATAAAAACGTAAAAACGTTAAAAACAAAGAATATTTTAGTTGATTCTCACGAGTTGTAGAGGTCCAGTCATTTTTGGGTTCCCCTAAAACTGCTTATCAGCGTAGACAGCCATTAACCTTCGTGTAGCAAAATCCACCAGATGGTTAGTTCTATGACCTTATTTTACTCAGTACATCTGACTCATTTGGTGGGCTGACCACTCCTTCATTCTTCATGTAGTGTTATAGTGTCTCCTATCGCCTTCAATGAAATACACACTTGGTTTTCCTCCTTTCTCATTGACCATTCTTTCACATTCCCCCTTGCTTTTCTTCCTCTAATCTTCATTCAAATATTGGTATACCTCCAGGTTCTGTCTAGGCTCCATCTTTTCTTTATCCACAGTCTTTCCCTAAATAACCTTATCAAGTCTCATGGATTTAACCATATTTATAAACACATTCAGAATTATAATTTGATTTCAATTTTGTTTCATATCTGAACTGTATATATCACCATTTTAACTGACCAAGTTTGAGTGATTATATTACTGGGGATTTTTTTCCCCCTAATTTTCAAATTTTCTAAATTCCTGGAAAATACATATTATTTTTATAATCAGAAAAAAATTATTTTGGGGTGCCTGGGTGGCTCAGTGGGTAAGAAAAGAAAAAATTATTTCATTTTAATTGAAATTACTTGTTTTTCTTAAATGGACTCTAATATGGAACAACCATTCAATGTCAAATTCCTCTCCATCATAAACAACCTCATTGTGGAATTGTATTTGAAAAAGTATTTCTTGATTATATTAGTTGCTTGAAAAAATACTTATTCAACAATATTCACATAAGTTTCATCACACAAGTATTTTAACTCATTTTATGTTGTTGGCCCCTGGACACTGATACTAGATATGAAGGCTTTAGATTTTTTTCATGAGATACCTTAATAGACAACTTAATTACTATGCATTTTGCATTTTATATTAAATTCTAGCCCACTTTGGATTATGCTTGAACTAAATTAAATATGAGGTAAGGTTAATTCACATAAAATGTTAGGTACAATAATTTTTAAAATTTACTCATTTATTACTACAGAAATTGGAAGAATGGTTTTGGGCAGAGGCAGGAGAAAGTACAAAAAGCAAAATAAATGGGAAAAAAAAACACTGGAGAATTTTGAAAAAAGAAATAAAACAGGTCCATGGGTGTACAACATCAATATGGCCAATATTTAATAGGAGTAGGTTGAATTTGCCATAAAAAGGCCTTAGTGGTACAAAGTTCAATATGAGAAGTATAAAACCAACAATAGCAATTAAAAAAAAAAACTGGGGAAAGTAATTAATTCCACAAAGAACGAGAATGTTTAAGTAATTATATGCCAAATATATAGACATGGTTACTGTCTTGGAATAATAAGTGCATTGTAGACTAAAATTTGGCAATAGTTACTATCTAAGTAAGCTTATCTCTGCACTAAATGTAGCTTATGTGAAAGATAACTTTAAGAGTACTTTCAGCCTACTTTAAATTAACGCTTCTGTAAGCCATTCTTTTTAGTACAAATTAATTTCCATTTCTCAATCACATTTGTTAGTTCTTTTCCTCTGTAAAAATTACTGAATTCTGTCTCAGCTCGATTGCATTTTTTGTTCATTGTCATCCTACAGAATTCTGCATGTCACTTTGTAAAATTGTTGTTAATAGTATTTGACACTTGAAGCTGGCTTCTAAAATGTGTATAATAGTTTACATGTAAGTCTGAGGCTTAATGTATAGGTTATGATTTTGACTTTATTTTTAAAAGAAGGTTGTATTTATAGTAATTTGATTTGTTCCTAAAATTATGGAAAGGAACTGCCCTTGGATTTAAAATACAATATTCTCTAGAAATTAATTAAATTGATGGGAATTCCAAGTTGATAAATGCAAATGGGATCTCCTTGGGTTTTGTTTTTGGTTTTGTTTTACCTTTTTAGTTTTGGGACAAAATAAATGAAGTTTTACTGTAGTGCTCGCTTGGTGACATATATACTTAATCAGCAAAAGTCAATAATACATCAGCCAGTTTAGAAAAATTCTGAAGACAGAAGAAACTAATCATCTTTATTTTTTAATTAAGTAACTGTGTAAATGATTATAAACTTGGTGCTTTAATATTTTAATTCAAAATACACCCTCAGAATGTTGTTATGATAATTGTGTGTGATATAAAGATGCAAATTTAGCATCTTCTAGGTATGAGATATATATATACAAAATGAGGATCATCATACTCATTTTTGCTATGGCCTTACGGCTTTTTTTGTATTATAGAGGTATTTCATAATGCAGCAATATAATACCCCAAGTAGCTTTATAAATTTACTAGCTGTACTTTCTTATTATTTTAATTCCAGTTTTGAATTACTAAAAACTGTCCTCATCTTGGGAAAATGAAAGCTTGAATAATACTTAGCCACTTGGGAAATATTTCTTTGGGTGTTCAGTCCATGTAAAACTTTGCTTTTATTCGTAAACTAACAGTATTTATGTTATAAGCACTTTATTAGGATTTTCTGAAGTCTTTCAAGAAGTATTGTCTCTCAGTCATGAGTAATAAAGAAGGTGGCCAGGATTTAAAGCTGAAATAGGCAGCAGGGACAATTTCACTTAGCAATTGAGCTTTGTTTATGCTATTTATCTTTGCCCCACCCAGTGTGGGTTTTTGTTTTAATTATCAACAATAAAAGAGAGAGGGCTTATAAAACATCCAGATTTCAGATTCTTTTGAAAAATTAAGATCTGATAGCTCCAGGTTCCCATTCTATGCCAGATCTATGTACACTCTGCATGTTATCAATAGACAGGAGCTGGAAATTATCTACTCTGGGTCCCTTGAGATGGGACATACTCTGCAGGGTGTCACAGCACCCCCCCACCTCCCTATTTCTTCTCTTTACTTGGCCAACATCATTGGGCATACCTCACTAATTTCTGTTACATGTTTTGTCCCTGAGGCATTGAGTTGATGGCGCCTGAGGTCCATATTGCTATTAAGAACTCATATTATTGGTGGCAAAAGTCAACCTTTACAATTATATTTTAGGCTTTAGAAATCTTAGTTTTTTTAACAACAAATGTAATAATGATGATAAATTCAGAGAAATTCAATTTAATTTGAGATAAACAAAACCTGGTCTTTGAGTTGAAGGATGGTATGTACAGTTACTCAGCAAAATATATGAACTTCTGTTCCTTTCCTCTTCTGCTAAATGAATGGCAGAGTGAATCTGGATTTGTTTTGACAGTTACCACGAAGTTGGGAGAAATTTTGCCCATTTTCGTAGAATCAAAATTGGCAACCAAAGAATATTCAGATACTACTCTTAGTATTTATTTTCCTTTTTTAACCTAAATTGGGTTGTCTCCAACATTGACCTCCCCTGTCGTAGACAAATAGTTAGGATGCTCTTTACAGAGTTGAGCACTAAGAGAAGGTGCCCAAATGGTAATTCACACACAGACTGGCTAGAAAACTGTGAGATAACCCATTAAAAAAGAAAAAAACCCAAACTTCCACTTCTACTTCCAGAAATGGTGAACTAGATTATTCTGATCTTTCTGACTAAATATAACACCCTCTTGAGGCATTAGAGAGCTAACAAGGTAGTGAATCATTGTCAAGCTGGTATCTGGAAGAGAATGGAAAGCCTTCAGAAAGATGAGCCTGGTATTGAGAATACATTTGCTCTGGAGAGGGGGAATTATTAATCTAGAAGAGGAAGCTAAGAGGAGGATTAACATTTATAATAGCTTTCTGAGACCAGAAAGATAAAAGTTAGAGTATAGGACCTCTAAATTTGAGACTGGTAGAATTCTTTGGTATGAAACCTGAAGCACCACATCCTAGCAGTAATGGTAGAGTAAGCCAGAAAGAAGTAAGCCATTCATGCAGAATATAGTTTACAATGGAGTCATCTAGACATCTCAGAAATGTCTGAAATTTGAAAGTGGATTGATATGACCTGTGATTTCTAATGTCCCTAAGAATTTGGAAGATGCAAATCTGGAGAAAGAGAACATTTTCCTAGGCCTCAAATTATTTTTAGAAATAATTTTTCAAATTTCAAATTAACAGTATCTGCATATAATAACTGGGCACCGGAGAAGAAAGGCAATAGGAATGAAAACCAGCAGAAACAGTAGACAATAGAAACAGACCCAAAGTGGCACCAAATATTTGGAAAGTGAGATAGACTTTAAAATTAATATGGCTACTATGTTCAAGGAGATAAAAGATTGAAAATTTCAGCAGAGAACTGGAAATTATAAAAAAAAAAGTTACTGAAGACTTGAAAAAGCATCAAATATTGGAGAACTGAAAAAAATAACTCAAAACACTGTATTAGTTATCCAATCTACATAATTAATTGGTTATCCAATCTACATAATTAATTGCGGACTTCACTTTTAAAACAACACACATTTATTGCTTTACAGTTTCTGTGGGTGAGGAGTCCAGGCATGGCTTACCTGGGCCTGCTTCAGAGCCATTCACAAGGCCACAATCAAGGTCTTGGCCAGGGGTAGGGTCTCATCTCAAGGCTCAGGTAGGGAGAAATCTGCTTTAAATATATATAGTCTCTCCAGATTGTTGCACTGAGGGCCTCAGTTCTTTCTTGGCCATTAGAAGAAGGCATCCTTCAGGTTTTTGCCATTTGGGCCTCTCCATTAGAGCAGCCTTTAACATGGCAACTTCCCAGAGAAAGCCTACAGAGAGAGTCTGCTAACAAAACTTGGTCAGAAGCCAAGTCATTATGTCCAGTCCATAAACAGGGAGAGGGGACTACACAAAGGCATGAATAGAAGGAGGTGTGAATCATTGGGGACCATCTTAGGATCTGCCCACCAAAAGATTATAGACACATCTGGAGAGAACTACTGAATTGGAAAGTCAGAATAAAATACTCATAATAAATGTCGTCATAAACTTTGTGACTCTGCCATTGCCTGTAAGGTGGGGTTGGTATTGACCCATGCCCAGAAACAGTGGCAGCACTTGTGTGGAGAGATGATAAATAAGGATATATGTTCATTGAATGTAGGAGTTCAGAGGTAAGGAGACTAGGGACACCTGGCTGGCTCAGTTGGTAGAGCATGGGACCCTTGGATCTCAGGCTCATCATGAGTTTAAGAACCCTGTTGGGCGTGGCGCCTACCTAAAAAAAAAAAAAAAAAAAAAAGAAGAAGAAGAAGTAAAGAGACTATTGGGGAAAGAAATGAAGGATCAATTTAGGCATTTAGGAATCCCATTTGTTCTTGTTCTGGATACCAGTGGATATCCAATCTATAGTACTCTTTATAAAGAGTTTTACATAATTTGCAATTTAGCTGATGTTTTTGATATTGATTAATAATATGCTAGTACATAATCAGTGGAAATATGTGTCTATAAACTACTAGCTATTGCACATGATATTTTACCTTCCTTAGGTTTTTTTTGCACATGATTTTCAAGGTACACACGTATTTATTTCTGAGAGGTATATGGTCCTCATGGGAAGATAATATTTGCAAATATATTTTAAATTAGCATACATTTCAGTGAATTGTTTAAATGTAAAAAAAAAAAAAAAAGA
Source organism: Lontra canadensis (assembly GCF_010015895.1). NCBI lineage: Eukaryota > Metazoa > Chordata > Mammalia > Carnivora > Mustelidae > Lontra > Lontra canadensis. The sequence goes on from NW_022630999.1 coordinate 9,668,960, forward strand.
AAACCCCACCTTGAAACAACTGCCATTCAAGAGCTAGTTTCAGTTTATCTCATATGTGTTTTCTTTGTTTAGTTTAATTATAATGGAAAATCTCTTTAATGTTGATAGGATTTCTTTAGAATAAACCATTACTATGTCTGAAAGGCCTATTACAACTGACAAAATTGGATGAGAAATAGTGATATGGAAAACCAAGTTACCTATAACCACTGATAAACAAAGACCTCTAAGTCATTATGATTATTTTTTAAAGAATTTATAAATACAATGTTCCTATCAGTTGCATATTAATTTGAAAATGATCTCCAGCTGGATTCATGCTGAATAAGATCCAGAAACTTTCTTCATCATCCGAATAGATGCACAGGAAGCTAGGGAGGAAAAGGAAAGCATATGGTGAGCAAATTTGTTAATGCCAGGTACTGCATTAACATTAAAGCATTCTGCATTCAGCATTCCTATTCATTTGAAACTTGATGAGATTGTTCAGTTACTTATCATGAACTACTCAAGGCTCCATATAGACAAATACTTATTTATAACAACCCTCTATAGAAGTATTCTAAGATTTAAAAGTGTATTTAAAGGGGCACCTGGGTAGCTCAGTCAGTGAAGCATCTGCCTTCAGCTCATGATCCCAGGATCCTGGGATCCAGCCCTGCATCAGGCTCCCTGCTCAGCAGGGAGTCTGCTTCTCCCTCTCCTCCCAGCCCATGCTCTCTCTCGCTATTGTCACTGTCTCTGTCTCTCTCAGGTAAATAAATAAAATCATTTAAAAAAATTAAAAAAATTAAAAATGTATGTGTATATAGCAAATCATATCTTATGTATTAGTGAATTTTATCCCTTTAGGTGGACTATAGGTGAGCTTTATGATTTAGTTTAGAAATCAGATTTTCTTTTTTTTTTTTTTAAGATTTTATTTATTTATTTGACAGACAGAGATCACAAATAGGCAGAGAGGCAGGCAGAGAGAGAGGGGGAAGCAGGCTTCCCGCTGAGCAGAGAGCCAGATATGGGGCTCGATCCCAGGACCCTGAGATCACAACCTGAGCTGAAGGCAGAGGCTTTAACCCACTGAGCCACCCAGGCGCCCCTAGAAATCAGATTTTCATACTATCTTGTTTTTTAGGTTCATTTTAATCTGTAGAATATGTTATTTTTATTATTGCTATGAAATATGTGATCATTATAGAAAATCTGAAAAACACAGAGGAGGGGATAACCTCATACTGTTAATGTTTTGATTTATTGCCTTATATCCATGCATTTTTTTTTTGGATATTTTATGTTTTGAGATCATACATGTTTTCACATTTTTATTTCATAATCACTTTCCCAAATTACTATAAGTTTCTATATTATATAAATAGTCTTTGGGGGTATTTTGGAGGTGGTTGAATAATAGCAGTATTACGTACTAAAAGAGAAATAAACATGACATTTCCATAATATTCACTTCACACTCATTTACAAGGGGAAAAAGTATCGTACTTTTTTTATTATAAAAACTTCAGCATGATAATTATATAAGATTAGCTAATGTGGGTGTAAATATATTTAATGTTGGAATAGTTCACAAGCATGCAGATGATTAAATTCTGACTTTCAACATATTTGCAAGATTTCTGTATCTCACCACCTGGGTGTGATTCATAATTGGAAAATAAAGGTTCTGTGTATTTGGAAAGCCCTAAAAGAAGTGAAAATATCTATACAGTTATCATCTGGTAGAGTGTAATTTGTTACAACCCTGGAACGTAAAGTTTTAAATGTCAGTTGAAAGAACAATTCTTTCAGGCTAATTCTGTCACCTGAAAATGTAAAGAAGTTTTAAAATCAGGCAGTAGGATCTGAAAGTCTAGATTGAAGTCTTGCTTCTGTCATTAGCTAAGTGATTTAGGACCAATCACTTCTCTTCTTTTTCTCTTCTTTGAGATTTATTTATTCATTTGAAAGAGAGAGTGTGGGCAAGCTCCAGAGTGGGGGAGAGATGAAAGGATGGAAGGAGAGAGAGTCAGAGAGGCAGACTCCTTGCAGAGAGGACAGAGCCCTTGCCCTCTCCATCCCAGGTTCCTGAGATCATGACCTGAGCCAAAATCAAGAATCAGATGTTTAACTAACTGAGCCACCTAGGTACCCCCCACCCCCCATCACTCTTTCTTGAGTTGAGTTTCTGCATCTCATACATTGAGGGATTGGATGAGGTGGTCTGCAAAATCCCCCCCTAGATTGGTTCATGATGAATCAGTCTTTCTAAGCCTGTCATGGCAGATTAATTTGCCATTAACATTATTTTTTAAAATTTCTTTTTTAAACCTCCTGTTTCTAAATGACAAAGTGGTAATGTTCTTATGTGCTAGAGAGGTGTGTGGGGTCTGCCTTGTTCTTTCAATGGATTCCTCCATTGTGATATTACTCTTTCCTGTTTTTTTCCCCCACAGCACTAGCTCCTGAAGCTAGATTCATAAACTTTTAGAATAAAAGGAAATTTAATGGCCATCAAGTTCAACTCACTATTTAGAGGCCTTAATAGCCTCTAAACACTCACACCAAAATAGTCACTCCTCTGTGGGCCAAAAGGATGAAGATGTATCCTCTCTTCCAAGGCTGCCATTTTCCCAGTTTGAATGGTACTGATTACTAAACAATGTTTATTTTGAGTTGAAATTTTTTCTTGTAGCTTCTTCGCATCCATCTTAGTTCCAGCTCATGGTTATCTGGGTACCTCCTCCATTCTTTTCAGCAGGTTCAAGTACATTTTTTAGCTTCTTGCTAAAAATGCCCCATTGAGGGGTTGATGCCAATATTTTCTCTGAAATTTTGGATATTTAATTATCAAAGTCTAAAATGTTACAATGCTCAGTTTTCCCCAACTTGGCCAACTTCCCAATCAACTTTGAAATCATGTGGTCATTTTACCAAGGAATTTGTCAGTTTTATTATGACAGTTATTTCCTTCTTGCTAATTACAATCAGGCCTTTTTTAGCTTTTGCCTTATTTCCTCTACCTTGTGAAAAAGAAGACAGCCACTACCATTCACTGTGTAAGTACCATATGCAAAGTACTTAATCCCATGCAGTAATGTCATTTATTCTTCCAAAGAGCTCTTCTTCTTCAAAGGAAATGTCACTGTCCCTGTTTTTTGCTTCTCAAATGCAGAGTTCTTTGTAACAATAATAATATCAAATCTCAAACAATACTAAGTAAATACTTGGTATGTACATCTAATACTTTTCAAGAAGTAAGGTGAATGTTTTTATTGACTTATGATAAGTTATTAAAGAAAATCATGCTGTTTATTCTTTTTTGCTGTATCTTCATGAATTAGTTATTTGTATGAATGCATCTGTTTTAGTCTACATATGAAAATTCATATATTATTTAAATTTATAAAAATTTAATTTGTTTAAATTTATTTGTTATTTAAATTATTAAAATTCCCAGGAATTTTAAGCAGTTTATGAAATAGGTTTTTCCCCCCTGTGGAGAGTAGGGGGATTGGCAAAAGTTTTAAATTGTCCCTATGGAACAATTTAATGTCTTCATTATTATTCTTGTAGCTTAATTTTAAATCAAACTTATACTACTTGGTTTTGTACACAATTGTGTCAAACTCATGTTGAAATAGAAAACTGAATGGCTCTTATTCTACATTTGATCTACTAACTTGAAAATTACTGGAACACATGTTTGATAAAGATTTCTTCAAACTAACTGTTCGTCATCTCAAAGAGGTCACTATACTTTCTAAAGATTCAAAAAAATATGGAGTATGTGTTGGGTCGGTGGCTCCGGGAATGCAGGAGGAACAATAGAAATGACTGCCAGGTCCCATCTTCCAGGCCCCTCCCCCCCTTCCTCAACCCTTGACTCTCCTGCCAAAAGGATGTATGCCCAGGTCACATCTCCATAGGTAACCTGATACCTATGCATTAAACAGAAGTATCAGGACCCCCCCCCCATACCCTCCGATCACCAAATACCCTACCATATATGGACGTGAGCCCATGCCCTGCCTTGGCCCGACAAAAGACCCTCCCCGACTCCCTCCAGGTGCCAACTTCCCCAACTCCGCTTTCCAGAGTCACGGAACCTCACCCAAGGGTGCCCACCTCCTCCCGGCGAGGCTTTCCTGGCTCCCCTTCTCCTGAGCCCTGAAACTTCGCTGGAGATTGCCTTTAATAAATCTTGCCTTGTGCCTACCTCGCCTGGTGTCATGTTTATCTCGCCTATAAAACCTTACAGTATGAACCCAAACAAACACACATTCCCTGTGTGAGACAAGGAAACTGAAGGACTCCTTAAAAACCTGTTGTTTTTTGTTTTTTAGAAGATTTTATTTATTTATTTGAGAGACGGGGAGAGCAGGAGCTGGGGAAGGGGAGGGACTCCATTGATCTCAGGACTCTGAGCCAGAGGCAGGATGCTTAGCCAACTGAGCCACCCAGGTGCCCCTTAAAAATCTGCTTTTTAAACCTTGTCCTGCTTCTATTCTTTGCTAGGACCTGCACCCCTATCCCAATTCTTTACACATGGCTTGTAATGCAAATAGCATATGTCTTCCTTGTAAGGGACAAGGAGTTGATTTCTCTAGGTCACATCTAAGGAAGTGATGGAGGAGCAGAAGGCAAGCTGAGGACGTAGTACAAGCTGACACCCTGCAACTCCCCCCCACCCCCCATGGAATATGTGTGACATTTCTCCGGCACTTCTAGCTGTCCAAAATCAGGGAAGGGAAAAACAAGTGGTTAACTGATTGAGATCACAGTCCTGCAGGACAGGAGTCTCCATCACTTTAGCAATGTATTAGACATTTATAAGGAAAAACCATTCTTATCAAAATCCTAACTTTCAGAGACCCATAACTCAATTTCCTGAAGCCCTAACGTCACCCTCCCCTCCACAGAGATGTGGGAAACAAAGTCAGAAGGAAATGTAAATAAAATTAAATTTCTTAATAACCTGCAGCCCATTGACAAATACTTGATAAAGGCAGAGTACAACCTTCCTCCAGGAAACTCCCAACTGCCTTAATGTTGATGCTTTTCCAGAGGGAAAACATTAGCTTGACAATAGCAAGGCCTCGGTTACCCTGGGAGCCTTCTTTAGCATATCAAAGCCCTTTTGGACACCTCCCTTTTTCCTTACCTGCCCCAGCTCCCAGGTATATCATCAGGCACCTTTTACACCCTGGGGCTGCAGCTCTTTCTAACCACGAGTACTGTCCCCATGCTTTAATAAAATCGCCTTTTTGCCGCAAAGACATCTCAAGAATTCTTTCCTGGCCATTGGCTCTGGACCTCATCGATAGGCCAAAACCACCTCAGAAGGACTGAGTGATAATCACTGGATGAAGCCATCATATGTACATTCCAGACCGCTGGCGCTAGACATCTCTAAGCTAAGACGCGCATCCACCCCTCCCTCCCCCGACTCCAAGAACTAACACCTGGGCCCTCATCTTTGTTCAGTTCCTGGATACCCAAGAGATGTCATACGCCAGACCACTGTCCTCAACCCAAACAGATTCTCATTCACTGCATCAAGGCCCCGAACAAAGGAGAGACTCCCTCCTTTCCTTTGTGAGTCTCCCCGACACTGTGTTGTCTGCTCTCTCTATATCTTCAATAGACTCTGCTTTCACCCCCCGCTGGCTTGCGTTTGATTTTCCATCTTTCACACCAGCAGGGACTCTCTTGGCTGGTCCTGCGGGGGGACCCCTTCTAGGTGCCTGGAGCCCTCCTGCCTGCACTGGGTCCACATGGAACATGAATTTTGTCACTCTTGTTGAGAATGAAATATCACAATTTCCACAGTGGTTTTTCTTCTGACTTAACCCCTTGCCCCTTCAAGTCATGGAAGGTTTAGATTCTTAATCCCAGCACTCTTCACCTCTTTAAACTCTTTGGTCCCTATACTGCGTTTTCCACTTCTGGGTCTCCTTGGTCCTGAAGGGCTGTGCTCCCTTTCTTCTTCTACTGTATCTTCTCATCACCTTTCTACCTTTTTGATTATTCCTCACACACTCCCTCCTTGGTTTTTTTTCCTGGACTATGTTAAGTGTTGTTAGCTCTTAGCTCTTTGGTGTTTTGTTTGGGTCCATAGCTTAGCTTCCCCTATAAAAGTGTATCTCACAAAGAACCACAACCCTCTATCAGTACCTCTGGGATCACCTGAGGAAGACGAAGACTCCTGGCCCTCACCCTTGGCCCAGTGAATGAAAATCTCTGTGAGTGGAGCCTGTATTTTTTTTTTTTAATCTAGATCTCCAAATGATTATTGATGTGCAATTAAGTTTGAGAACTCTTGTTTGATATCTTTTCCTTGGGAAATTATGTCCACTGTCATGATTTTAATAATCACATTCTTAATCAAGATCCTTGAGTTCTGATTGCCAGCCCTGAACTTAACCCTGCAAGTCACAATCATACACTTTGATGCTTAACGAGTATTTTTGCTTATAGTCACTTCAAGATAATTATATTCAGAATGAAATCTTATCTTTCTTCCCCAAAACTCATTTTAATAGTTAATAACATTACCATTTATTCAACTGCTTATGTAAAAAAAGCAAAACAAAGTGAAAAACTTCATGTTCATCCTAGATGTTTCTCTTTCTTTATTTGCCTCCCACACATCCAATTAAGCAAGACGTCTTGCTGATTTCACTCCATAAATATTTCTAAAATCTATCCTTTTTTTCTGTCCTATGACTACTTCCCTAATTTAGGCCTTCATCATATGAACCATTGCAAAACACTCCCAACTGTTCCTCTTGTCTCCTCGATTTCTCCCCTTTGATCTATTCTCCCAACATAATATAAAACTACAAATTAAAAAAAGACATTTCAGTGACATGAGAATAGATATTCTATAGAATATAATAGAAAGTCCATTAATAGATCTGATTACATATATGATAATAGTATGTAATAAAGGATCTTTTCAAGTTAATGGGAAAAGGATTATAGCAAATAATATTGTCACATTGGCCACCTAATAGAAAAAAAAGTAAAATTTGATATATAACATACAAGTTATAGCAGAGTAAAATACCTTGATTAAAATGTAAAAATAAAATTATAATAACATAAGAATAAGGTGATAGAATTTATAAAAGCATGAGATAGATAAAGAAGTCTGATCCCATAAGCAGAAATTAAAACTATCCAGGGCGTTTAGAAGATACTCCTAAGCAACATCTAAAGGTAATCAATAAATTGGAAAATAATTTTTATAATATATATGACTTTAGTGAATAGAATAATGACTTAAATGTATAAATAGGCAGTTCACCTGGGGAGGACTCCAAATGGTGAAGAAATCTATAAAAATATTCAATATTTTTGAAGATAAAGAATATACTTGTTAAAACTGATTTAAAAATTTTCCACCCCCTGCAAAGATGAAAAATAGTAATATCGAGTATCGTGGGAATGACAAAAGAGATACTTTTGGATATTCTAGAAATATGCATTGCTGTAGCCTTTTGTGGGGAGTACCTTTGCTAAACATAGGAGTCTGAAAATCCTTTGAACAACAATTCCGTGTATAGAAATTTATCCTCAGTGAAACTTCTAGATACACAAAGATAAGATAAACTTCAAGATGCACAAAGAAGTATGTACTTTACTCACGTCGTTGTTCTTTGTCACAGCGAAAAGAAAAAACCCACACGAAAATTCAGAAAACCTAATCGTTCTTTTCTAATTGGAAACAACCTGATTGTTCACCAGTAAAGTGTTGGTGAGCTAAACTTTTCTCAATCTATATAGAAAGAATACTGCATTCGTTTCCTAGAGGTGCCATGACAAATTAACACATACTTGGTGGCTTCAAATGACAGAAATTTATTCTTGCACACTTCTGGAGGCCAGAAGTCTGAAATCAAAGTTCCAGCAGAGTTGTGAACCTTCTGAAGGTTCTAGGGGAGAATCTTCCCTTGTCTCTTTGATCTCCTGGTGGCTCCTGGCATTTCTTGTTTTTTGCCAGCGTAGCTCCAATTTTTGCTTTTGTCTTCCCATGGCCTCCTTTCTTGTGTCTGTGTGTGTTCTCTGTTTCTTTTACCATATGCTAGTGACTGGATTTAACGTCAGCCCTTAATCCAGAATGATTTCATCTCAAGATCTTTAACTAATTACATCTGCAAGGACCCTATTTCCAAATAAGGTCATATTCTGATGTTCCAGGTGGAACATTTGGAGTGAATTTTGGAGTGATACTATTCCACCCATAACAAATATTTATATAAAACTACTTAAAATGATGAATTGCATAAATACCATTTGTCATATAATGTCTCGTAGGAGCAGACACTGGTTCTCACTGATAGTTTGGGAAAATTCTATTTTAACAAGGCTATCACCATTAAGCTCTTTCTTGCAAATTATCAAGATTGTGTTTATTATATGTTGAATTGAGTCCCCAAAAAGATATGTCTTAATTCCTAGTACCTCAGTATGTGACCTTATTTGGAAACAGAGTCACTATAGATATAATCAGTTAAGATCAGGTCATATTGGGGTAGGGTAGCCTCTGAATCTACTATGACTGGTGTCCTTATAAGAAAAAGAGACATAGAAACAGGAGGGAGAACACCATGTGACAGCAAGGCAGATATTAAGGAGTTGTAGCTATAGACCAAAGAATGCCAAAGATTGCTCATAAACCACCAAGATACCAGAAAGAAGCAAGGAAGGATTCTCCTCTATAGGTTTCGGAGAACATGGCCTTGCCTATACCTTGAATTTGGACTTCCAGCCTCTAGACCATGAAATAATAAACTGTTATTTTAAGCATCTAGTCTGTGGTATTTTGTTAATATAGGTAGTTAAAAAAAAAAAAAAGTCAAAAAAAGCTCTAAGTTAGGAAACAGAATATCTGAATTCTGAAAGCATCCAGCATTAACAAGTTTTTTTGAACCATGATGACTGCTTTTATCAATGTTCACTTTTTCCTTGATCCCTGAGGTAATTTTCAGCCCAGAAGTACTGTGGTTTTAAACTGAAGTTTACCGGGGTGCCTGAGTGGCTCAGTGGATTAAAGTCTCTGCCTTCAGCTTGGGTCATGATCCCAGGGTCCTGGGATTGAACCCCGCACTGGGCTCTCTGCTCAGCAGGGAGCCTGCTTTGCCCACCACCCCCCTCCCTACCTGCCTCTCTGCCTATTTGTGATCTCTGTCTGTCAAATAAGTAAATAAAATCTTTAAAAAATAAAAAGAAAGAAATTGAAGTTTGCCTAAAGATACAGTAGAATGTCTTGGGATTCCATTACCAAAATAGAGATTTTGGGGAGGACTAAGATTTTCCTAGGTTGTGCCTAGTGCCAACTGGAATCTTTCCTGATCTGAAATTTCGGTAACTTGATCAAGAAAACTAAACCTTACACTAAGAGCAATCCACAGCTTGTGGCCAAATAGAATTAGTCTTACTCTATGCCTAGAAAGGGCTCAATTATCAGTACAGGTAAGATTTAAAGATCAATCTTTCTCTGTCCCACTGTATCTCTCATAATCTCTTCCACCATTTTTTCCCATTTTATTAAAATTAGTGCCTTTACATAGTTGTTAGTTGATCAACTAGTAGTTTTCTAAAATCTCCAGAAAAACAGGATATAGATATTTTGAAATGTAGGGATTTTCCATGGCTATCTTGGAAAGAAAAAGGAAATCAGGCAGAACAATAGGTAGAGATACTGGCTTGAAATGAAATAAAGGTGGCAGGGATTTCTAGTTCAAGCAACATGGTGAGCTAAGGTATCAACCATTTTCTTCCTCTATTACAGATTCATTATGCAAATATGTAGCACAAAAGAAGTTAAAAGTGTGACTAGGCTAGAAGGAGGGAAGGAGGGGAAGAGGAATCATCTATAAGTGGGAACCAGTCAAAGCTAGCAAGCACTGTGTGTTGCTTCAGCAGCCTGGGTGATAACATAACTGGAAATGGACTGTGGAGGTTAAGTACTTAAACACTCAGTTGGGGAAAGGAAGCATGGATATGGCTAAAGACTTGAGCTCAGAGACTGGAAAACAGACCTCACCCCCGATACTATTTTATCATCTGACTCCTCCAAGGGGCTCCTGTCCCTGAAAGGGACTAGTAAAAAGGCAATTCACAGAAAGTGAAGACATGTGGCCAAGAAATAGAAGAAAAACAATAAAAATCCTTAGCCTCTGTATCAGTGTAGGAAATGCAAATGGAAATAATGAATTACTGTATCATTCTCATTGGAATGGAAAAAAGTTGTATGTCTACCTACCTATCACTTTGGATATGGGGAAATGGGAGTTCTTGCACACTCCAGGCAGGCATTTAAATTGATGCAGTCACTTAGGATTGCTGCTGTGTAGTATCCAGTGCAGCTGAAGATGAACATGTCCTGTGACACAGTCATTGCTCTCCTGGATCGATACTTTAAAGGTCCCTCGCTCAGGGGCACAAGAAGATAGGTAAGAGGATATTCCTTGGGACACTGCTTATAATGGGCAAAATGGAAAACCTCTAAATCTCTAACAATAAAAGAATAGATACATATGTTGTAATATATTCATGTAAATGTACTAACCAGTGTTTAAGTGGATGAATGTATAAATGTATTAACATTAATGAATCCAGAAAAAGGCAAGCTGTTGGAAAACATGGTCCGATCATCCCATTTATGTAATTTTTAAAAATCCAGAGGACATTATATTGGTTTTAGAATTCAGCATCTGTGGTAAAGTGTTAAAATCTGAATTGAAAGTTCTGTATACCCTTCAGGATATTATAGTATGATAAGACAGGAAGTAGAATAGCATTAGAGTGGGGTGATGGATATGTTCTATGGTTATGTTTGCTTAGTTGTATTTGCTACATTTTATTTATTTTTTAAAAGAAAGAGGATCAAATACATATGCTAAAATGATAGTATTTAACATTGGATAATGGGTACGTTGGTTCTCATTCAATATTTTCCAACTTTTTCTGACTGTTTGAAATGTACATAGAAGCTTTACATAAATATATTTTCTACTATTTTCAGACTATCGATAACCAGTGTTGTGGCTGGACTAGCCCCTGGAGTTTGATTGCAAGATGCCCTCAGCAGTAACCACCAGGAAACTTTGGGAAAAAGAAGGTTTATTACCAACAAGTCATGGAAATCACTTGGCACACCGGGGGGCCACACAGAGAGGTTGAGGGGGAGGGGAATGCGGGCCTGGGGTTCTGCTTTTATTGGAGTAGAGTTTGGGGTTTCACAGTGTCACCTTTTTTTTTTTTAAAGTAGCCCCCATGCCCGACATGGGGCTTAAACTCAACCCCGAGATCAAGAGTCACATGCTCTACTCACTGAGCCAAACAGGTGCCCCATTATTGGCAAATTTAAAATATAAGGGCAGGAATTTAAAGTGTGAAGAGAAAAAAATAAATGGCCAAATGGTCAGTTAAGGAAATCAAAAAAGATCTCTAAAATAAAGGAGCCTCAGGTGTGGGGAGGCAGCCTAGCTCTTTATCTAGTTGTGCTGTGGACAAGGTGTTTATTAGAGACAGCTGTCTTTGAAGTGGATGCCTCTTTGAAGTGGATTCCCGGGCAGTCAAAGCATAAGGCATTCATAGTACAGAAAAGGAAAAAAAAAAAAAAAAAAAAAAAGAGCTTATTAATACTAGGAGGCCCAGAGTAACTATCAGATAATACCATTTACTTCCCTATAGGAATTTTCCAGTTAGTATCAAGCTTGAGGCTCCAGTGATAATTAACTTTTGGTAATTTGCACAGTGTAAAATCAATTAGTCATTGCCCTATTTCTGTTTTTCAGGCCAGCATAGAGTAGTACTTGTGAAGCATGTTACACCAAAAGGTAAGTTGTCTAAGAGTTTGGCTGGTCTGTGTTTTAACTACCCAACCTTTTGGATTGAAAGACTCTCTTATCTTTCTTTGACACCCTAGATAAATGGACCTATGACTAGCAACATGGAATGTCTTCAGTGTTGTCAAATACTGCATAGAACCACATAGATTCTGTGGAGAAGAGGTTGTATTTTTAGTAAAAGAATTATTTGCTCTGGGAAAAGTACCGAACATGGAAGCATTAAGTAAGCAACAAGAGATGGAGGCCATTTATTGTACCCATCCTCTTTGTCCTATCTTTGTAGTCACAAAGCATTTCCTAGGCATGGAACACAGAGCTGGGGATTAGAGAGCAGATACTTGTTATTCTGATAATTCCACTTGTATCATTTATTTGCCATATCTCTTTTCTAATTTTTTAATAAACATATAATGTATTATTAGCCCCAGGGGACATATCTCATTTCTTTGCCAGAAAAGTGGATTTTAATGCTAAATAATCCAGAGATACAACATGAGAAGTTACTAATAAATACTTATTAAATGTAGTTACTATAAGTCTTCAGTGTTAATTGGTTGACCATTTAAAGATGGTCAAAGGTCTGCAACAGAGGGGCATTGGACGTGGAGAAGTAACAAGACATTTATTTATTTTATTTTTTTAAAGATTTTATTTATTTATTTGGCAGACAGAGATCACAAGTAGGCAGAGAGTCAGGCAGAGAGAGAGACGGGGAGAAGCAGGCTTCCTGATGAGCAGAGAGCCCAATGTGGGGCTCGATCCCAGGACCCTGGGATCATAACCAGAGCCGAAGGCAAAAGCTTTAACCCACTGAGCCACCCAGGCGCCCCTGTAATAAGACCTTTAAATTGGGGCTGGCTTCAGCAAGATTTGGAATCTGTATCGACCTTACACAGGTGAGTGGTTTGATAGCTACATATGCTTTGAAGGTTACACAGGCTTAAGCAAGGAATGGCTTGGGAGTCTGGTTTTCACCAGGTCAGACTCAGCCCCTGGGAGTAAGTTAACACCTGATGTTGAGATCTCCTGGAACCATCTTCCCTTACATGCCTGGCAATTGATCCCAGCTGTTGGCTGGGATCTCAGCTGAGGCTGGTTGACCAGAGTACATACACTTGGCCTCTCTATGTAGCTTGGGCCTTCTCACAGCACAGAGGTTTTAGGGGAGTTGGACTTTTTACATGATGGCTCAGGGCTTCCTAAGCAAGTTCCTTAAAAGAACAAGTGGGGGCTGCATGGCCTTTTCCGACTGAGTCTCAGGTCCCACAGCATCATTTTGCTGTCACCAACTGATGTTAAGTCCACCAACATTCAAGAGAAGGGGGCATTGAATGCCATTTGGATTCCTGTTTTGAGACTGACATAGGCTTTGTGAATTAAAGGCCACTGAATGCAGAAAAGAGGACCAGGAAAGGAAAATTATGATCAGGCTACTGTGGAAAGTATGGTTCTAAGTAAGCTGTGGCTGCTGCTACTTATCCATGTGTTGCTTTAGAGATTTTTCTGAGGTGAGGGTCTCATTCTTGTTTCAGGAAGCCCTTCTCAGTAGCATTGCATTAGCAGGGACAATAAGAAGCCCTCACATCAGCCACATCAAGTGGTCTGTTACCTGCTGGAAGGGAGAAGCCAAAATGGGAACCCCCCACAAGCTTACTTGCTGGTCCTCACATCATCGTACTTATTGTATGTTAGATGACTCCATTACAGATGTGTGTGAAAAGATTATTCACATGTCAAGTCTGCTGTTCACTGTGATTTCAAGGAATCTCCTTCCTTACTATAGGTCTTCTCAATTTAATATTGTCCTCCAGGAGAACTACCTGTCTTTATACCTACCACAGAACCTCAGAGGTACTTGGCTTCAGGATCCCTGTCTGACACAGATCCTATGTCCTCTCAGGTTCATGAAACAAGGCATTTTTGCAAAGACACCTACCTACCATCCTAGTTAAGAACTTTCCCGCTAGGTCTCACAAAGCCTCATAAGTCTTGCCAAGACTTCACAGTGCTTCCAAACATTTTTTTTTATATCACAGAACACAAGTAAATTTATATTTACATAGCATACTGTTGGAAATAGAACAGGGCTACTTTTGGTAGTAGCAACTGGCTTACGGAGTCCTCCCATCCCAGTCTCCATCTGGCTGTGCAAAAGGATTTCTTTTGTAATCAATATTTCCTGTACTTATTTCTCACTCTTGACACGCTGACTAGGGAAACTCTGGGTAGAGGAAATAACTCTGAACTAGGGGTCTGGAGATTGGGATTCCAACTCTGTCTTTATGACCGCTGGTCATGTGATCTTGGACAAATCAGCTGTCCCATTATTTAGTACTTCTTCTGGTCTTACTTCCCTTTCTCCATTTACTCATTTATTCCTCTGCCATTTTTCTCCCTATGAAGTAGTTTTTCATATTTTTCACTCATGATATTGACCTTAGTGTCCTTTTTATATCAACAAAGCCGATCATCTTTAAGAGATGGTCTCTTCTTGCCTACAAGATGCCTGTATATTCTGAGTGAGGATTTAGGTGATTTCTATTTCGTCCATCTTGTGATTTCTACAGAAAAATGCTGTTTGGGAGACATTGTAGAAAGCTATTTAGAGCAGTTTCATGGGTTGAAATTCAAACGTAAATAGAAAGATTGCAGCTGCTCAACTGGAACCCCAAATCCTGCAGTCAATTCACGAACACTTTCAGTGCAATGGTGCTCTGGGAAGGAAGCCTTGAGAGAAACTTCCCTTTTGAGCGAACATCTGTGACCCGAACATTGCATGATTCCACTTTGGTGATCTCTCTCCAAGCCCCATAGTTGAATAAATACTTTTCTTCTGGGTGAATAGAGATGAGAAATCAAAAAACCAAGTCTGAAGGTGAAGTTCTTAGATAAAGGAATAAAAGATAAGCTATGAGAAAGAATGCCGTGGCTGAGTGTGGAGGTCAGTGTGGAGGTCCTGGTGAGTGTGGGGGTCATGGTCGGTGGGTGGAATGGTGGCAGAAATCAGAGGAATTCTCTTAATACAGCATTCAAAGGCGAGCAAAAGCTTTCATTTTAGGGGAAAAAGAAAGTAAAGAAAACTTCCCTGACCAAAGGTGCTCAGTGTGGTTTGCTGACTTATAGGAGAAAAGACTTTCTCCCAGGTTTAGAAAAGGATGTCTCAGAAAGAAACCAGGACACAGATGAAGGCAGAACATGGGCCTTGATGGTCTGTCTTGGCTGAGAGCAGTGTCTCTCTGCAGGGCCTTTTGTGGTCTACCTTTGAAGGATTGCCACACGCTGGGTCTCCGCTCAAGAGATATGTTGCTGGAGGCGACAGCATTGGGAATAGAGCCAGTTGCTGGCTGCTGTGGTTGGGGGAGTGAGCAAGACACAGAAAGAAGCAAAAGCCAGATGACACAATACTGGGAAAAGGAACAAGATAGGCCCTAAGGATCGGAGGTGTAAAGCCCCAGGACTAACGAACCCATCATTTACCTTCACTGTAACGGAGACCTCCGTTGTTAATCTCGTCAATGTCGAAGGAAGCACAGACGAGATGATACGTGGCCATCATTCACACATTTGCTTGTTTGTCACACAGACACTTATTTCATATAACTAGTAGGAAATACTGAGTTGATCATGGAAGATCCCAAGATAACAAGACAGACTCCATTTTCAAGGAGCTCTCAGACGAGAGTGAAAAGGAAAGACTATATTTCTAACTATGGCTCATTTAACAAAAATAATTAATAAAGATTTGTCTCATTGTTTCAGGCTCAGCCTTTTTCTCAGAATGATCTAGTGTTTTGTGTCCAAAAGCCATTTCCAGGTTTTAACAACTGGTAAGAGTGGGAGAAGAGTGGTTGTAATAGTGTGTTAGTGGGTGGTGGCCCCCCAAAGAGACCCACACCCCCTGGAAACTGTGAATGTTACATTATTTGGAAAAAAGAGCCTTTGCTGATACCTTGATTTGGGCCCAGGGAAACAGATTTGGGACTTCTCACCTCCAACACTGTCAGAATAAATTTCCATGTTGTAAGCCACAGAGTTTGTGGTCATTTGTTGCAGTAACCACATGAAATTAATATAGTGGGGAATAACCTGTAAAGATGTGAATACAGTCTTTTTGCTCTTTAGTTTTGTTTTTTTTTTTTTTTTTGCTCTCAGTTACATTCAGAATATCTATTTATACTGTATCTCTCCCTAAACATTGTCCTTTTCCTCTCCTCTCTTTTCCTCCCTTCCCCAACCCTTTATTTTTCTCCCTGAATCTCATTACCCCTTTCTTACCGACCACAATTCATGTGTTTGAGCATGCATTAAAAAAAATGAGGCTATGTTGGTACAGTGAAACAAAAGGCCTTGTTGATTCATCTAAACCAAGAGAAGTATATTTATATTATAATGAGCTTCAAAGTACTCAGGGTTGGGAACAAAATGTTGAAAACTATAGCAAAATGGTGACTTGATTTTATTTACAGTGTCTTTGCCATATCTTCCACTTTTGAATTTGGGCATTTGTCGGAATTGGAGACAAATCCTAACAAATAACAAAGTGTGATATGTGATGCAAATAAAGGAAGGCTGATGTGTTAGCGACAGCCCTTGTTTGGAGGGTTGCTTGGAAAACAGCCATATGGAACAACTGTGTTGATATCACCGGCCAGTCTCTTTAAACTCAATTATGCTCCTAACAAGACGCAATTTAAATTGTTATCCACAAGCCCAAAGGTAAAAATTGTAGTGTTATCTGTTGGTCGTCGTGGCAACAGCATTGGATGGAATTGGTTGCACCATCACTAAGCACTTCCAGAAAAGTTCAGCAGCAATTGTATACAGATTATTGGAACACATGTTGGCTTCTGCGTTACAAGCTAATGATGCCAACAGTTGGAATCTCTTAAGGTTCTTCATGGTCACTCAAATCATCCTTTGTCCACCAAGCTGTTTAGTGCCAGAAACAATACTAGTCTGATTTTGGCAGGCTATGCTGAGTGGTTAATCAAGGATAGCACATTCACTTAGCCTCGAGGAAAAGGGAAGAAGTCAAATATCTTACTCTCTCATCCCTGAGCCAACCAAAACAGAGCAAGGATTCGGGTTCTGAAGAGAACATTCTATCCTTGTCATTGTGGCTTCGGAGTGAATGCTGCAGTGAGGGTTGTGGATTTATCCAGCACCAGGGAAATGAGGGCTGTAACTGAAATCACTAGAGTCAGATAATAGGAGAAAAGGTACTGATTCCCTTCATGCCGCCTGAAGCACGGATGAAGCTCTCCGCCAGGAATCCTGCCATTCTTTGTCTGAGAGTATAGCACACCCTTACTTGTGTTTCTCCACATAAAGCCCACATCTTTTACAAGAGTCCCTTTATGGAATTTTCCTCAATTGCCCAATTCAGAATCTGTTTCCTCCTAGACCCTTATCAGTTCATGCTGAAAATGTTCACCAGACAATATGACCTTCTTGTTATTTTTTCACATTTCTGTGAGGCTTTTCCTTGGCATGTAGTTTATATTTAAATTCCAGGATGTATTGCCTTAGGGCATAAAAACTCTCCTACATTATCACCATACAACCTTTCAAATTAGCAAATCAACAGTAACATGGCCCTATCATACAATCCATAAATCCCATTCAAATTTTACCAAACATCATAGGGACATACTTTTCCTTCCTGTGTCAGGATCCAATTCAGAAACACACATGGCATTTAGTTGCTAGGTGTCCTCAGTCTCCAGCAGTGGGAAATAGTTCCTCACTTTTCCTGTCTCCCCTTCCCTTGACAGTCTCAAAGAGTACAGGGCTGTCCTTATGGAGGATGGCTCTTAACCTGAGTCTTACTGATGTTTTCTCATGACTGGACTCTCAATCCAAGAATGTATTTCTGCATTCTTCACAAGAATATTAAAAAAAAAGAAAGAAAAAAAAACACACACAAGGAAAAACAAATGTTCTCATTCTCCATGTATCACATCAGGGTGCCCACAGTTTCAGCTAATGTCCATCACTGGTTACCTGGTCAGTTTGGTGTTTGCCAAATTTCGTCAATGTGAAGTCAACATTTCCCCTTTAAATTTGATTTGTATTTTGTGTCAAGTTATTCTGATAATACCCAACATGCTAGTCTTCATCAAATCTCATCAATCTTAGGATTTATTGATAGTTTCCATCTTTATCAACTAATACTCTAACAGTTGCCCCAAACTGATTATTTGTTTGTATTATTTTTTATTTATTAGAAATAAGAAAATATATGTATGTATGTATGTATGTATTTCAGTATGGAATAACAGGTTCCTATTTAATGCTGTAAGTTGTAATTCTATATACTCATTATTTATTTTGATGTTCAAATTATATAAGTTTTGACCAGCAAGAGATCCTTCAAGCTGACTCCTTTCAAAATATTTTTATTTTATTGCATAAAAAATGCCCCAACTTCATTTTTCCTTCTTTCCCTGTTTGTCTCTTGAGTCAGCCATGTCTCCAGGAAGCCCAGGTTCCATTCAGTGGAGAACAGGAGAGAGAAAGAGACATTAAGTATAGGCTGCCATGACTATTTTTAAATCTATGTGAATATTTTAAAAACCCAACTTTCAATTCAAGCAGATACTTTCTTTTTATTTTTTTTTATTTTTTATTTTTTAATTTTATTTTAAAGATTTTTATTTATTTATTTGACAGAGAGAGTTCACAAGCAGGCAGAGAGGCAGGCAGAGAGAGAGGAAGGGAAGCAGGCTCCCTGCTGAGCAGAGAGCCCGATGCAGGGCTCAATCCCAGGACCCCGGGATCATGACCTGAGCCGAAGGCAGAGGCTTAACCCACTGAGCCACCCAGGTGCCCCCAAGCAGATACTTTCAATTCTAATTCAAACCCTCGGGATGGTTTAATAGTGTTAAAAGATTTTAACAGTAAAATTAGAAGTCTCATACAGATATAAGATGAACATTTCCCAAATACCTTATTTCACTCAAATTAATGAGTGAATAGTATGATGTTGCAATTGGCTGAAAAGAGAAGTCAAAGAACTACACATGTATATAGGCAGATGAGGAATGCTTAAATAACTTTAAAGGGAGATACAAAACTGGCTTATTCCATGGGTGGTCACTGGGGGAGGGGTGAAAGGGAAAGATCAGTTGTTTCCATTTGACAAAATTCCTTTACATGTTTACAAACAAGAAAATCTGCCTTGATACCTGTTACCTACAGCTTATAGAGCTGTAAAGTAGCTCAAAGACAATGAAAGGCACAAAGACCCCTTAGAAACTGAATACTGTAGAAGGGTGTACTTAGTACTAGTTTTCCTCCAGAGATATTCATTGTATTTTTCATCCATTTCAATATATTTCGCAGTTTTTTTCTACATTGGTCTTCTCTCTTCTTTGTATATCCTTTCTGAATGGTGAGAAAACTGGCTCTGCTTGTATGTACTTCTTTATTCTATAAATTACCTTATTTACTCAAGGAAACAACTCTTTCTCCAACCACTACTGTTGCCTCCTCCACATTTTCCTTCATCCATGCTGGCCCCCACCACCATCTACTGATTCATAGACCACCTGCCATGTCCATGCTAATTCTTGGGTACCCCACCTCATTCAACAGTCCACTTCTTCAGACACTAAGAACTCTGTGTACCACACTCTCTCCCTCTCTTCCCTATACTCCAGTGTCACCAGGATTGGATGTGGGGGGCAAGAAAGGGGAAGGGAAGGTGGGAAGGAAAAGGATGACTGTAAGGGAAGACTTAGAGTTGTTTGGATTACTCAAATTAAATCTACAAAGATCAAATTTGGTGAAAATGGTGGGCCTGTTTGGAAACAACTCAGATATAATGGGCTTTCAGAGGATACGTTGTCATATTCTTGATATTCAGGTTTACTTTTCCTAATAAAAAAATTGTAAAGAAGTAAAATATTTTTAGATGGGTATAGATTTTGAGAATTTCAGTCCAATCCCTCCTTGTTTATTTCTGAGATCTACTATCTTCTCATTTATATGAAGCAGATATAATTAAAATTTAAATATAAAATACTGTTATTATTTTTTCCATAACACATTAAGTAAGCACAAATGTCTTACTAACAAAAACATCGAAATAATCATCCTTCCAGCAAAGTAATTTAAAACAAATTGTAACCAATGAGCTATAATTGATACTCCTAGCATTTGATACAAAATATGAATTAGAATGTAAAAAGAAAGAGAGAAATGTTTTCTTAATGCAAACTATGTGTGTGCGTGTGTATGTGTGTATAAAATGAGAATTCCTATAAAAGAAATAAGGCCATAAAATTCTTCCAGTCTTAGAAATATTATTCCTAAAATAGTTTTAATAAACTACATGAAATTTGTGATCAAGAAGGACTAATTTTTTTAAAGTTTTTAATTTTAATTCCAATATACTTAGCATACAGTTATAATAGTTTCATATTATATATAATATGAAATAAAATATAATGTATTTATAATATAATATATAGTCATATAATATAACTGTTATTAATAGTTATAATAGTGTACAATATAGCCATTCAACCATTCTATATATTACTCAGTGCTCATCATTAGAAGTATAGTTTTTAATTCCCACCACCTATTTCACTCATCACTTCCCACCTCTTCTCTGGTAACCATCGGTCTGTTCTATATAGCTAAGAATCTGTTTCTTGGTTTCTCTCTCTCTCTTTTTTTCTCCTTTGTTTTATTTCTTAAATACCACAGATGAGTGAAATCATATGATATTTGTCTTTCTCTGACTGGAGTAATTTGACTATTGTAAACAATGCTGCAATAAACATAGAGGGCATATAACCTCTCAAATTAGTGTTTTTGTATTCTTTGGGTAAATACCCAGTAGTGCAACTGGTAAATACCCAGTAGTACTGGGTCATAGGGTAGATGTATTTTTAAGTTTTTGAGGAAACTCCATACTGTCTTGCACAGTGGCTATACCAGTTTGCATTTCCACCAACAGTGCAGGAGTGTTCCTTTTTCTCCACATACTTGCCAACACCTGTTGTTTCTTGTGTATTGATTTTAGCCATTCTGACAGGTGTGACATAATATCATTGTAGTTTTGATTTTCATTTCCCTGAGGATGAGTGATATCGAGCATCTTCTCATGTGTTTGTTGGCCATCTTTGGAGAAATATCTCTTCAAGTCTTCTGCCTATTTTTAATTGGATCATTTGGGGGGTTTTGGCATTGAATTTTGTAAGTTCTTTATATACTTTGGATACTAACCCTTTATCAGATATCTCATTTGCAAATGTCTTCTCCCATTCAGCAGGTCATCTTTTAGTTTTGTTGATTGCTTCCTTCACTGTGCAGAAGCTTTTTATTTTGATGTAGTCCCAATAGTTTTATTTTTTATTTTAGCTTTTATTTCCCTTGCCTCAGGAGGCATATCTAGAAAAATATTGGATGGTTGATGTCAAAGAAGTTGCTGCCTACGTTCTCTTCCAGGATTTTATGGTTTCAGGTCTCACATTTAGATCTTTAATCCATTTTGACTTTATTTTTGTGTATGGTGTAAGAGAATGCTCCAGCTTCATTCTTTTGGATGTAACTCTCCAATTTTCCCAACACTATTTATTGAAGAGATTTTTTTCCCATTATATATTCTTGCCTCTTTTGTCAAAGATTAAGGGCCATATAATCCTGGTTTGTTTCTGGACTTTCTATCCTGGTCTATTGATTTATGTGTCTGTTTTTGTGCCAGTACTGTACTGCTTTGATTACTATATCTTTGTAATGTAACTTAAAATCTGGAATTGTAATGCCTCCAGTTTTGTTTTTCCTTTTCAAGATTGCTTTGGCTATTCGGGGTTTTTGTGATTTTATCTAAACTTTAGGATTATTTGTTTTAGTTCTCTGAAAAATGCTGTCGGTATTTTATTAAGATAGTGTGGATATTTAAACATTTGTTATTCCAATTCATGAGTATGGAATATCTTTCCATTTGTTTGTGTCATCTTCAATTTCTTTCATCACTGTGTTTTAGTTTAGAGAGTACAGGTCTTTTACCTCCTTGGTTAAGTTTACTCCTAGGTATTTTATTATTTTTGGTTAAATTATAAATGAAATTGCTTTCATAATTTCTCTTTCTCTTGCTTCCTTATTAGTGTATAGAAATGCAACAGATTTCTATACATATATTTTGTATCTTGTGACCTTACAGAATTTATTTATCAGTTCTAGTAGTTTTTTGGTGGGGTCTTTAAGGTTTTCTATATGTCAATTTTGGGAGGTTATATGTTTCTAATAATTTATCCATTTTTTTCTAGGTTGTCCAATTTATTGGCATTTTTAAAATAATATTCTTTTATAATCCTTTGTATTTCTGTGGTGTCAGTTATTTTTCCTCTTTCATTTTTGATTTTGTTTATTTGAGTCCTATTTTTTGGGGGGGGTGAATCTGGCTAAAGGTTTATAAATTTTGTTGAACTTTTCAAAGAACCAGCTTCTGATTTCATTGATCTGTTCTACTACTTTAGTTTCTATCTTATTTCTGCTCTAATCTTTATTGTTTTCTTCCTTCTAGTGGTTTTGTATTTTTTTTTTCCTAGCTCCTTTCAGTGTAAGATTAGGTTAATTTTTTGAAGTTTTTCTTGCTTCTTGGGATAGGCCTGTATTGCTGTGAACTTGCCTCTCTGAATTGCTTTTGCTGCAATATGTGATCTACTCTTGAAAATGTTCCATGTACACTTGAAATGAATGAAGTTTTCTGAACGTATCTGTTAAATCCATCTGGCCCAATGTGTCATTCAAAGCCCCTGTTTCTTTGTTGATTTTCTGTTTGGAAGATCTGTCCCTTGATGTAAGTGGGTGTTAAAGTCCCCTACTATTATTGTATTACTGACATTTATTTCTTTTACATTTGGTATTAACTGTTTTAAGTATTTGTGTGCTCCCCGGTTTGGTGAATAAGTATTTACAATTGTTAAATCTTCTTGTTGGATTATTCCCTGAATGATTACAGAGTGTCCTTTTTCTCTTGTTACAGTCTTCGTTTCACATTTAGAGTCTTCGTTTCACATCCATTTGCATGAAAAATGCTTCTCCATCCCTTTACTTTCAATCTACATGTGTCTTTAGGTCTGAAATGTGTCTCTAGTAGGCAATCTGTACAGATGGATTTTGTTTTTTAATCCATACTGTCATGTCTTTTGATTGGAATGTTTAGTCCATTACATCAAAGTCATTATTAATAGGTATGTACTTATTGCCATCTTGTTTATTGTTTTGTGGTTGTTTTGTATTTTTTAAAAGATAGATTTATTTATTTATTTACTTATTTGACAGAGAGAGAGAGACAGAGACAGAGAGTGCATGAGCAGGGGGAAGGAGCAGAGAAGCAAACTTCCGGCTGAGCAGGGAGGCTGTTGTGGGGCTCCATCCAGGATCAGACAGTCTCTCAGGTCCTCTAAAGTCCCCCTGCCATGAGTCTCACACTCTCTAATCATGTCCTTGGTTACCTTTCTACACTCAAGTCCCATCATTATTCATTTCCTAAGGGCTAACAATACTGAAAAGTTGCCTTTCACTAAATATACCAAGTTGGCCCTGAGCTCTTTGTCTTTATATTTGTTTGTTTTCACCTTCATGGAGAATTAGTTTGTGGCATAGTTTTGGATTTCCCTTTACCTGTGAATCCTTACCACAGACTTCCACAGACTAAAGCTCTCCTTTCATTTACCCCATGTGCACTCCATTATATTGTCATTGTATTGTATTTTCTTCTTCCTAGGTTCTTCAGAATTGTGTCTGTTCCTTGTTCAGTCTCTACTACATTGTACAGTGCCTGGTACATAGTAATGCTCCATAAATATCTGGCTAATGAATGAATGAATCTCCTTAATTAAAACTCTTGACAAAGGCAATTAAAATATAATTTACCTTACAATAAAATTTAACTTACAAATTTCAGTTACAAATATATTGAATCTCCTACTGGCTTCACTTATAATCAGTCAGTATATTTTGAGAATGTAACTATCTGATTTCAATATATTGACTTTTTGGGAAAAATATAGTTAAAAACTATAGTAGATTATTACATAGGTGCAGGAAATTATAGACATCAACACATGTATTATCTTTACTGTCTCCTTTGTGTCTTCTCTCCCTAACAATCAGTAAAATGCTCCTTATATCACATTTATTCTCTTTTGTAAGATGCTTTGTGTAGCTGATTTGATGTGTAATTTGCTCATGCAAAAAGGAAAATCATGTGTAATTTGCTCATGCAAAAAGAATGTAGACTGGTCTTACCTTTGGGGGAAAATATTGTTATATAACTGATCCCAAACTTTGAAGAAATTTTCTTTTTAGATGTTTTTTCAATTATTTGAAAGAGAGAGAGAGAGATCATGAGCAGGGAGAGGGGCAGAGGGAGAAGCAGACTTCCTGCTAATCAGGGAGCCCAATGTGGGGCTCAATCCCAGGACCCCGAGATCATTACCTGAACTGAAGGCAAACGCTTGACAGAACCATCCAGGCACCCCTTGAAGAACGTTTCTATCTTAAGACATATTTTCTCTACGCTATTGTGACTAAAGTGGTATAAGACTTCCAGCCTTTTATTAATGTTCAATGAACACATAGTACTTACCTGATATTGCTCTAGATGATAGGATTACAAAAATGATTAAAACAGAATTCCTGTCCTCTTGGGGATAATAGTTAATAAAAAGCTCAGGCCACTAAAGACACAATTGCAATAATGCTAAGTATCATAGTAGGTAACCTGAATAAAGCTGAACTACCACATGGCCCATTTCAACAGGGTGATGTACCACAGGGGATGGCATGCATGAGGAACTCAATCTAAAAACTGAAAATCAATTTGTTACTTTTGTATGTTTTCTTGAAAAATGCCAAGAGTGATTATCACATGAAGCACTGCAAAATATCCTAAAAATCTGCTACATGAAAATACCTCCCAAAGTCAGTCATCACAGTAATGTTGCTGCCCTCAACCTTCACTTTACCTCACACCCAGCTCTTGGCTTGTTTGCTTCACCCTCACCTTCATCTTTCTCTGTCTCTTTCTCCCCCAAAACTGTCTCTGAATATTCAAACCACTCTTTATCTTCTCTATTTTTTTCTCTTTTTCATCCTTCTTTTCCAATTTCATTATTTTCTCCCCAGAATGGATTTTAACTGTCATAATGTAAGTAATCTGTTTTTCTGCTTTTGTTTTTTACTATGTCACTTTGACTATAGTCCTGACGGACATAAGGACCAATATAATAAAGAGCTCATATACCAAGCAAGGGTAGGGAAGGGAAGGAGGCTGTGACCACTCACACACTAACATTTTTTCTTTCTGCCACAAAAAAAATTATGACAGCCCATTATACCTTCCTTATGGAGGTGGGATTCTAGGAATAAATTAACACATTCCAGCTTACACAAAATAAAATGGAACCATGATTCATAAGCTCCCTATACCTAGACACTTAAAATTCTAAAACACATTTTGCTGCTAAATGGATATTAAAAAACAAAAATAAGGAATTTCCAATAATTTTTTTGAATGATTTACCTTGGGAAATTCTGAAATGAGAACTTCTGGCCCTGGACTGAAAAATGGCTGTCAGCTTTAGAAATGTACTAAATGGGGTCTATCCAAACAGCAAAAGAATCATGTGCACACTATATGAATATATTAATTCTCTTTTACATTTATATTGATAAATCAGTCAAACGCATGAATGAGTCAAAACAGTCCGCAATGTTAAATACAGCCAATGTGAGCAGAGATTAACTAATAATGCTGGGGAAATTATTATTTTACCAGGAAATGTATTCTTTCCCTCTATTTGTCTTTGGAGATGTAGCATAAGAAATTTGGCTAAAGAGCAATTTTGAGAAACAAAAAATGTCAGACACATTTTAAGGAGGTTAGAAGAGTGCTAGGGGGAAAAATGCCTGCAGGAATCATAATTGGAAAAAAAATGTATTTATTCTGGGGATGGTTATTTAAATGGAAGTTTTCATTTACTTTGAAGCTTTAACTATTATTAAATATTTAAAAATCTGTCTTGATTATTCATACTGATGGGATATGTATCTTTAATTTCCCCAAGACTTTATACTCAGTTTCTCTCACAACCTTAACAATATTATTTCTTGGTTCAGTTCTCCCCTCCCCTCCTAAGCAGGGACCTTCACAGTGCCATGTACATATGAGCTACTCACTAAATAGTGCCATTGATCTAAAGACTGACTTAGTTTTATTTTCCTGGTGATAACTATATATGCCAGGAAATGGATGGAGAGGAGAAAAAGCAATAAAATTCTCAGGTAATAAATAGACTTCATATTAGGCACTGAATATTGAGAACTGTTTGTAATTAAGTAGAGTTGCTTCTAAATATCTAGCTAATTAGTTGACTTTTATTTGTAACATCCAGAATTGCTAAACACAGGCTAACACATCTTCTCTGTGTTATCATCTTACCATTCTAAGAAACTCAATCTTTTGAGACACCTGGGTGGCTCAATCGGTTAAGCATCTGACTCTTGATTTTGGCTAAGGTCATAATCTCAGGGTCATGGAATTGAGCCCCACATCGGGACTCTGCAATCAATAGTCTGTTTGTCCCACTCCCTCTTCTCCTCTCTCCCCATCCTCTCTCTAAAATTAAAAAAAAAAAAATTTAAAAAAAAAAAGCTTAATCTTCATCTCTCTTTCCCTTTTTCTTTCTTTAACATAATACTGGCTACATGGAGGATGAGGGTAATAACAGAATCTACCTTTAGGTGATTTTGAGAAATTAAATGAGATAACATTATACTAGGGCCTCAGCATGGGGTCAGATATGTCAGTTTATCTTGCCATGGGTTGTGTGTTTCTGCTGAGCACTTGATTTTGCCAGAGACTAGCCAAGATGTCTTAACAAGAATCATCTCTTTTTATTTACCATTTTCATTTTGAAGGTGGGGCCAGTGGTCACAGAACTAGTAAATGGTAATGACAGTATTTGACCTTCAGTAGTCTTGTTCTAGTTTCCCAATTCTCAGCCATAATATTTCTCAACTTAGACATAATGCTTCTCAGTGACTTGCTCTTTTTTTCCTTTCATGGATAGCAAACTTATTTCTGCCATGTTTTTCAACAGAATTTCCAGGTAGAACAAAAGCTTTCTTATTTAACAAGTACAGAAATCAATTAATATTTTTTCCCTTCATTGTTGCAATAAAAAATCTTGATCTGATGGAAAACTTCACAAAATTATGAATGTTTTAAATGGAAAAACCAGAATCCCTTTGATTTTATTAACATTCAGGTTTCAAACTTTAGTACCTATTCCCAGTGATTGAGAAAAAGCCACCATAAAAGAATTGCACTTAAAATTTCACTCAAGCTTTTACACGAATGGTGGATAATCAAAGACAAAATATTATACTAACAATAAATTAAGGGATATTAGATTTGCATATTTTTCCCTTTGAAGTTTGCAGATTTATGGTTAACTAATTCTTTTGACAACATCCCTGGCAATAGTATTTGTTTTTAGAAGTAGTTGGTGTTAACAATTTTTAATTATATATTCCTAACATTTACTGTTTTGGCGTGTGTATGGAAATCAATAACTGTAAAATACCCGCAGGAAATAGGAGAAACATGAAGTCCCTTACATTTTAAGTAGCACATCTGTGTCCAAGTAAGGTTGTGCCTTAGGAGACAATTGTCTCAATCACAGAACTTCCTTAACTTAGAGAGGGTGTGTATTGAAACACATATGGGTTATATACATCCTGCATCCTGTACAGACCACTGGACTTGAATAGTGTCTAGCTCATAAGGGAATCTCAATATTTATTAGATGGGTAAGCTCTGATTAGTGGAAATATTATAAATGTGATTTTGTGTGTGGATGGTGATGGTGTGGTTTTTAGATGGGAGAGAATCATTTATGCATTATCAAACGGAAAGATGTTTATGAAACAAAGGTTTAAGTGGCAAAGGCTTTGAAGTAAAAGGCTTTGAAGAGATTCAGAACTCAGACTTGGGTGTGAATGATCAATAAGTCCATGCAGTGTGAGTATCTTTTAATGCCTTCTTTTGGATACTTTATTTGTAGACATCTATTGATACCACAAGACATGTCTTGGATAAATATGAATTAATGGAAAAGAAAACGTAAGCAAGTAATATGGCAAACAATGCTCACTAAGTAAACAATGCTCAATTACATTTTCCAAACGTTAGAATTAGAAACTATGTTCAATGAGATTACATGTTCTCCCTTAAGACTTCACATATCTAACAATTTTGCTATTCCTGTAGGAAACGTCATCTTGCATGAGGAGAGAGGGTGTTTTAAACTACATAGACAATTACATCTTGTTATAAATAGGTGGTGTTCTAGAAGTTCATTTGAAAGTTAATTTTTTGCAGTTATAACCTATTTTCCTCTGGAAGCAATGTGAGAAATAGGACTTAGATTCCCAAGGTGCTAGTAGGTGTCATGGCTTGTCCAAGAAATTTAATGTAAAAACAAGTGCTCTGGGGTAAGAAAGAGGTAGATTCGAATTCCAGTTCTCTAAGTTTAGTTTTCTTCTCTATAAAATGGTACTAATTTGTTAGGTCCCCCCCAAAATGGGTACCCCAATAATGGGTCCGTGATTAAAGGAGCAAGACTGATACAAAGTGAAGGTAAAGCAAAGCTTTATTTCATGCCAAGCACCGAGAATCAGACCGACCGTCAAACAGAGCAGTCGGGGCCGCCCCTTACAGAGGACGACCCCTCCCTGCTTTCCAGACTAACTTTTATAAAGCAAAGGCCATGTGGTTGGGCCTGGCCACGCACAGGTGGCCAATGAGACTGTAACACACACGGGAAACTCCACAGTGATGCTAGGTGACCAACTGAATTACAATTTACCCTAGTAGACATTTGAACCAGCCTATCACCTAGTTCAGAATTGGCGCCCAAAAGGTGCCCAAAGGGTGGGTCCCATACTCCTTGGTAGCTAGGAGACAGTATGCGCCCCCACTGATTGAATACCTCTACCTGGCCTGACCCATCCTTGTATTTGGACTTTGTTACCTGGGACTGGTTTCCCGGACTTGCTTTGATGTAAGTTCCCCTGGGGGAGGCAAGGTCAATTTAAGTTTTACAACAAAATGGCAGTTCAGCTGGGGTGGGGCCGCTCTGGTTGAATATTCCCTTACAAATTACAGGACTCATTTCATTGAGTATGTGTGGATTAAATGAGGGTTATGGACTATTAAGTATAGTGCATACTTCTAAGCAAATATTGCATGATAAAAAAGAAGATATTGTTATCTACCACTGTAATCAAGTCTAGTAAAATATAGATTCTCACTGTATTTATGTCTTTATTGTTTCCCATTTCTCTTGGGACTCCAGACATTGGTAAAATTCAAAAATTATCCATGTAATTCTGGGACTTCTATGCCTTTCCTCATGCTCTTTTCCATATACTTTTTTTCAAAGTCCTAGCTCAAATGTTACCTCCCCTGAAAAAACTTTTTTTCTGCTCTGGAGACAAACAAAACTAATGAAGAAAAACACAAATGTTAAGAATGAGCTAAATGCTAAGCAGAACTAGTTAAAGAACCAGAACAGGCCAGTGGATTTGTGGGTTTGCCTGCTCACAGGGCTGGGTGGGTTAGGTGGTACGGTATCCTCGATCAGCATAGGGCTCTTTTGTTAGAAGGTAGAAGAGATGAGGTGCGCCTGGATGGCTCAGTCAGTTAAGCATCTGTCTTTGGCTCAGGTGATGATCCCAGAGTCCCTGGATCCAGCCCAGCATTGGGCATCCTGCTCAGTAGGGAGTCTGCTTCTCCCTCTGCCCCTTTTCTTGCTTATGTGCTCTCTCTATCTCTTGCTCTCTCTCTTGCTTGCTCTCTCTCTCAAAATAAATTAATAAAATCTTAAAAAAAAAAAAGAAAAAGGAAGAAAAAAAAAAGAAAGAAAGAAAAAAGGAGGTAGAATAGGCGAGAGCCCTAACCAAGAATTTGCCAAAATAAATCATAATGGAGTGAAGAAGCATGGAAATCCAGCAGGAGCTGGGCTATGTAAACTTGACTGTGAGCTATACATGGTCAGGCACACAGTCTAGTTCATGGCTATCATTTCACCATCTAATACAGGGAAACTGAGGTGTTCACTGACTTGATTATTTGATGAGAACAGAGATAAAGGAATAAAGGGAGAGTATGCAAAACTAAGTTGCTTTGTGTGTGTGTGTGTGTGTGTGTGTGTGTGTGTGTGTGTCTGTGTTTTAAGATTTTATTTATTTGACAGAGAGAGACAGAACACAAGCAGGGAGAATGGGAGAGGGAGAAGCAGGCTTCCTGCTGAGCAGGGAGCCAGATGCAGGGCTTGATCCCAGGAACCTTTGATCATGATCTGAGCCAAAGGCAGGTGCTTAACAACTAAACCATGCAGGTGCCCCTGTCTTTTTTTTTTTTTTTTTTTCTTTTAGAGAGAATGTGAGGGGATATGGGGAGGGACAGAGAGGGAGAGAGAATCCTAAGCAGGAACCACACCCAGTGCAGAACCTGATTCAGGGCTCAATCTGAGGACCCTGGGATTAAGACCTGAGCTGAAGGCAGACACTTAAGCCACCCAGGTGCCCCAGCAAAGCTAAATTGTACAGAAGTTCAAAAGTCTATTAAATTATATTCACTGAAATAAAATGTCCTTAAATAAGTAGTTCTATATAAAATAAAACAGCCTGCTGCTTTTAAATTTTAATTAAATCAAATAAATTTCCTCTCATTCACAATTCTGGATTTAAGAAATAATTCCAGGTATCCGGGCACACCTGGGTGGCTCAGTTGGTTAAGCATCTGCCTTTGGCTCTGGTCATGATCTCAGGGTCCTGGGGTCAAGCCAGCATCAGGTTCCCTGCTCAGCGGGGAGCCTGCTTCTTCCTCTCCTTCTGCCATACCCCTGCTTGTGTTCTTGCTCAAATAAATAAATGAAATCTTTAAAAAAAAAAAAAGAAAGAATTCCAGGTATCATTTCAAACTATCATTATGAATATCCACATCTCTTAGGTGGAGATTTAGAACATAGCAAGGTGATGGGGATGAAACCAAGCCTTTACTGGATATTAAAGAAATAATGATTTAATCATGGGGCTTTTAAATTGGCACATACATGGTAAGCATATTATTCTTATAATTTCGTAGCTCAATTATATGGGGTTATAGAGAGGGAAGACTCCTTTGGGAGGAGGAGGATTACATACACATTAGTGTAACGAATGGAAACTTGTGTCATCTTATTTTCTATTTTTCTAGTCCACCAAATTATATTGACAATTCTGTCTTTTCTAAGGAAAATATTTTACATTTGGGGTAAATGTCAGGTTTGTTTTGTTTTGTTTTGTTTTCTTAAAGGCCAATGGTTACCAAAGACTATGATATATTGGTACCACTCTACTCAGAAGAGAGTTTCTGGCTTTATTCCAACTCTCCATTCAGTGCATGGCTTTCCCAAGAGGACCCTTCTACTTTATAATTATGCTGTCAAATGCAACCGCTTTACCAGGTGCTGAGGGATTTTTTTTTTACTCCTTTCATGAATGCTAAGACAGCTACCCCCCAACATAAGTTGCGTGTGTTTCCATGAGTGCCAGTTTACACGTACACCTTTAGATTTTTGTCCTTGATCTTTCTGTCTTCTATTTCTACTAATGCTCTTTGGCTTATTTCCTTCCTTCCTCTGATTTGTAGTACTATTTCTGTATGTACCTAAGATACCTAATTTAAATTTCTAACCCACATCTCTGTCCTGAATACTCAGATGCATATATCTAAATGTTCCGTGAACGTCTCGAATTCTATACTCAACAGACGGCTGTGGTATTGAGGTCTACAAAAAGAAACATATATTCCGTCTCTGTCTCTGTTCCTGGCGCTGATCTCCTATACCCTTGGGATTTCCTAAATGGTGAGAGCAATGCAGGTGCCTTTTGTTATGTTAATGAGGTGACTTTTGGAAAACAGGCTGGCTAAGATGAGAGCTGTTGCCAGGGGAACCAACCACCATCTGATTAGAGGGTTGGAACTTTCAGTCTCCACCCCATACTCTTACTTCCAGGGAGGGGAAAAGGGCTGGAAATGAACTTCAATTACCAGCGGTCAGTGATTTAATCAATCATGCCTGAGAAATACAGCCTCCATAAAAACCCAAAAGGATGGCTTCAGAGAGGTTCCAGGTTGGGAACACATGGAGATTTGGAGAAAATGGTACACTCTAAGAGCATGGAAGCTCCACACCACTTTCCCTATCCTTGACCTATCTCTTCCGTCTGACTCTTCATCTTTTATAATAAACAGGTGGTCTAGTAAGTAAATGTTTCTCCACGTTCTGCGAGCTGCTCCAACAAATTAGTTGAAGCCCAGGAGAGGGTGGCTAGAATAGTCAGTGAGTTAGGTTGTAAAACAGGATGTCTGGAGGCCAGCAAAGAGGAAGTCATGGCCAACATGGAGAAGTCGGAGGCCTGACCTTGTAGCACTCTGAAACAAAACCACAAGAAAATGGATCAAATCTGGTGGGCCCAAGATGGCTGACAAAATAGACCGAATTTCACATTATTCCTTAATTACACTACATTACCAGACCAAAATCTCCTCCCTAAGGGTGCCATGACAGGAAAACCCTGACCAAATAAGGGAAAAAGTATATCACCCCCATTCCTGAAGAGACCAAACTGCTTCCAAAAAATCCCCTCCTCTAGTAAAGAATATTCTATCCACTTGTTAACAACTGTCTGTGAAAAATAGAAACTGCAACCCCAGGGGGTGCAGTTCTCCTTTGAGCTCAGCAGCTCTCACATCTTGGAAGTGTACTTTCCCTTTAATAAACTTTGCTGCTTGCTCTGCTCCCCACACTGTGTTGTGTCTGTCCTTGAATTCTTTTTTGTTGGGGTGGGGGGAGACCAAGAGCCTCCAAGGACATCTTTTGGATGGGCTGGGTTGAAGCCTCAGGTCCCAAGCTCTCCCCAGTCCATCTGGCAACAGTCAGAACCTCCAATCTACAGTCTGTTGGTCAGAGAACCAGCTGACAACCTGTACATGAAAATCTGTGTCTAAAGTGAGTGGGGAGAGCAGTCTTTGGGGTGTGAGTCCTTAACCTGTGGGATTTGATGCTTTCTCCAGATGCATAGTGTCAAAATGGAGTTAAATCTGTGGGACCCTCTGTCATTGTGCATGGATTATTGAATTAATTGCTTGGTCGTGTGGAAAAAAACACATAAATTGGACAGCTCAAACACAATATATTAGAATCTTAACACATAATATCTTCCCTCTTTCTATGCTTTTACAAGTCCCTTTTACTATATTCTTATTTCAGTGCATATCACCTTTATTTAGGTAGTTATCTAAGACTATAAACAGAATCAAAACTCTGACATCTTCTTCATATCTTACAGACAATTAATTCACCCTCTTTGACATCTTTGGGATATTTCTGTATATGACTGCCTTACTTCAGGGCGTCATAATACTTTGCTTACTTTACTGCAATAGCCTCCAAAATATTCCCCCTACCTCCAGTACAGTTCTTTTCCAATCCATTTTTGTACTTTCCCCATTGACAGTGATCTTTCTAAGACATGAACTCTGGATTTTAAATTTTTGGGATTCTTTTGGTCCATGAGTTTACCATATCCGATCCAGCTTATCATATAAATTCCATGAGTTTACCATGTCTGATCCAGCTTTGCATCTCTAATGTTTAGGTGAATGCTGGATATAGGATAGATTTGCTAAATCATTCTTTTATTCATTCATTTGCTTTCTATTGGCACCTTCAGTAATCCAGGGGCTGTTATATGTTCTGGGTATACAGATGTAAGCAAGATCGAAAAATCCTCTGTCTTATGGAAGAAAAACATGTGCGATGTTGGAAAATAAACAGAAGTGGCTTTTATAGTTATCAGAGAAGACCTTTCTATGGATGTAGCACTGGGGTTGGAATCTTGAAGGTAAGAAGGATTCAGCCTTGAGAAGCAAAGAGGAACATGCCTGGAACAGGGTAGGCTAAAAGGAAATTGCAGTGAGGTAAGACTGCCCAGCTGATATAAAGGCAGAAGATGGAAGTGATCCATATACTTTCCTTCCCTGCCTGAGTGAGTACAAAAAAGTAAGTGGGGAGCTTCTTTTTGCTTTGAATTGTCCAGGTAACAGACACCAAAAGAGTTGCTTCCTGATCCTTTCAAGCTATGTCTTTAAATATCCATTGAGTACCGAAAAAATCTGCAATCTGTTTTTAAAATTGTCATAGGGGATTAGTGAACTCCATTGGCCTTTCAGATTAGGAAACTGAGTACCAACAGTGAATAACCCAGAAAGCCCGATGGTATTTAAAATGGATCCATATAATGACATATTTTCTGTCTTTTAAAAGACTCAGAAGCATGGCTTCAGAGCAACTTAGCTTCAAGAAAAAGAGGAAATTATTTCTTTGTTGTGATTCATGCTGAAGGGCACAATTTCACATTAGAGCAAAAAGTTCTGTTTTTTGCTTTTTAAAAGCAGTATCAAATTTAAATATGCTCTCTATTGCCTGCATACTTTTTCAAAGGCATTCTGATATTCAAATAGTATAGCTTATTAACTGCATTTTCAACTTCTTTTATGCTGAGGGGAGACAGTTTCCATTTAATCTAAGAAAAGTCACTATAATGAAAATGGGGATAGAATTGCACATTGTAATTTTACAGATAAGAGCATCATTTCATTATAATGTAAATAACCACTCCCATGCTTTGTGGTATACTTAACTGAATTTGGTTAGATGATTATGGCGCTGGAAGGCGTCTGGAGGTGGGCAGTAATGGGGTTCTGTTTGATGTAGTAAAATATTAGGGGCTCTGGAGTCAAACAAGTCTCTCATTCTTGCTTTTGACCTTTAGGAAGAAGACCTCCTCTGAGCTTTAAACTTGGGAATCCGGTTTCCTTTAATGTAACATTTGCCAAATTTGCCTGGTAATAAAAATTACCTTGGGTAATCTTTCAGTTGACTACCAACTCTCTTAGGGAGTGGGAGAAACTCTATTTTACTACATAGCCAACCATGACGTTGGATTTATTGTTACTTCACTACTTCTAAGTTTTCTTTATTCAGTATCTTAATTTCTCATTCAAAAGGCATCTGATTTGTCCTGAAGGACAGAAAATTTGTATTTTGGAATTCCTAATATAAGCCAGGTAGTAGGATATCTAGGTCTAGCTCCACATGTGTTATCACATGAGTTCACTAGAACTATCTCAAAAGCTGATTTTATTTTCTGCATTCCTCTTTAAGGGTAAGTGATAAATCATCTGAAAATGAGTGTATGTAGACACTGTGTGCATGTGGTGAATAACTTCTGGAAGGCATTTGTAGTTAGAAGTCCAAATGATCAATCTCCTTCAATTTCTACACCCAAAAGGAAGAATGATTATTCATGTTCAAAATGAAAATGGAGTGACTGTGAACTCTTAACCATCAAAGCAAGCCTGACCATATAGAATTTAATTGATTACTTCAACCCCAGATATCGCTAAGAGATTTTCAAGGATTTTTGAAATATTTCCTTGCAGCCCTTAGTTTTTATACATGTATTTTTCATGTAGTTTAACTCTATCTAGGTATCTAATTTTCTCTCCTACTTTTCTTTCTCTTGTCCCGACCCCCACCTCCACCCCAACACACAATAAACTTTTTCCCTTGGAGTGCATCCGTGTTTTTCTGGTGAAGTAGCTATATATTTCTGAGACTGCATTTGACTTCAGAAGTTCTAGAATATGGAGGAGGATAATTGAAACTTTGATTAGAAAATAAGACTTCAGGCCATATTGGAAATTAAATTATGTACTAAGTAGTCTTTCCAAACATGGTTATGATAATGATAGGGAAAAACAGTACTCTAAGACGGTTGACCAAACCAGCAAGGGAATTCCAGTCCCTGTCTCAAAGCCCTTCCTGGTTCTTTCTTCCTACCCTGTTTCCTGCATGCACCAAAAGTACCAAGTATGCAGTAGAAGTGTATAAATTCCCCTCCCTGCTTGTGCTCAGGGCTCAGATCTTTGGAGAACAACCTCCTCTGAGCCCATCGGTGTTAAATAAACTTTGATCCTCCAAAGTCTCCAAGTGCCACTTGGTTCTTCTGCCAGGATCCAGTCCAAGTTCTATAACAATAAAGCACATTTTGCTTTCAGTTGTTATCCAGGATTTCAACAGATGAATTGTCTTAGGCCACAGAGTATGTATTTTACAGTACACCTCTTATTTTAGGTCTATTACTTTTTTAAAAGTTCTACTCTATTTTTTTAATATCAAATAACAATGATTTGCATTTAATTTGTTTGGTACTGTGGAATGGGCCAACAACTTTCCCACCAACTGGAAAAATCACTCTATTCTTTGTCATCTCAGAAAATCTTTATATTCTATTAAGAACTAATATATGGTTTCGTCAGTCCTTTTATTATTGTTGTTGTTTTTTAAATTGTAAGTTGCGGTCATGAATATCTGGAAATGGCCAAGACAGATTGAAAATGCAGGTAATTACACTGTATTATTTCTCATCTGATCAAATCAAGAGCTCACATGATGTTAGGTGTCATATATTTTACATGGAAGGAGACTCAAAGACATATTTTGAAGGCTAGTTTCTCAGTGATTATTAAAGGAATAATAAATTTAAAAAGTGGAAGTGATAACTATGTTATGATAATTTTCTATTACAAATAAAATTTAGGCTATTCAGCTAAATTACAGTTCTATAAATGCCTCATTTCCTGTGTAAATTCATTAAATATATAAATCACTAGTCTTTGCATAGCTAAATCTGCTGTATGCCCACATAGCAATATTAGTAATGGCTTTTTTCCTGGGAAATTTCATTGTTTTCATTTGGTAGTTAGACACTTTAAAAACAACACCAATGATTTCAAAGTAACACTCTTCACGCCACCCAATGAGCACTCTACGTTGGATTTAAATAAAAAGTTACATGACTTCCAAGTTTTAGCTTTTTTTGTGTGTTAGTTTTAGATTATGTACACTAATCATGAAGAATCCATATCATCGGTAATTTAAAACAAATGAACATTTCAGTTTTGAATTGCTTCCCTGCTTTTGAGGTTATTTCCCAGATCAGAAAATGCCATTGTTATGAAACAATGAAGTCCTACTGGGAGATCTGACTAAAAGGAAGGAGAAGAGCTGTATAGTTTCTCATTTTTAAAATTTATTTTACTGGGGTGCCTGGGTGGCTCAGTCAGTTAAGCAGCTGCCTTCAGCTCAGGTTATGTTCCTAGGTCCCGGGATTTAGCCCTGCATCGGGCTCCCAGCTCAGCAGAGAGTCTGCTTCTCCCTCTCCCTCTGCCTGTTGCTCTGCCTGCTTGTGCTCTCTCTCCTTCTCTCTCTCTGTGTCAAATAGATAAATAAAATCTTTTATGTATATATATATATTTTTTTTTTAACTTTTTTATCACAGAAACTTTGGGAAATACCAAAAGGAGAAATAAGAGGAAAAAAACCACTCTATATTTTACAATTCCTAGGCAATGTCTTTTAACTTTCAATGTATTTCCTTCTGGTATCTTACTATGCCTACCCTAGAAATTTTCATAACTGTGAATAAGCAATATCAAACTGTGTTTTTTTAAACCAGTACATATCACATTTTTCTCCTGTTATTATAAATTTTTCACAAATATAGTTTTAAATATCTGCAAACTATTTCATTGGGTTGATGTTCCATGATTCATCCCATCCTTCCTCTATGGTTGGACAGTTGAACAACACCTGATCTTTCATTGATTTTGCACAGCTACCTATTTCTGACACAGACATGTTGCATTTCTTTATGACTTCAAGACAGTTCAAATCCTTAGGAAAACAAAGCCTATAAATAAACTTGAGAACAAAATTTTTCTCAAAAGAAGCTAGGTGGCGTTATCTAGATGTGGTAATGGAAATTGATGATATTCTTATTATAGACTAAGTGCTATATGATTTAGAGAAATATTAGATATAATTGACTTGGTGCTTTAAAAATAGATATTTATCAATGACCAGTTTCAAAATTATTATCTGAAAAGTTTTATATGAAACAATATAACCTTAACTAAATGGTAAACATTGTATGAAGATAATCGTTTTCCCAATTTAAATTATGTGATTCTATTTTTGCTTACTGTCTAAGACTGAATATTTTCATGTGAGATATAAAGTAAATTACAGCAAAAAAAATAGTGGGAACCAATTCTGTATCTCACCTACTCTGCAATCTGTCCACAAAAGGACCAGTCTGGGACACAATGTCAATGAAAAGTAGACTGATGAATTGCATTTTCTCTTGTGTCTGGAACACTGAATCCAAGCAAGGTTACACTGTTATTTGTTGAAATAATAGCTGGAAACAGAGAAAGTGCTATTGATCTTTTTGTCAATAAATCACGAGTAAACAATGCAAGCTCCTTGAACTGCTAGGGAAAAATTATGATATCTCATTTCCCGTTTGCCTTCTCAAGTAGGGCAGGATCATTCACTACATATGCAAACTGGAAGCTTTAGATCAGAGTTGGCTTCTAACATCTTTTTCTGAGAAAATTCTATAAGTTCACCTCTAATGACAAACAATCTTTAATATAACTTTCTTTTAATATCTCCACCAATTCCTTCTTTTCCTCTTCCACTCCTTCCTCTTCCTCCTCGCTCTTCTTTTTTTATTTTTATTTTTTAAAGATTTTATTTATTTGTTTGAGAGTGAGAGAGAGCATGAGAGGGGAGGAGGTCAGAGGGAGAAGCAGACTCCCTGCAGAGCTGGGAGCCGGATGTGGGACTCCATTCTAGACTCTCTTCTGGGATCATGACCTGAGCCTAAAGACAGTCGTTTAACCAACTGAGCCACCCAGGAGCCTCCCTCTCTTCTTTATTGAGCACAACTTTCTTTGGGAGACTAGGAGAGGATCCTGAAAATAAAAACCTGTTCTTAGAAGACCAACGAAACAAAACAAATCTTCCTGTGCTGTTTTCCCTGACAAAGCAGATTAAACAGACTGCTGCCAGTCCTGGGATTCATGTGGCATTGTGTGTTGTTAGGCCTGGCGAGTACACAGAACTAATTGAACAGGTCAGGAAGTCAGGGTTTTAGGGGCAGCCAATGAGAGGAGGGGTGGACCCTGCAGGTTGCTGAGGAGAGCTGGCTTCTTTAGTAGGTGCACCAGGTGATTCAGGCAACAGTAACTGGTAACTGAGTGCTTCCATGGTCTAATGATTTTCCACATGATACACCATACAGTCTGACATGTTAGCAAGGCAGGGAGTAGGGAATTTAAGAATAAGTAAAGAGAGCCAATCTGCAGGGTCTGAGGTGCAGCCACAAGTTTCCTACACATAGAAGAATGGAGTGAAGAACAAGGCAAGTCCTGATCTATAAGAAAATCCTTCAGTTACAAATATATTTATGGATATATTTATTGCCCAATGTTGTTATGCTAATTGTGGTATAATTGCATAATGTTCTTGTGCCTATTTAGCTTTTTCAGCAGATTTCGAATTGATTGAGACCTCAATATGATTAAAATGAAAATATAATTAGAAAAAAATATGTACATACTGACTTTGCAAATATTTTAGTATCAATGTAATGAGCAGGGCATAGTTTACGACAAATGTGGGTCCCTCTGTACCAAAGTAATAAGAAAAAAGTAAATAAAGAAGGTAGCAAGCTTCAGATAGATTTTTTTATATCACTACATCATCAGTTAATTTCAGAATGTGATGACGTCTGCTACTGGAGAAAAAAAAACATCAGACAGCAACTAGACTAAATGTAGTTACACATCTTTTGGTTATATAAGAATGAATTGTGAGAGTTCAATACTGGAGTGGTGTACTGAAAATGTACACAATCTAATGTATAATTATAAACAAATTATGTCCTCAACGTAAGTTGTTGCCTTTATAAAAAGACATCTTTATAAAAAGATAAAAATAACCAACCAACCAACTAACTAACCCACTAGCAAAGTACCAATTCGTCATAGTCAAGGCTTTGCACCTCTCATCCCAATGAGGCATTTCGTAAAGATGGATATTGGTAATTGTTCATACAGCTTTAGGTAGCACTGAAAGCTCTTGGTTACTTCGGCTACCTACTTTCTCTTCGTCAATAATATGCTGACGATAGGGAAGAATCTAAGTATCTTTAGGGAAATTAGGGTTAAGTGTGCGCAAGAAGGGGCTGGATATTCCTTACCATCAGAATTTAACTATGTCTTTTATTTTTCAGAATAGAAATGAGAATAGAAATGAAATGTTACTGATATTTCAGGCTAGGGGTTTTGTCAGAATAGCTCCTAGTTTGTAATGAGAATTTTCTCCCTGTAAGATATTTTTTCCACTCCTTATATTCCAAATAGAAGCAGATTTCTGTTAATATTCAAAAGTATTTTCTAGTAGAGGAAAACTAAAATTGTCAGTATCCACAGAAAAGAGCAGCCTTTTTGACAGGATGGGTCTTGTTTTATTACTGGCTGAGCAGAGAAAAGACTAGGGTCT
This sequence comes from Lontra canadensis, assembly GCF_010015895.1. Classification (NCBI taxonomy): domain Eukaryota; kingdom Metazoa; phylum Chordata; class Mammalia; order Carnivora; family Mustelidae; genus Lontra; species Lontra canadensis. Next base: position 9,709,362 of record NW_022630999.1, read on the forward strand.
TTCTTTTGATAATTTATAAGTGAATATAAATCGTCTTTTGATAGTTCAATTGAATGTTGAAAATACTTCATGCAAGCTTGAAAAGATTATTTTTGGGGTATAAGATTCTCTGGTGTATGTCATTGTAATTGAGTTTATTAACTGTGTTGTTTAAATTCTATTTGTTAGTAATTGACTCCAAATTCATCCACTGATTAAAGAAACGCATTTAAATCTTCAATTAGATTTGTGAATTTTATCAATTTCTTGTAATTTATTCTTATAATTTATGAACTTCCATGTAAATTTTTTCCTAGTGTTCTTTTATTTCATTTTATGAATTCTTTCATTGTTAATAATCTTTGCCTGTATTTCCATTTTTATTAAGTTGTTATTATAATCTTGAAAAATATTTTTCAATCTTCCCTGTCAAACTGCCCACATCATTTCTAAGCTGTATCTACTGGAGCAAACACCATTATTTGTTGTTATTTACCAATTAAAAAAGCCTGACTTATATATGCCATTTTGTTTTACTTAATTCCTCCTTTCTTAGAATAATTGTTATGTGCATGCTGGAGGCTCCCAAGCTCTTGACCTGATTTTTAAAGTTTCTATTTTGTTATCTCTTCAGCCTACATTTGTATGCATTTTTCTGTATCATCTTTGAATGTACTAATTTTCTCTCCATGATACTTTGGATTGGAGTTGGGGTCATTTCTAAGTTTTGAAGTTCAATGAAATAATTTGATAATTTCTTAGGATCTCTAATTTGTTATCTAAATTCTCCCATTTTTGCACCACTTCTTCAAGTTTTTCTTCTTTTTCCATAAATTATTGTTCTGCTTTGATGAATGCTATCTCTTCCTTGTGTTCTTTAAGGAATGCTAAACATATTTGTTTTCATTTTATCAGTGGTGAATTAATCAGTTGTTTTCTTTTAATATTGTAAGCTATCTGCCTATTCATTATTTATTGGCTTATATTAAGTGGATTTCTTGTTTTTCTATCTCATCGGCTTTTATCCCTTCTTATTTGGTAGTTTTACAAACTCTCCAGAATTTCCAGACCAGAATGAGGTCTTGTATTTGTAACCCAAGGCTCCTGTTCCTCAGAGGTATTGGCGATGTAGAAAGTCCAGTTACTAAGCCCATTGATAATATGGTTCATGTCCCGGCCTCTAGGTTATGTTTACTTGCTTCTGTTTTTCTTATTTAATTTAAGCTTTAGCTCAAGCAGCATTTGGTCATAGACTGGGACAACTGACTAAAGCCTGAGTATGATAAAAATTATTTTATCGCCCAAGTGGGCATGGATGTAGATCACTTTACTTTCTCTTACTTCCTGATTTGGGAATTTCCAGCTGACCTGCCTTCTTACAGACTCCAAGTTTGGCTGGCCCATGGTTGTAGTTCTGCTACAGTGTTGTGTTTTTACTCTATTCTTGTGTTACGGAGATGGTTGTCTTATTTTAGATTTCAACTATATCTTGTAATTAAAAATTGTTTTTTACATTTGTATTTCCCATTGTTTTGCCTTAGAAGAAATGGGCCTCACAACAGAGCTATAATACTATGTTGTCTGTAACTGCATTGTCCAAAACGGTGGCCATTAACTGCATTTGACAATAAAATTAAGTAAAATTGAAAATTCGGCTCCTTAGTCTTGTTAGTGACATTTCAAGTTCTCAATAGTTCCATGAGGGTTTAGCTACCATATGGATAGTGCAGATATAGAATATTTCAATCACTTCAGACAGTTCTCTTGGGTAGCTCTGGTCCATACTATTAAACTAAATATTGAAAAGGGAGAGAGAAAAAAAGGCTGCAGATGTTTAAATCTATTGTGAGGTTGTCAGAAACCCTGAAGTTCACTAAAGTATTAAAAGACACATGTAGAATATGCAATAATGGAATTCTATGTGCTTTCATTTCAACAACATGTCTATGGTAGCCTACTATGAATTTTTCCCTGAAGTATAATCTTATGATTTTGGAGCCAGGAGACCAGGGTACCAATTCCAGCCCTGCCCCTTACTAAGAATGTGATTTATAACTAGATACCTGACTTCTCTGAACTCTCATTTTCTCATTTGAAAATTGGGATGGTAGTTATCTCACCAATTTCGTGTGATCTTTGAAAATGTAGTATGTTTTATTAAGGTGTATTTCAGGATTAATTAATTACCCTAACACATCACTCAGTATAAAGATGACCCTTTCATACTTAAATTTTTACATTTCTCTAAATTATGCTTTTGTGTTTTCTCAAGTAACGTAATATTCATTCTAATTCCATTTGGATGTCAGAAATATCCATGTCAGATGCTCTACTGATTGAGTCATCCAGGCGCCCCCATGTCTACCCCGTGTCTAATTATCTCAAGAGAGACTCAAGTTTGAGTAAGTGGGAAAAGTATGCTTCCCAAACAGGTATGCTCTTGGATAAGCTGGTCATTTGGATTAAGGGGAACTAACGAAGGTAATCATAGTGGCATTCTACTGCACAATCTCACAATTGCAGGCCGAGTGGTGGAAGCACACATATTTCTAAACCTTAGTCTAATATATTTGAATCTATAGAGTTTTAGCAGTGTTACCACCCATTATACAACATGACTCATTTTTATTAGGCACAATTAGACAAACATGAAGCCAAGACCCAAAGCCATAAATAAAATTTAAATCTAATGGGTGCATCCATCTCCATAACTCAGAGTAGTCTTTATATCTGTGCACTTTGGTTAGGTTTTTTTGTTTTGCTAGAATATTTTAACCTAAACATTTTTTTAAAAGATTTTCTTTATTTTTTTTTTAATATTTTATTTATTTACTTGACAGAGACAGATCACAAGTAGGCAGAGAGGCAGGCAGAGAGAGAGAGGGAAGCAGGCTCCCTGCTGAGCAGAGAGCCCAATGTGGGACTCGATCCCAGGACCCTGAGATCATGACCTGAGCCGAAGGCAGCGGCTTAAACCACTGAGCCACCCAGGCGCCCAAGATTTTCTTTATTCTGAAAGAGAGAGAGAGAGAGAGAGAGAAAACAAGCAGAAGGAGTGGGAGAGGGAAGGACAGAGGGTTGGGCAAATTCCCCGTTGAGTGGGGAGTCCAACTTGGGGTTCAATCCCAGGACTCTGATATCATCACCTGAGCCAAAGTCAGCAGCGTAATTGACTGAACCACCCAGAGGTCCCTTTAATACAAACATTTTTATCAAGAACTTTGGAGTTTTAAAATAATAAGAGTTTTTTTTTTTTTTAAGATTTTATTTATTTGACAGACAGAGATCACAAGTAGGCAGAGAGACAGGCAGAGAGAGAGGAGGAAGCAGGCTCACCGCTGAGCAGAGAGCCCGATGTGGGGCTCGATCCCAGGACTCTGGGATCATGACCTGAGCCGAAGGCAGAGGCTTAACCAACTGAGCCACCCAGGCACCCCAATAGAGTTTTGAACATTGTGATTTGTATAATAATAGCAAAATTTCTATATTCATTCCCAAATCGTTACGTTTGCTTACAGGAAAGACAATCTCTAATTGTATAACAAATGTCAATTTTAAGGGGGTATAAGTAATTAGATGATGGCAATTTTTGAATACTGCTATATATTCCACTTACGTTTATCTATTTTATGATCATTAAGCAATGTTTATTTCTCATAGATTAAATTGAGATGTGCATTATTCTAAGATTTATCATTTGTAGTCTAATTTTTTTACGGCATTTACCCAAATCCTAATACTTACAATGTTCATTTATAGAAACTGGTTCTTGTAAATGTTACGCATTGTAGTGACAACAGTTTCTTTTTGTTGTCAGCATTTTTTGTTATTTATGATTCTGAGTGTAACTTTATTTTGAAAAATGAAGAGTAAAATGAAATTGTACCTATAAAATATATCCTACAATTGCAAAAAAAAAAAAAAAGATGGCATCTAACAATGATGTCAGTATAGAGGAAGAAAAAAACCATATTTTACAAGTTTAAACCCAAGTCAAGTGTTTTGTATATTTTTAAGAAGGATAGCAAAATCTGTTTCCTTCTTACCATTTCTACTGCTATCTTACCATTGCCCTGCTGGTCGCCATTATCTCTGGCCTTTTACCTAGATGTTCTCCTTCCTTCTACTATTGTGAAGGGGACTCTTCCAGGAACTGAGAATATCATCTTGGCAAGATTAGCGAGATTTCTACAATTATAAGCACGGAATCAATTCCATACATTTAGATTTTTAACATGCTCCCTGGCTGATATTTCTGTATTTGTTCCACAGACCCTACTGTGACAGATATTTTTCTAGAACTATGATTCTTAAACTTGCTAGCCATGAGTCTCACTGGTGATGGCCAAATCAGATCCCTGAAGTTACCCTTGACCTAGTGCATACAAGTATCTAGGAGTTGAAGCTGGGAATCTTCACGTTTAGTTGGATCCCCAGACACCCTAGCAATCCATAAATGATGTTTGGGAAACATTGCCCCGGAGGCTTTGTGCAAACCGTAGATCACATAGACTAGGGCCGACAAGCTCAGCTGAAACCTCTCCAGGACCAAGAGGCTCATTTACAACTCTCAGAGGAGCTGCACCTGGAAGCTCCAGCGTCAAGGCTAGCCCAGCTGCCTCAAAGTAGGAACAGCTGACAAGCCAGATGGTGGAGCCCCTGCAAGTACATCAAAGTCCCTCCTGGAGGCCCAGCCCTCCGGAAGAATAACCACAGGATGGGCAGTGCCAGAGCCATCTGTCAAAGAAGGAACGGAAGGCCCTGCAAGGCAGCACACCTCACCCAGCTTCACCTGGAAGCCAGAAGGAGCACAGCTATTCTCTCTCAGGATGGGGAAAGCCAAACTTATCTGGTGGTTACTGGTCCAAATTTTGAAAAAACCCAAAGGAAAAAGGTAGAGAAGTCCATGGGATGTTTTCTATCTGGGGGAGGTGGTGTAAGGCACAAAGGATGATGACTACTACATTATAGGAATCTTATGTTGTCTCTTTTAACCCTCACAGAACATCTTCAAGGTAAGTTTTTTTTGTTGTTTTTTGTTTTGTTTTGTAAATGTGGCAGCTAAATTGCAGAAAGCTTACTTTTCCCGGTCTTCACGTCAAGTTATACTCTCTATCTCTTGTCTCTCTTATAGTGTGTGCTCCAGACAGTCCTAACCATAATGTTGGGCAGCTGGGTGTTACCCCAGGATAAAGGTTTTTCAGGTTTCCATTGATTGAGTTTTTAAATTAGCCCTTTTAGAGACCTATTTTATATGGTTTGTGAATGTGGTACCAAATGACTACTTCTGGGAAACACTAGTTGGAGAGTGAATCTTGCCCAGAGGGCCTAAATATTCCTTGTTAAAGGAACCAAATGGCCTTTTCTTGACTATGTCACATTTTCTCTAGAATCTCATTTTATAATCCAGTTTCAGCTTGTGTTCTGTAATTGTCCATTCACTAATAATGTTACTGTGTAATAAACTTAGAAATATGAAATTAACATCTAATTTTTAGCCTGATAGAGATTTTAATGGGGAAATCATCATGGAGTAAAAAATTCCAAACTAAATATACATTATTTCTAGCAAAATATTGCAATACAAGAGAGACACTTGGTATGCAGAGGGATAAGAAATGTGGTTGCTTTTATTTATTTGCCGGAAACTCCCAAATCAGTAAAACCTCGGGAAATTGAGTTTTCTCTAAAAATGATTTCACAAGAAGTTTCCCAGGCCTCTGACCATGTGTGAGGTGAATCTGCACATTTATTTTGCATTTATGAAGCAAATTGCTTTTTATAACTCAGATCGTAGTCATGGGGCCTCTGTGGAAGATTCATGCCATTGTAATGTGGCAAAAATAAATTTTAAAAAGGTTATCTATTCTTATTCCTTTTCTTCTCATTTTGTCCAGGCCATTCAAGGTGGATGAGGTTTTAAGGCTAGTAGAGAAGAAAGTTCACATCCTTTTACTAATTTTATCAACCTTTCACCTTGCTGTTTGCTCTATTTTGAATTTATATCAGCCCAACTGGGGGCAGCTCATAGGTGAGTGAGAGTGACAAGAAAACTTGAAAAAATATCTTATGAGGAAAGTAGAAGGAATTTTAGCTAACGGGGAGAAGCATAAATGATTTCCTAAGGATTTGAAGATGTGAAACCCAGGAGTAGACACCTGTCATTTTAGATTTACCTACGCTGATGAATAAAAATGGCAAGAAGATGAATTTCAGGGATATATTTAGAATAATTTTATAGCAATGATTTAGAGTGTTTACCTAGGTGTTAATGTAGAAGGAACTGAAGCATGAATACGTATTTGGGTAGGTTTTGTCTCCCACACCGTAGACCAGGTATTTGAACCTCAGGGAATTTATATAACTTTCTGTAGGCCATACAAATTGAATCAGAGCCAGTACTCAGAACCAATGAGTCTGCCATTGTACCCAACTTCTGATGCTCAGAATTTTATTATTTTTTTTGTTAAAGATTTTATTTATTTATTTGACAGAGAGAGATCACAAGTAGGCAGAGAGGCAGGCAGAGAGAGGGAGGAGGAGGAAGCAGGCTCCCTGCTGAGCGGAGAGCCTGATGAGGAACTTGATCCCAGGACCCTGAGATCATGACCTGAGCCAAAGGCAGAGGCTTAACCCACTGAGCCACCCAGGCAACCCTGATGCTCAGAATTTTAATCAACCATTACCCTTACGTCTTTGCATAGGAGGCAACGGAATCTCAGATTTGAGAAGGGAACTTGCCTAAATTAACACGTAGAACAGTTTCTAATAGTACATGGCTCCTATAAATGGAAAGTTATTAATATGACTTTGCTTGCCAAGACGGGCTGAATCATAGGCAGAAAATTCAGAGGTCACTTTATCACATGTAAACTCCCTTCTATAGCTTGCTTGACAAATGGCTATTCAGCTAAGGCTTAAAAATTCAACCTAGGGAATATTCCTTTCTGTGTTTGGTGGCGAGCGTTTTTATGCTGAACTAGAAAACTCTCTCTTTTCCTAATCCAACTCCAACTTGGGAGAAATATTGAATAAATTAGCCTTTTTGAAAATGTTAATCTCCAAACTTTGAAGATGTTTCAGTCAGGAGAGTGACCTCCACATGCTTTGTTTGGGTTTTTGTTGGTCTTGCTGATGTTGTGTTGTTGTTTGTTCAGTTTATAGTTGGAAAGCCTAAGATTCAAATAATTTTCAGAACAGGAGTACATATTTTGGGAAGCTCTCTCAGTTTGTGAACTATTTCTATGCAAAATGGAAACGAAAGATTAGAAAGAAAGTGCTCCCAGAGAAATTTAGCTTCATGAATTGTAATGTGGGTGGCGAACAGTGCTTCCTTTTTACCACCAGAGGTCTTCAAAGGACCTACAATAGCTGCATCTCCTCTAGCCGAGCAGGAAAAACCTCTGAGGACAAAGCTGGCGGAAACTCTCAGCAAGTAATTTATTCAAGAACTTAAGGAATTATTAGTATTCTGTAGCCTCAAGGCTAACCATTTCTGCTAGATAGAATTCAGGCCAAGAAAAAACTAATGAAAAAAGGAGTAACCAAACCCTCAAATGCAGAATAGTTAAAAAAGATCATTTTACATTTAACTTTGATTCATTGATAATCATTTTAGTTTATGTTAGGGAGCTTCTGATGCTCACTGAAAGGATTAGAAATTTCTTATCAATATTACATAAAAGAGGAAATCCATTATCATTTACATTATTGACATATATTTATGAATGTGTTATGTGTATATTAAAAATATGTAAAAATCCTGATTTTTTTTTTTTTTTGCCTCTAAATTTAAAGGTGAAGAGAGAATGTGGGCTAATTCCCTTGACTTACCCTAAATCACTGGAAAGCAAAACCAGGCAAAGATTTTGCATCCATTTAGAAAAACAGCTCTCTATATAATTTGAGTACCAATTGTCTCCTTTCATAGGTCCTTTGTATTTTTTTTTAAAGATTTTTATTTATTTATTTACTTGACAGACAGAGATTACAAGTAGGCAGAGAGGCAGGCAGAGAGAGAGGAGGAAGCAGGCTCCCTGCTGAGCAGATAGCCTGATGTGGGGTTCAGTCCAAGGACCCTGGGGTCATGACCTGAGCCAAAGGCAGAGGCTTTAACCCAGGTGCCCCTGTCCTTTGTATTTTTTATGTGACTTATTTAATTCACTATCTATTGAAAGCCCATTATGTACCTACTGTTTTACCAAAAGATGGCGTACATAAAAATTGCAATCACGTATGATCGCTCTTCTCCAGAAATTCATGATTTACTGCAAGAAAAAGAAGCAAGGAATTATAATTCGACCTTGTAAATGCTGCATTAGAATATGAGAATAGTAAGGGTTAGGGAGTCCCCAGAAGTGCCAACTCAAGGAGAATCCGAAGATTCACCAACCAACAGACACATAAACTAGGTATTGGAAGACAAAAAGGCAGTCATGTCGTGAAAGGTATTGGGAACAAGGGCAATGTTTAATGGAGGAGAAGGAATGTGAATAGAGGAAAGCAAAGCCCTGAGCCAGGAGAGGTTACAACCTATCAGGATTGATGGCAAGCGGATGGAGAAATTTGCCTGGACTGGTAACACAAGCTGAGAGTTTTGCTTGCTATACGTGAAATGCAATCAGTAAATGTAGCCTTGATTATTTTATATCGAGGGCAAGGACAGAGCTAAGGTTGAAATATTCTTGTTATTTTAATACTTACCCATATGAAAATAGTTTCCCTAATCAGAATCCAAACCAAATTAAAAAAGAATCTCCCACAATGATCTGAAAAACAACTTAAAATTTGTATATTTATAATCTACTCACATTTTAAAAATTTTCTCACAAACTTTTTGTTTCCCCTTTCCTCTGTTTTTTGTTCGTGTGCTTATTTGTTTCCCCTTTACTCTTGCTGTGGTTGGCACGTTGCATTTTTTTTTTTTTTTTAATCTAGTGAGAAGAGACAATGGAGAATGAGGCATGTCTTAGTTGGAGGGGGAGGAACTCCAAATAATATGGTGTGTTCAATGAAATGTTTGTGTGTTTACTGCTTTCGTAAGACAGGAAACAAGGACATATTACAAAACAATTAAAAATTAAAAAAATACAATAATACATCTTAATTGTATTTTATGGTCCTAACAGTACTGCCCAAAGGGATGTAACACAATTCAACCATTATGCTCACAGACATTTGCTAGTTTTCCAGTAACACATCGGCTCTTGTCAGTCTTGAGAGTGTACATGTGTTAAAGAAAAAAAAAGTAAGTCTAGAGTTTGAGCTTTAGTTTCCTGAGCTCTGCAGGATTGAGTTTGAGTCTATTTAAATTTGTACAGAGAATAGAACAGACTGGAAACTTCTAATCAGTCTCCCTCCTTCTCATCGAATTTTCTTTCTCTTAATTGGACCACTCTTGGATTCCATTGTCTCCCTCTTGTGCAGGGTCTGTGACACCACTCGTGGCAATGCTCCATCCGCCCGCCTCCCCGGCCCTTTTATTTCCTGGCTCAGTCACAGCAAACTTCTCCCATTTTCCAAGACTTGACATTTTAGGGGAACCTAAACATTTGCACATGTTGCTCCCTCCAGCTGAGGTCCCCTCCCCTCTCTCCAGCTCTTCCCTTGTCTCTCTATCCTATAAGACAATTAGCACACTTGAAATTACAGTGTCACAAAAATGTTCCTTTCTTTGACAGCCATTATCTCTTTGGACCTCTGATTCTAGACTAAACTGTGAATGCAAGACCCTTCTGTTTTCACGTGGGACCCGGGGCAGTGTCCATGCATTGTAGGTATTGAGTAGATTTGTGTTGGTCAATGGATAGAGGAAGAGCTGTAGGGAGATAAATATGAATTGAAATAATCATATAAGTGATAGGACCATTTAGCTCTTTTTTTTTTTTTTTGGATTAAGAAGGACAGGTTAGCTTCAGATTAACGTGTTTTAATATAAATAATGTGTGCAACTTTAATTTGCTGTTATCCTGAATGTTTTATATTTTAGGGCACCAAAAAAATCGATTTTTCTTTTCTTTGAGTTTGTCAATGAAGTGGTGTTTGGAACAAATCTTGATTAGGATTTACTTAAGAGAATTGCTGTTATTTTTGTATTTTCACTTCGAGCTCTTTTCTTCAAAGGGAAATACTTTTCCTTATGTCTTACTAAATTCAGCACCTGTTGAAAGGAGAGTAATGGGTATCTCCAGCAGTGTCTTGAGTTTTAATGCTTGAGATGAGAAGCAGAAGAACATATCTGTTTTTTCCGATTTGCTTCAAACCATGGAAACAGATTCCCATTGAACATGTTAGATCTCTCTTGGCACCTCTTTCAAGGAAGCCAATTCCGTCCACTTTGTTCCTTGGGGTACAGCAGTGAGTGATTAGGTGGACTAAACATGCAACAAAGGGGTTAAATCATAGCTCTGTGATGGTTGCTTTCATGTCTAAGACCTTGAAACAGACTTACATTCTTTTGAGTATTACTTTACCTACAACCCGTATCTTTTGAAGAATCTCATTTGTTGACTCTACATTTGGGACATTAGTGTTGAATGTTGATGTTGCAATTTTTTTCTAGGCTGAACAGGAAGTTGGTGTTGTATCAGCCTCCTCTAGTTCTTCCTTCACACCTAACCTGACATTTGAAAATACATTTTATTTTTTAATTTTTAAAAAATATTTTATTTATTTACCTGACAGAGATCACAAGCAGGCAGAGAGGCAGGGGATGGAGGAAGCAGGCTCCCTGCTGAGCAGGGAGCCCTTTGCGGGACTCTGTCCTAGGACCTTATCCTAGGATCCTGAGACCGTGACCTGAGCCAAAGGCAGAGGCTTAACCTACTGAGCTACCCAGGTGCCCTTGAGAATATATTTTAAAATGTTGACGTATTTATGTTTGGTTAGGTTTTTCTGTGCATAGAAAAAAATTATATAAAGAGCACTGTAAGAAAAAATGAATCAATCAGTATTGCATTGAGTTTCATTGTTAGGGAAGAAAACCTTTACGTTTGAATTTCTTTCTTACTGCTTATAGCATAAGTTAATTTCTAAGGGATCTTTACATCTATAAGATGGTTTTTTATTATCTGTTCTGGGATCAGCAAGCTACTACTGGCACCACCAACTCAAACCTGTCATGTGATTTTGTCAATATATTTTATTAGAATAGAGCTGCTCCCATTTATCTGTGTGGCTTTTACACTGCAACAGAATTGAAGAGTAGCAGCAGAGACTGTGTAATCACAAAATCTAATATATTTATTATCTTTCTGGGTCCAGAAAAGTTTCACCAACCCCTAATTGTAAGTGATGCTACTTAGTACAATTTTATTGACTTATATAATGTTATTATTTATCATTTGTTCTTGGATAATGCTGTAACCGGTTATATGTTACAAATTCAACCTTTACAACATACATTTAAAAAGGAAACAAATTTTAATTGTGCATTGAATAAAAAAAAGGTAAAATATAGAGGAATGTCTTTTAGGATTAAGGGAAAATTGACAAAAGATAGGTGAAATAAAATAATGAGCAGAATGAATAAAAATATTGTTATAAATATCAATCTGTTGGATAACTTGTTTTTTAAATGTTCTTATTATGCCACTGTTTACTATCTAGTTCTCAGGAAAAACATTCTAAGGAAAGCAGTAATACTACCTCCAAAAATTCATGTACTTCATCTATTTTAAGACGGAGAAATTCTACCAAGGTCAATTAAGATAATGTCTCCTCTTCTTAAGTTATAACATTGTTATTTGTGTCATTTGTACTGCAGTTCCCAGTAATTAAAACAGCAGGTTACAGATGGATTATTTCGGCATGGGCACACTCATCATCTTGCCCTCCAGTTAGATGGACACTGTCTTATGTAGACACTGCGCATTGTCCCCAGGCAAGACTCTCCTAGATTGTCCTTGGAGGAGGAAATTAGCCTAAATAAATCTCTTTTATTTGTCTCACAAGTCTTTGAAAAGAACTATATTAGTGAATGCCAGCTGCATTGCTCCAAATGGGAAAAACAATTCAATAATCTTATGCTTTTGATGTCAACCTGACATAAAGTTGAAAAGAACGAGATTCTGTTATTTAAGAGAAGGTTTTAAAAGAGTTTCTTTGAAGTGCATATTTACTTGTAAACTTTTATTTATTTATTTTTTAGGTTGACTGAAAGAACTCATATTCTCCTAAAAATTCTCTAGTTAATGTACTCCATAGCAAGACCTGCCTAAAATGTGGCAGTTAGGAAACATTCAGAGGAAAGAGAAAAGATGAGAAAGTTTCAAAATTATATGCTCATTTGTTTTTGGAATGGAAGGGCATGTTTTTGGCAGAGTACCAAATGACTGTTTGTCCACTTACTTAGAGCTGTGCAGAATTTGTAGAAAGGTCTTAACATGTGTATATTGCCTGTATCCCTTAGATTAGCCAATATATCTGCTCCATTCCATAATCAGAAAACGATTTTCCTCCCAAGTGAATGCTCTGTTAAGATGTTTCAGTGTGTGATGGAATATTATTAAGTCTTACGATTCTTATGTTTAAAGTGTGTAGTATAAATAGTACATCAGCATGTTTGAGTCCTCTTACGTGCCTCGCACTATCCCACCTTCCTTTAGAAGGGTCCTATGTTGAGAACTCCAGAGGATTTAATTAATTGGCTGCTTTGGTTTCAGATGTAAATTTATTTTGTAATTTATGAATCTCCCCATAGTCATGAAACCTCTTCTACTGTCCTACTTAGCTGTATTGCTTGCCACTTGTCCTCCTCACCATCAGTCGATATCCTACCCATCATTTCAGACCAAGTCCAAGCCCTGTCACAGTCAGAAAGACTGTTTTGATCATGCAGCCTGACAGGATATCTTCTTCCTCTGCTCTCTCCTAGCACTTATTAACAATTCCATTCCTAGGCTTTATCCTACTGTCTTGTATTGCCCTTTCCTTTAGTAAATGTCTTCTGTGTCCTATTGCATGATAAGCTCTTAGGCCAAGTGACGGCTCTTACACTATTGTGCTCCTCTTAGAGTACCTTGAATATCCTGGTTACTAAAAAAATGACTGAAAAGACATTTTCATACAAGATATGATTTTTTTGGATAGTTACTTTTTTAAGATTAAGATTACACATATATGTTTCCCTTTAATGATAGTTCAGGTAATTAAGAGTTGACTTAAATTGTTACCACTTATGGAACTAGAAAAGAAATCTCTTCCAAGTCATGATTGATTGCTCATGAATTAAGTACTCTACAGAAGACAGTTTTGTACAGTCAAACCCATGAGTAATTCTGTCTTTGTCTATCATTTTATGGCATTGTGGTGGGGCCTAATTAGTCTAAAGCTCTGAAATTTTTATTTTAAAGAGATATGTTGGAATATATTTCTCCTTTGAAATAAACTCCCAATTCTGAGAAAAATCCTGTTTGCATCTAGAAAAGACAGGGAAGTATCCAAATCAATATATATTGATCTTGCACAAGCAGAAGTTTATTTTTTTAAGGTTTTATTTATTTGAGAGAGAGAGAGAGAGAGAAGGGTGGAGGGAGAGGGAAAAGCAGACTCCCCACTGAGTGTGGAGCTCGATGTGGGATGCGATTCCAAGACCCAGAGATAATGACCTGAGCCAAAGTCAGATGCTTAACGGACTGAGCTACCTAAGAACCCCACAAGCAGAAATTTAAAATCCATGTAGTAATCAATATCTGGAAGTTATATATTGTTTTCTGTCAAAAAATGAGAGGGCAGTGGAAAAATATTTTTAGTCTGTCTCTAAACTTAGGAGAATTTTGAAATTTCAAATTTTAAAATTATTTTTGAGGAAGCTAAATTAGGCCTCATCTAAAGAAGATAGTAAACACTGGTTTAAGAGGAAGCCTAATACAGCATGAGAGAAAGCACATTATTCTTTATGCTTTCTCATATGAAATGTACGAATCATTGTGAATTAGAATTTATTCATCACTAGGAATCATTATGAATTAGTATTTACCTAGTACCCACCCCCTTGTCAGAGGTGTTAACGGATTCCATAGGCAGCTCCTTGTATTCTCACTATACCTTGATGGGTTCGGCATTTGTCTCCCATTGTTGCATATCAAGGGACTGAGGCCTCGAAAGCAGGGGTAGCATTTGTCCGAGATCATACAACTGAGAAATCATGAAGTCAGGAGGGAAAGCAGTGTATCTGCTTTCCCATCCCATGTTGCTTTTTATAAGAATGTGTTACCAACTTTTAGCAATCTTGTTTATCAAAATCCCCCAGAGAATTTGGATGATCCCTAGCCCTTCTTTCTCTATTTTGTATATATGAAAGGGAAATGTAAGAATACACTTCAGATTACCTTCAAAGGACTTTCTCCATGCAGCCTTTGGAAAAAAGCAGGATTTGCCATTTAACAGAAATCATCACTTTTTAAGATGTGTGGCATTTCCATCTCCTAGTCAGTGTGTTCTCTATTTGACCTCTGCATCCTTGCCTGCTGCATTTTCACTTAACTTGCCTTTTTTTTTGTTGTTTTTTTGAAAAACAATTTCCCTTTAATGGATTTTCTTTTAGGGTTGATACTCAGTTCAATAGTAATCAGTCTCTTGGAGCTGCAAGAAACCTTTAGGCAAGGTTGTACCTCAAACCAGCATTTTACCGATGAGTAAAAAAATTGGCATTCAATGAAGTGACATGATTTATCTCGACTATGGGAGGGACCCCTGTCTCTTAATTCTCAGTTCAGTGGAATTCATGATACAATGCATCTTAATGAGATACTCAGAGATCAAGCACTTATAAAGCTGACTGACAATTTTTTGGAGGAAAGGATTTAGTGACCGTGTTGATTTTGATCTGTCATTATTAATTAATTGTTTGAAATGGTATTTTAATATAAAGGTCATGAAAAATTAAAATATGGCATGGAATGTATGAGAGTAGATATTACTATACTTCTACACAGGTTTTTGCAGTCTTCCCTTTTCCTCACTTTTCTCTGGTTCATTCTAGAATTTGCCATATATTTCAGGTGTCTGTGATTTAGCCCCTTGTGCTGCTTTTTTTTTTTAATATTTTATTTATTTATTTATTTGACAGAGATAACAAGTAGGCAGAGAGGCAGACAGAGAGAGAGAGAGAGAGAGAGAGAGAGGAGGAGGAGGAAGCAGGCTCCCTGCTGAGCAGAGAGCTGGATGTGGGGCTTGATCCCAGGTCCCTGGGATCATGACCTGAGCCGAAGGCAGAGGCCTCAACCCACTGAGCCACCCAGGCGCCCCCCCCCCCTTGTGCTTCTTTATCTGGAATTCTGTTTTATGTCTTGACTGGAAAAATTCTGTTTAATCTCCCTTTCAAATATCCTAACCATATCCACACTTTCCCTTGACTTTGGCAGAATTAATTCCCCACTTTCTGTGCTATTGTAGTAATCTGTGTCTTTATTAGTACTCATCATTTTGTTGCCATTATTTCTTATCTTTCTTCTTTTGGACTGGAAGCCCCTAGAAGGCAAGATTTTGTCTTAATCACTTTAGTGTCCCACATGACAATGTAATGCTTGGCACACGAGGGGTGGGGGGGCTGCAAACATATTCCTTTTGAATGAGTTATTTGAAAATCATGATCTTTCAAAGGCCATGCCCATGGTTTGTCTCCCTCTCTGATTACTTTCCATTCAGTTTATAGGAAATAAACTGAGAGTTTCTGGAGAGGACGGTGGTATGGGGATGGGGTAATTGGGTGATGGGCATTAAGAAGGGCATGTGATGTGAATAACACTGAGTGTTATATGCAACTGATGAATTATTGAATTCTACAATCTGAAACTAATGATGTACTATATGTTGGCTAATTGAATTTATATAAAAATTTTTAAAAAAGGAAGAAAGAAAGAACCCCCTCCTTCCCAAAGCAAAGCCAATGTTGAGAAAGAAAACAAATCTAAAAATTAGAGCTATAAATGAGATCATAGGATTTGATAGTTATTACAAAATTTGCTGTTATTCTTACCAGTTACATTCTGTCTGGTCACACAGTTTAAAGTTAATACTTTATTTTCAGTGGTCTGGGTTTTGTGGTCCTTTTTTAATAATTGAGGACATATAAATCTCTATCATAATTTCTTGCCTGATTATCATTGTAGCTAGTGACATTAATTTAACTATGTGTTGACTCAAGAATAAGTCTCTGATTGCTCCTTCTAATTTGACTTGGGAATTAAGTCAATGTCAAGTATAAGTTATAGGCTGTTATATCATTTCAGTTTTGGTAGATCCAAAGTTTAATGTAGCACTACACACATATACAAAATAGATCTATTCAAAAATATGACTGCTTATCTTTATAGAGTGAATTCATAGAAAAATGCTGTTTATAAAGCTATGTTTTTGTCTTCACTACCACTAAGGATGAAAGAAAGACAAACTTCAGGTGCAGAATATAAATTCAATAGATTATATTTGTTCGTCAACACAAAGGTGTTCCTCAATATACCCCTAAACCTTAAGCATGATTAATGGGACATTGGGCTCCTAGAGCTGGTGTCTTCTGGTCCATATGTAGAATTACAAAATGCACAGCTGTTGGTGATTAATCACAGGTACTGGCTCATGCGTTTATTCTCTACTCCTTAGAAGAGCAAAAATATAATGGGGTGTGTGTGTGTAATCTGAGTAAACAAATTTTGAACATGTGTAAGGCTGATTTATCAGTTTTCAATTCATTAATGGGGAGCTTTTGCTTTCCCAATGAATATAATCAGTGAAACATCTGGAAGTATGTTTCTATTGGGCTTCTTTATATAAACTTTGTTTATAGAACAAATTATAGTTGTATAATTTGTGACTGAAACCGTGCTTAGGTGGTATAAATGAGCTATTTCCTTAGAGATTCCCAAGTTGTACAAGAGGCAGGTGTTGAAGTGACCCAGAATCTAGGAGTCTTTAAATGGAATTTCTAATAGATCTGCTATTTTTTTTTTTTGCCATATCAGCAAGTACAAAAATGATCTACCATTTCAACAGCCCTAGTGGAGATCAGACTGTCATGGAGAAGATTTAGATTTCATTTAACTTTCTTTATCTTCATCCTACTTCACTGGCCAGAGCCCAAATTGTTATGTATTTGTGCATTTTCCTATAACGAAGTTAAAGTTCTCCTACCCTAAATGTTTTGATTAATATACTACATATGATATTTCTTTCTTCTTCTTTTTTTTAATGATGAAGTATTTCACTGAAAAATTATTACTTGTGTTCAGGGGAAATGCAAACACTATAACTAATTAAATGCTACTACAAAATGCACCATCTTCATTTCCAGTTCACCTGGTGTGTTGCTACATTTCTTTAGTAGAAATTCCTCCTGCTGTTTTGAGAAAACCAGTTTCGTGAATGGTTCTAAAATGAATTCCAGCTGATAACTCAAAGGGTGTTTCACAATGTCCCCAGCTTACCCAGGTCTTTCAGTTCTTTCTTTCTAGCTTCTAGCTTCTTCTATTGACTGTGAAGGTTTTTTTTTTTTTTTTTCCCATCTAGAACACGAGATGTTTCATTGCTTTCACTCAAACATCACGTACATCAAGGAAACAAAGTAGGACAGGTTCTCCAAGGAACAGACTCTGAGAGTCTGAGACTGACATGCATGAGGTTCATTGGGGATTGCTCTTGTGAACAGCGAGGAAACATGATTGCAGCCATTGAGCAGACCAAGAAGGTGAGCCGTGAAGCAGTTGCAACTGTGGTCTCAGACAACTCTACAGGAAACCTTCCATCTGGGATGGCCCTTCAGAATTTTTATGTTTGGAGGCAAGAAGTCAGGATTTTATCTCCTGTATCTACCAGTCATTGAATGCAGGCCACCCTTGGGGTGGGGCTGACCTTGGCTGAGGCTAATTCCTGGAGAGAGAGAGAATCAGAGAGCTGTAGACCAACATTCCCAGCAACGGAAGAAGTGAGCGTTTCCGTCCTGAGGAGGATTTCAGAGCAGCACAACACAGTATCCACTCTAACAAGTTGCCAAACTTTTGGTACAACATTTGCAGTGCCAGTTGTGAATGATGATTTACTTGTGTGTTATACACACAAGAGCATTACAACCATTCAAGTAAACTATGGCCTGTAGGTAGTGGATAATCATGCTATAGAATAATTGGGATGTTATCTTTATCTTTAGATAACTTTAGAAATGCCAGCCTCTGATTTTCCACTGAGACCCTAGGGAAGTTACAATCAAGATTATCATTAGCTTTAATGAGAATAATTTGTAAAGAATCCCCTGAGTTAGACCAAGAAAGAAACATCTCTACATATGAAGCTTTGAATGTCTATTTATTTCATCCTTTAAATGAATCCTAAGATGTTTTGTTTTCAGAGATTTTATCAAAATGACATTGAAGATTTCTCATATTTTAATTTTACTCCTAATAGGTTTTCAACAATGTTAGGGCCAGGTATTAGTATTATTTAAAAAATATTTCTATCAATCTGGTTTTAAAAGTTATAAATAATTACATAGACTACTAAATGAAATACTAGAGCTAGAATCTAAGGGTCAAATGAATCTATTTTAAAGCTAGGTTTAAACTGAAGAGGACTCTAGTAGTTGAATAATACACATTTTGATGCTTATTGACACAATTACTGCCATGGCAAAAATAAATCCAGATGTGTGGTGAGCATAAAAGTGGCAAAGTGGCATAACTGAATCAAACACATAAAAATTGCTGGTTGAATGAACAGGTCAATTTGTATTTAACACTGAGGGGTCAACTTGTATTTGGAAAGAGTGTTTGTGACAGATGCATAGTTATGTAGTCCTAGTTCAGTCAATTAACAAGTAATTGATAGATGTACTCAAGGTGCTGAGCAATTATTTGAATAAAAATGTTTAGAATTGTTTTTTAAACTTCAAAGTTTATCAGATGTGATTGTAATAAATTCTTTTTATAAACGGAACTAAACAAATGAATGTATTCATTAATTCAAAATGCCAGTAAAGGTTCAACTGGATAATTAACTCATCCTCATGGTTTGCTTAATGAAACAATCCATCTGATCTTGGTCTATCGTAAATGACGACAATAGCAAAAAGAAGACTTCTATAGAGTAAACATCAATTTGGTATCATAGGAGAGCCCCGCGCATCAGACATTGGATAAAGAGAAATTACAAAAGAACCGTACTCACTGTAAAGTTTTGATTATCAGTGGACATTGCCCTCATAGAATTTTGTACTAACTTGGTTAGCTTAATTTTTTCTTTAAGCTCAGGATATAAAACTTCATTTTCTTTATGTTGTGCTAGAGAAAAATGGTTCCTAGGTCACATGTTCTACCTTTACCCTCAGATTAGGAGTCATGTAGCAGGCATCCCTCCAAAGTTTTAATAATTCAATTTTCTTCTTGCTAAAGTATATCCTTCAGCAAGACTTTCAGTGAGGACCTACAGACAACATTTTATTTGTGCTTTTGTGTTTATGAATATCTAGGCAGGGAGTCTGTTTCTCCCTTTCCCTCTGCCCCTCCCCCTGCTCCTTCTCTCTCTCTCTCAAATAAATAAATAAAATCCTTAAAAAAAGTTTGGAAAGTGAGGGAAAAATATAGGGGAACAAAGTAACTGACCTAACAAACTTAAAAATACTAAAATTGTGACCATCACTACTAATAACTATTTGAAGAACAGGGTCAAGTACCTGAAGAAAATATAATTTGTTACATAACTTTGAATCTTTTGAAAAATGATAGTAATTATTGATTAACTTTAGACTTTAGTAGGAAGAAATAAAATTAAGTGTGTATGTTAAAATTTCAAAGGAAACAAAACCATTGGAGTAATAGAAATAGAATATTTAATTTCTTTTTTTTTTTAAGATTTTTAAAAATTTATTTATGAGAAACATTGAGAGAGAGGCAGAGGCAGAGTGAGAAGTAAGCTCCTGAACAGGCAGAGAGAGAGCAGGGAGCTCGATGTGGGCCTTGATTCCAGGACCCTAGAATCATGACCTGAATGAAAGGCAGATGCTTAGCCACCCAAGCCACCCAGGTGCCCCTAGAATGTTTAATTTCTAACCAGGAAAAAATTTCTATCAAGTCAACAGAAGGCAGGAAAGAAAAGAAAAGAAAACAAAATGCAACACACAAGATACAAGAAAAGAATAGTAAACTAAAACCTTAGTTTAAAATGTAACAAATATAAATATATTAGTATTAGAAGAAATGTAATAAATTAATTATCGTATTAGAAGACTAAGACTATCACATTTGATTTAAAAATAAATAGCTATGTATTATTGGCAAACAATAATGCCTTATAAAAGAAAGTTTGGAAACCAAGAAATGACAAAAATTATTCTATATAAACACTAACCAAAGAGACAAAGAATAGTTTTATCAGAAATAGAATTCGTTCTGGGGCACCTGGGTGGCTCAGTTGGTTGTCTCTGCCTTTGGCTCAGGTCATGATCTCGGGGTCCTGGGATTGAGCCCCGCATCGGGCTCTCCTCTTGGCAGGGAGTCTGCTCCCCCACCCACCCCGGCCTCTCTACCTGCCTCTCTGCCTCCTTGTGATCTCTGTCTGTCAAATAAATAAATAAAATCTTTAAATAAAAAAAAAGAAATAGAATTAGTTCTACTTCTTCCTTCCCAGTGTGGATAACTTTTATTTATTTATTTTTTTTGCCTAATTACTCTGGTTAGGACTTCCAGTATTATGTTGATGGAAGTGGTAAAAGTATGTATCCTTGTCTTGTTCCTTATCTTAAAGGAAATGCCTTCAACTTTTTACAACTGAGTATAATATTAACTGTGGGCTTGTCATATATGGACTTGGTTGAGTTACATTCCTTCTATACTTGAAGAGAGCCTTTATTATGAAAGGATATTGAATTTTGTAAAACGCTTTTTCCGATCTACTGAGATGATCATGACTTTTACCCTTTGTTCTGTTAATGTGGTGTATTATATTTATTGACTTATAAATGTTGAGTCACCCTTCCATTTCATGGATAAGCCCCACTTGATCATTGTAGATGATCCTTTTAATGTGTAGTTGAATTGAGTTTGCTAGTATTTTGTTGGGATTTTTGCATTTACGTTCATCCCGGATACTGGCCTGTGTTTTTTCGTTTATTTGTTTACTACACTTGATCTTAGCCAAAAGGTCGAGAAACAGTGTTTATTTGTTTATTTAACATCATCAAGTTCAGAAGGCAGTGTTGTATAAGTCATTTTGGTATTTATTGAACATTGATTACATGCCAGGCATTATGATAATTTCTTTCTTTTCTTTCATAGTTGAATTTTTATTGGTTATTCTGAAGATCAGTACAGACATCTCAATTTATACCCAATTCTTAACATATGTACAGAAAAATCTAAAAAAAGAAAAATCATGTAGTTGTGATTATTTTCTAAAAGTTATTCCAGTGACCTCCCAGCTTAAAATCTGGAGGCAAATTTTCCTTAACAGTATATCAAGTACCAATGTCTCCAAATGTTGATACACTGTTACATTGTTATGCCCCATTAATTCACAGTTTAATATCATATACACTACATACTCAAATTTTCAATCTTACACAGCACATTAACTGAGTTTCTAGAAAACTGGACTACCACAACGAAGATGTGACAGAGTGCACAAAATTCTGACAGGCAGAGCCAAGATCAAGGATTGGGTTTCTTTAGGAAACAATTCTACCAAAAACAACATGGCAATAGAAGTAATTGAAAATGTTCAAGACATATTAAATGCATGATTGACTCCAAATTGCCATTTAGTGTAGTATGCTTCATATTATAGAATAGAAAAACTATCCCATCTATGGAAGGTTAAGCTGACACCCTAAGAAATCAAAGCCTCCCACACTCAACATCCCACTCCTTTCTGATCGTATCAGAAAATACACCACCAGCACAGGATTTTGCCTCTTAAAAACAAAAAGCATTTACACTTAAAAATTGGGTTGAGGTGGGATTCCCTCCTTCTTAAAAACGTTTTTAGAGTTACTAAAAAACTTGCATTTACACAGCAGTGGATAAAAGTATTCCTCAAGACAGTACAAGAAGGGAGACGGGAGCAACCGCTAAGACACGGTAATGATTTTAATCAGACTTGGCTTCTTTCTCTCCTGCTTTATCAGAAGCTGGACTCGCCTCATTTTCAGTTTCTCTGTTTTCTGCTGGGAAGTCTGCCTTCAGGTCTTTGTTAGTCACTTGTAGTCACTTGAGCACGCTTTGCCCTCACTCCCCTCTTCCCCTTCGTTTGCGCTTCTGTGTCTGAAGACTTATCCTGTCCTGTCCTCTTTCTGCCTTCCTTTCCACTTTTTCTTTTTTTTTTTTTTCAAGATTTTATTTATTTATTTGAGAGAGAATGAGAGACAAAGAGAACATGAGAGGGAAGAGGTCAGAGGGAGAAGCGGACTCCCCGCCAAGCCGGAGCCCGATGCAGGACTCGATCCCTGGACTCCAGGATCATGACCTGAGCTGAAGGCAGTCGCCTAACCCACTGAGCCACCCAGGCGCCCCTTCCTTTCCACTTTTGCAGGAGCAGGTTTGGCTGACAGCCTCGCAGATCTCCTCTTGGGCCCCTTTGCCACCCTCTTAACAGAGCCGACCTTCCTCTAGGGCATGGCGGTGGTGGGGCCCAGAGCACCCAGAGCTTTCGCAGAGCTGGGGAGCCTGGCCCCTGCTGCGCTGTCCACTGTCTGAGGTGCTATGAGCCACCCGATAATTTCTGAAGATAGCCAAAAATGTAGCAGTTTTTTATTTCAAAGAACTCAATCTACCCAGTGACACAGACACATAATTAAACAACAAGAACAACAAAAACCCAAACAAGCAAGAAAACCCAAAAAACAAACAAACAAAAAAGACAAAGCCCTAAAAACCAAACCAAAGCAACAAACCAAATACCTATAGGCTGAAAGAGAAAGAGGACTAAGAAAGGAATTTGAAAATAGAATTTCAGAGATCTTTGTAAGGAGCAAATGAGATATGTTGGAAGAGGGATGATTAGTGTAATACTTTTGAGCAAGGGGGCAAGTGGTTGTAGACTATTATTATTTTTTTAAAGATTTTTTTTTTAATTTTCTTTTAAAGATTTTATTTATTTATTTGACAGAGAGAGATCACAAGTAAACAGAGAGGCAGGCACAGAGAGAGAGGAGGAAGCAGGCTCCTCACTGAGCAGAGAACCCGATGTGGGGCTCGATCCCAGGACCCTGAGATCATGACCGGAGCCAAAGGCAGAGGCTTTAACCCGCTGAGCCACACAGGCACCCCGGTTGTAGACTATTATTAAGGGAAGTTTCCGCATTCCAGTTTTATAAAGATCAACATTAGAAAACTTAATTTATTTCACGGAAATAAAAGGAGATAAAACGTGATTAGTGCCTGTACAAGTCTTAAAGACCCTTAAGAGTACATATCAGAAACCAAAGGTAAATATGTATAGTGAAATGTTAAAGACAGTCCCATTAAAATTAAGAAGGCAAGAATTGCAATGGGCACTGTGATAATTCAATATGGTAATGGAGCAAGGCACAATGTGGAATAAATGCAATAAAGAAGTTTTGTAGATGATATAATTGAATACCTAAGAAAACCAAGAAACCGAACTAAAAATGTATTCGAACTAAAAAGAAAATGTATTAAGATGGCTGGCTACAAAATATCAGGTTTTCCTTTTCTACTAGTGTCACAGGATATTACGTTGGAAGCTTTGTCTGAACTCCAAGTTACAATGTGCTGTGAGTCAGATTATAAACCGAAATTTCAAAGAACGTGTCTGTGAAACTGCCGAATGAATCATACACAGGATCTAAAATGGTAAGTTCGCTGGAGATGCAGCAGGATTTGGTGAGAACTAGTATGGAACATTCTGTGTTGCAGTCCCATCTTCCATCCAAGGGAAGGGAGGGGATAACAAGCCCTCTTCCTCAAATGTAATGAGGCATATTGGATTGGTTTCTGATTCATGCCGGTGGAACTTGAGACCAAAAATTGCGGCTGGCAGTTTCGTGTGACTAGGTGATTACGTTCCTTCAGATAAGCTGCAGGGAAAGCTGGTGTCTGTTTGTTCTTTCCCCTTCCTCTTTCCTGCTGCCAGTTGGCATCGGAACACTTATCTTTGAGCTTGAGATGACCTTGGCACTGAAGAAGCTAAAAGAATACTGATAATTATGGAGCCACCATTCCTGTCCCAAACAGCCTCCGACTGAATTCCATTACATGAGAAAGGAATACGCTACCTTATTTAAACAACTGTTCTTTGGGGCTTTCTGTTCATAGCAGCTGAAACGAAACCTCTCATTTGATCTTTTTTCTTATTTAATCATCCCAACTTGAGAGGTTTAGCAGTGAGGAATAATAAGTTTACAGCTAATAAGTAGAGGCTTTGAAAAAACATTGAGGTAGTGGTGAAGAAGTATTAATGAAATAAGTTTCAGGAGGACTCCTGGGTGGCTCAGTTGGTTAAGCCTCGGACTCTTGATTTTGGCTCAGGTCAGGATGAGATTGAGATTTTAGATCCTATAAACTTTACCATACAATAAAGAAGAAAAACTCTGCATGTAGTTAGAGAAGTGGCTAGTTTGGGGAGGTTAATTTTTTTTTTTCTTTTGAGTTTCTCAATATCCTTGCAAGTGACACACCAGGTAGGTGGTATTTAGGACCATGTGAAGAGTGAAAATTAAGTCTTGCGAAACTATATTTCAAGTATAATAATATTTAATAAGCATACGGTATACCCGAGAACAAACAGTAGTCATTTCACTTCTTGCTTAAATTTCAATAACTTGAATTTGATGTTTTTGTCTGTTTCTAGGAGTCCGTGTAACCCAATTGTTTTACTTTTCCTCAGGATATCTCAAATACAAATTCTTTTTCTTTTCCATTGCTTAGAGTTTAGTTGCTTCCTTTTGTCTGTCTCGAGGTGTTTGTTCAGATATCGTCTAAGAAGAAGAAACCGTGGCATGATCTTTTTATCAAGAATAGAATTAATCGGAATGGGGGCGCCTGGGTAGCTCAGTGGGTTGAGCCTCTGCCTTTGGCTCAGGTCATGATCTCAGGGTCCTGGGATGGAGCCCCACATGTGGCTCTCTGCTCAGCGGGGAGCCTGCTTCCCCCTCTCTCTCTGCCTGCCTCTCTGCCTACTTGGGATCTCTCTCCCTCTGTCAAGTAAATAAATAAAATCTTAAAAAAAAAAAAAAAAGAATTAATTGGGACACCTGGGTGGCTTAGTTGGTTAAGCGGCTACCTTCTGCTAAGGTCATGATCCCAGCATCCTGGGATCGTGTCCCACATCGGGTCGGGTTCCTTGCTTCTCCCTCTGCCTCTGCCTGTCACTCTGCCTGCCTGTACTCTGTCTCTCTGACAAATAAATAAATAAAATCTTAAAAAAGAAAGAGTAGAATTAATCAACTAAATACAGTGTTTGCTAAGTAAATTTTTCTTCCATATAGTATATTTACTTATAGGAAAATTTTTCCTCAATCTATCCCCCAGTTTTGAGCTGAATGGAAATTTTTGAAATAAAAAAAATGATATATAGTCATTTTATTTAACTTTTGTAAAACTAGATTGAGATCCCAAATTGAGTTTAAAGATTCAGGCATGTCTGGATGGTTGCTGGGACGGGTTGTGGAAGTTTAGACTTAATAGCAACCCAAGAAGGCTGTAAATCCTTGTCTAACACTGAAACCCCGCTGCATTGTTCCTGGATTCCAGAATTTTCTTCCTAGATATTTATTGAACCAATAGGTTAATGGAAGGATGGATGAGTAGACGGATAAAAGAGAGAGGGAGCCCTTCTTGTGAATGATAAAGTGGAGTAGAGATGACTATGGAATCCGTTTCTGGAATATCAGGAGCTAGAGCACTGTAGTGAGCAGCAGATCTGTCCCTGATATTGTTTCCTCTCCCACTTGGCTGCATTGAATTCATGTCCAAGTCCAGAGGATATCAGGGAGCTGTGAATGATTACTGTAAGAGAGGTTTCATTAAACTTCAGTAAGACTTGAAATACAAGTAGCAGTGCTGGAAACGCTATGCATCAAACCCTTCTTCCCCACATTGCAACAAAGCATGGTGACATTTTGAGAGACTGTTCGAGCAGCAGTGAGTTTATTCTTGACCGGTTGTAATGCATCTTCTGGGAGTCACAGCTGTTACTGAGGGACATTTGACATGTGGCCACGGCCACCATTGACAGGTGTTGGAGGAGACAGCCAATAGCATTTGAGTTCTGTGAATGTGGCTTAATTACGGAGCCAGGACCAGGGCCCTGCCCTAAAAGTGAGTGCTTCTTTGACTTTCTATACCTGAGGTATCTTTCTTGCTCTACCCTATCCTGGTTTTATTTAATTAATACCCATTAATTCATCATAACTAGAGAATTCTAGGTTAAAAAAAAAATTTCACTGTCTTCCCTATCCACTGATGAAGTCTCTTAACAAGCAAATATGCAAAAAGGCAAAGCTAACGATCTTGACCCTAGGTAATTGCTTTTGGTGGAAAATGACTTAATACATATAAAGTCAACATTGTCAGACACATATTAGATATTACAATTTCCACTCAACTTCCTCATACATTGGTTGAGGTCCCTCCCGGGAGTAACTAGTTAGATAGAAGATTAGAATATAATCATTGCCCTTGGGAGCTTAACATTTATTTATTTTAGTAGCATTTTTCCTTCTTAGCAATGATAATAAATGTAAAATGACTAGTCTGCATTCTTTTCCTTCATTTTGTGGCTAAGCTGGACATTTTTAAAAAGTTTTAAAACCACATGAAAATTACATAGTGATATGTACCACACTGACAGGCAAACTTGTGTGCTCGGAGCACTGCTCAGAAAAGCTATTGTTTTCCTTCCACAGAGAATGATGGCAAGTAGGTAGGACCAAGTTTGGTGAATATAGGCTGGTGTGGGACCTAATTTTAAAAATAGAAGTGTCCTGAATAATCTGTTATGTTGGCAGCAGATCTAAGGACTATGGGCAAATACTTATGAAGATTTAAGAAAATGAAGACAAGCAAAGATTTGCCTTCACCATAGTAGTTAAGAAATCCTTCATTCGGTTAGTACTGCAGAGAAATTTCATTTAGATTTTAACTTTTTGATATATAATTCACAAAGGGAATTTGTTTCGCTTCAAAAATAACTCTTCAAGTATTGAACAAGAGAATAAATGTTTTTTACACTAGGAAAATATTTGAGATTTTTCTGACAAAAAGCTGTTCTAGGAGAGAAAGAGAGAAGCAAAGAGCAAAGCAAAACAAAACAAATACTTTGTTCTCTAGAGTTTTCCTAAAAAAAGTCTTGCATTTGTGTCTGTGGAAAGTGTATAGGGCAGTTTTGCCAACCATATGTTGTCAGAATGTAACATTTTTTTCCAAAGATTATACGCTTCTGTTTATTTCATTTATCTCTAATGCGGGCTAGTTCCATACCAAAATTTCTCAAGTTGTTGAATTGACCCATCTATCATGAGAAGACAATTGCCTGATGCAGCCTCCATATAGTGTGATGAGAAAGCACATTTCCATAGCTTGAGCAAGTTCAAGGTGACTTCCAAAGGAGGTGAAGATCCAACTACTTGAGTGAGAAGGACAAGAAAGAGTGAGAGGGTAAGAGAATAGCAAAGGGAAAGGCAGGAAGGGATGAGGGGGAGGAAGACAGATCAGAGTGAATCTGAGCTCGGATTTGAATTAACATCGTTGTATACTAGAGCTGGCTGATACCAGAGCAGATTGGGGGGCTCTCTTCCCAACCCTGTCCAGTGATTTCTTATGGGTAGCTTCAACAGACCATAGTGGAAGTATTTACATGCAAAAATAAGCAAATGTTATGAATCAGGGTATCTTCTCCTCTGGAGAGCTAGTTGTTAAACATTTACTGGCTCACTCCACTTGACGTGGAAACTCTCAGTGTCCAGTGTGGTAAAAGAAAAGCAATGTAACCAGATAGAAACAACTCCTGAGCCAGGATGAAGGCATCAAGGGGGAAGGAAGGAATGAGACTCTGGACGATCGAGGTAATAATTTAATCACCTGGGTAATCATGCCTACTGGAAAAACACACCACCAAGTTAAGCCCAGTTACTTAGATGATTGGGAAGAGCACTGGTCGTTTTCTCTGGTGTAACATTACTAATGTATGATCTAGGCAGACGCCAGAAAGAGAGGAGGTAGATTTCCCTGGGGTTTCCTGGATTAGCAGGAGCTGTCCATTTTTAGTGTGTTGAATATGATTTGAAGGGAAAACCTAATTAAAATGTGATATACACTGGGAACAAAATGAGATAGATACAGCACTTTTTATGAAGAGTTGAGGAAGATCATGAGCTTTTTAAATAACCTGATTAAAATCTATTAGCAAGGTCGCCCAGAATAGTGATCTTTCTGAGGTTCCTAGAACATGCCAGGTACTGGCTTAATTACTTTATTATATTATCTAATCTGATATTCATGGCAATCACATTAAGTAAATATTACTGCTATTCTCATTTGACAAATAAACTAAATAAAATTTAGAGGTGTGAAATCACTTGTTTAGGTCCTCGTCCAGACTGAGTTCTTATCTCCTTTAGTGTGGTTTGTTGTGCCATTCTAAGAGTTGCTAAATCTTTTTGAAATGCAAAATTCTGGATTAAATTTAGTAACCGAGGAGTAATTTTCAAGTAAAAGAAGAGGATCCAGTGTACTTGATATTTTTGTTTTTATAATTGTGGTTTTTATTGGTATTTCTTTTACAGTATCCTTTACATAGAACATATACTTCTTATAAATGTGTTATATATAAATTATTATTTTATTGATATAAAAACATGAAAAGACCCAATTAACTATATAGTACTTATATCTGGAAACTTCAACAAGCTAAAAAAATACTTTTTTTTTTAGTAAAATTTTGTTTAAGATTTTATTTATTTGAGAGAGAAAGATAGTGAAAACAAGCACAAGCAGGGAGGAGAAGGAGAAGCAGACTCCCGGATGAGCAGGAAGTCCTATGTGGGGCTCCATCCCAGAACCCTGAGATCATGACCTGAACCCAAGGCAGCCGCTTAACTCACTGAGCCACGCAGGCTCCCCTTTAAAGTAAATTTTTTAAAATGGAATATACTTGGAATGGGCATATGTTATAAATGAAAACTCAGTGAGTTTTCACATGGCACACATCTAGTGTACAAACTGCGTAGATGAAGAGACCATGTCCAATAACCTAGGAGCCCCTTTCATGTCCCCTTTGACCATTGCCTGCCACCCAGCCCCACACAAAATGCAACTATTATCCCGACTTCTATCACCGGGGGTTGGTTGTACCTATTTTTGAAATTATGGAAATGGAATTATAAAGCATGAAAACTGTATTTGCCTTTTTGCTGGTTGACCACTTTATTTGTGAGGTCCACTCATGTTATTGTGTGTGGTTGTAGATAATTTTCATTGTTGCAAGATCATTTGCTTATTTATTTGACTACTAATGGAAATTTGAATTGAGAAACAGTATTAAAGCGCATTTCCTGACTTTGTATTTCCAGCTTATGTTAAGCCTTTTCAGCTCACACAAAGGTCTTGGGAATTGGGAGGATTTCTTAAAAGAATTTGCCAGCAAACACACTAATATGAGTTAATCTCTGTCTTTGTTCAACTTTAGCTTTATGTAAGTTGTCTTATTTACTCCATTCCTAAAATTTTAAACATTCCTGAAGCACTTTGGAGTTGTAAGACTTTTTTGCTAGCTATTCCACTCAGACCTCAACGGCCTTGGTAAATTCACATCCGGGATCCAGCGTTTCCCTCACAGAACCAAATGACTATATGGGTCTCTAGTAATCCTACCAGCAACTTTGAGGCTAAAACTTGGGTTACCAGTGCAAACCATCTAACAAAAACTCTTGTTCTAAGAAAGTTCAGGACAATGTTCCACTTTGTTTACACATGTAGCCATTTTCACAAAGTCAGTGTTTTGTAGAAGTTTGGTGATTTAACTTGAATTTGGGTATTTTAACAAAGGAAAATGGAAACGATTATATCAAATGCATTAATTCAGTTAATGGCTTTGCTTTTTTATTTTTGTTTCTTTTTAAAATATTTCATTTATTTGAGAGAGAGAAAGAGTACCAGCAGGAGACGGGTGGTGGCAGAGGGAGAAGCAGACTCTCCAGTAAGCAGGGAGCCCAACGCAGGGCTCAATCCCAGGACCCTGGGATCAGGACTTGAGCCAAAGGCAGATACTTAACAACTGAGTCACCCAGGCACCCCTAAATTCATTAAAAACTTAAAACATCTTCAGTCCTATAGAAAATAAACAATACCAGCATACAAATGTCCCTTGGCCAATTGATCTGAAACTTAGTTTCTTTCTCCAGGAACAGTTTGAGAACATAGTGAAACCTTCTCAGAAAAATTCCTGAGGAACCAAATTTTTCTATATGATTTTGGTGAGCCCACCTAGAATTCTGTGAGGTTTCTGTGGACACCATGTTAAGAAACTATTTCCAAACCTGTTTGACATTAAATATTTCTCATGAGACTCTGTGCCAGCTAATGTGCTGTCACTCTGCAGCATGCATTCCCAGTGGGTGAAAGACCACATCCAAAGGAGTAAACATTTATTCTTGGGAGGTGAAAAAAATCTTACTATTTTTTATGTATGATACACAGATATCCATATAGTCCATTAGCTGTAATACATCTGTGGTATTAAAATGTTATGGGGAAGAAGCAATTTGGAAAAGAAAAAAAGGTCTAAAATATCCCCTTGAGGGATGATGGAATCCCACTGGAAATGGAAAGAGCCAAGGAAGAAATTCTGGGCAAGAGAGGTTTGATTTTAAGCCTTTTAAGTGAAGTATATGTGTAACTCATCCCAGTTCCATGAAACATCTCTTTTTAAGCATCTCTGAATGTATGTTATTAACTGAGCCAAAATTGTGGTGGTAAGAATACTTAATTCTGGAAGGCATAACTATGGATACTTCCCAAAGTAAGCAATAAAATATTTTACTGTTACATACTGGCTCCAAAAATATGAGTGATGAAGGTCATTTGCTCTTCAAAGTTCAATTTTATTAATTTTTTTCATGTATTTAAAAAGATATCTGAAAATAAATTTACGTACTTTAATGGTCTGACTTACTATAGATATAATTGCTTCTAATTTCTTTAATGATATATCTTGGAAACTTATAAGTTTTATGTAATCTTTGGTTTTGTACTTAGCAATGATATGGTTTGGGAAGAAATGATTGTACTTTGAAATAAATATCATCATTTAGCATAATTTTGAGTAAATTTATGCTTTCACAGTTTACAGGAAGACTCATGCAAAGTTGCAATCTTGGAACTCATTTTTAAAATAATCAGTCAATTATCTTATAGAAAAAATGAACTAATTGCTCTGTTCCTACAGACCATTCTTGGTGGACTGATTCTTTTCTAGGTAAAAATGAGTGTGTCCTTTACTACTCAGTGGCATATTTCCTTGGGTGTTTTGTTCTTCACCTTTCCCTTCCATACAATTAGGATGAGTTTCATTATCTACTAAGAGAGCACAATGACTTACCTTGGGATATAAAAAGTGAATTTTAGAGGTGCCTGGGTGGCTCAGGTCTTAAATAAGCCTCTGCCTTTGGCTCAGGTCATGATCCCAGGGTCCTGGGATCAAGCCCCATGTCAGGCTCTCTGCTCAGTGGGGAGCCTGCTTCCCCCCACCCCTGCCTACCTCTCTGTCTACTCGTGGTCTCTGTCTGTCAAATAAATAAATAAAATCTTTAAACAAAAAAGTTAATTTTAGATGTTATTAAGAAAATAAATATATGTCAATAGGTATATTGGCTTTCTTATTTTTAAATTTTTTAAAAAATTTTATTTATTTGACAGAGAGAGATCACAAGTAGGCAGAGACACAGGCAGAGAAAAAGGGGGAAAAGGCTCCCTGCTGAGCAGAGAGCCCGATGCGGGGTTTGATCCCAGGATCCTAGGATCATGACCTGAGCTGAAGGCAGGGGCTTAACCCACTGAGCCCCCAGGCGCCCCAATTTTTTTTTTTAATTTCTAAAATATTTTATTTATTTGAGAGTGAGAGAGAGAACACAAGCGCAGGGAGGGGCAAAGGAAGAAGCAGGCTCCTTGTTGAGCTGGGATCCTGACATGGGACTCTATCCCAGGACCCTGAGATCATTACCTGAGCTGAAGCCAGACGCTTAACTGACTGAGCCATCCAGGACCTGCTCCTCTCTTTTTTAATATGATGCAGGAAATGGCTCTATCAAACAATAACTTTGGAAAACAAGAAAAAAAGAAAGCAAAAGCAAAACCAGCAAAACCCAACAAAGCAAAAATAAAAACAAAAACAAAAAATGAAACCAACTCCTTGTGTGTGTTATTATCAATAGCTGATCAAAGTGTGGGTCTACTTTGTCAAAGAGTTGTTTAATGTTGTTACAGACAAGAGGACTTGCCCCTAAGCATATGGAACAAAATCTTATTAACCTTGGTAGATTGGCTTTTGACAAGTTGGTTAAATATATTTGCCCCATTGTTTTTTAGCTGGAAAGCTAGAGGTTAACTTAAAATTGTAGTAATTCCTACTTCAAATTTCTCAGGCTTATTGTGTTTTGCTGGGTATTATGGGCTGAATTGTGTCCCTCCCCTCAACCCAAGTCCCCTGTTGAAATCCTAACCCCCAGTACTTTAGAATGTGACTGCTTTTGGAGACAGGCTCTTCAAAGTGGTGATTAAGTAAAGGGAGGTCCTTAGGATTGTTTCTAATCCAATATGACTGAATGTCCTTGTTAAAAGAGGGAATTTGGACACAGACACATACTGAGGGAAAATGATATGGAGATACAGAGGGAAGATGGCCATCTACAATTCAAGGAGAGAGGCCTCAGAAGAAACCAACTGTGCCAATAGCTGATCTTGGACTTCTAATCTCTGGAATTAAGAAAATAGATTTCTATTTAAGCTACCCAGTCTGTGGTACTTTGCTATGGCAGTCCTAGCAAACTCATATACTAGGTTAATATCTATTAAAACAGTTCTTTATGAATTTTTGATATTTTATTTTTCATGCTTTATGTTATATTCTACCCTTTTCCATCTCTATACGATGTAGTTTTCTCTGAGCTATCATGGTTTGGTAGCAATAGGTAGACTTCTACTATGGGATAAAGGAGGTTTCTTTTAAGAAGAGAGAAATAGCAAGTCAAGCTAAAAAGTGAAGGGTCAGGATCCTTCCTGTCTACATATTAAATTGCGCCATTTATTAGTCTTTTTTTTTTCCACTTTGAAATGGTTAATTATGCTTCTGTCTGCTCTGTAATAGTACTTGCTGCCACAACGAGGACATTCCATAAAATTGACATAATACATTTGAAGCATCTAACAAAGTGCCAGGGTAGGGTATTGGGAATAGATGTTGGTCCTCTTCTCATCTTTGTTCTCTGCTTTTTTAGGAAAATGACCTGCTGGAGAGGAGGTAACCAATGACTTGGATTTGGATAGCTCTATCACTAGAACTAATTATGAAACTAATGGTGATAAATCATTTGCTTAAAATTGATTTTGTCCAATAAATAGAGAGAGTTTGCTGGTATTTTTCCTTATGTGCCTGAGGGCAAGCATTCGAATATAGTTAATGTTAAGTTATAGTGAAATTAGAATGGTGATGGTTCTAGTTTGATTTTCTGTTTTATGAAGTTAAGATCAATAATGGTTAGTTATAATGTAAGTTACTGTGTACTGAAAACTTATTTACTGATTTTTCCAACTCTGCCTACCATTCTTTACTGTAACAGTCATGTAAGATATACTTATTTTAGGTATCTATACGCAGTAACGCTGGAGGCAATTTTTTACATGGGTTTTGCAAAGATGTTGAAAAAATCTGTTAAATGATTGAACTTAAATATGATACTGTTTTTATCCAAAAGTGTGTAAAAGTGATAGATGTATACACTTACTGAACATATTTATGTATGCTAGCTATGTAGACTATGTAATGGATTCTGAAAACAATTACAAAATATTCTATCTGTTCTGGTCATTGCCCTAACCTCAAAGTCTAGTACAATGCCTGCTGTGTATTAGGTATACACTTACTGCTAGACGGACAGATGGATAATGAGTCAGTGAATAAATGGCTTTCCTAAAGGAACTTCAGATATACTCTCAATGGTATATACCACATAAGACCTGGTCTAGTATATATATAGAAGACAGAAGTTTTGTTTTATTGCTAAGTTGTACTAATTACTAGGAAGAGTTATACTTACCTCTTGGGGAAAAAGAGTCTTTTTCTTCTGGAAATGTTATGTTAAAAACCATTCCTGCCTGGTATATTACCATTATATGTCCCAGGTAACCCTGTTAAACATCTTTCTAGCAGTAGCTCTTCATGGGTATTTCTTTATTAATCACTTTATGTCTATTGTTGTGTAGGCCACATCTTTTCTATGTGGCCTATAATTTCTATTATTTCAATCAATAATTGATTGATTTGAGGAGACCTGTTTGGATTTATATTTATTCTCTTTCCACAGACCCGTCTTTAATTTGGAGTTGACTTGAATAAACTTAACCTGGGGTTAATTTCCAAAGTAAATTTCCTTGCTTGAAAATGTAGAATTTTTAAACTTCCCATGCAGTGACTACTAAACTGCAAAAGAGAATTCCAAAGAAACCTGGAAAGACTTTCAAGGTGTTTTATTCCTTGATGTTAAAAATGTAGTTACTAGTTCTAGAATATTATTTTTATATGATTGCATTCATACTCTTTTTTCTGATCGACTTGTAAAAATGTGTCATTACCAGTGCAAATACTTTGCATGCTGGTGGTTTCTTCTTTATTACATTTTGTATGTGGAGTTTTAGTTCCTGGGAATCTTGAACTAAGTGATAGAAGCAGTTGGAAATTTGAACTTTTTTGTAGTAGTTTAATGATAGTAATACTGAAATTTCTCTCATAGCCATTAAGGCCACCTATTTGATCCATTGTCTTAAATTATCCACAGCTTGCTTGTATCATGCTTATCACTTTCACTTTTTCTTCCCTCTTTTTTCTTTCTTTCAATACACCCTATCTTGTTTCAAAATAATTCGAAATAGCATAGAATATTCCACAAAAATCAAATGTATGAAGAATAAATGCATTCAAATTTCTGTGAAAATAGAGAATAAAATGAAAAATCAGGAATGCAGATAGACCATAGGATTCTGGAAATTTACTCAACTTGAGTAATACATTTAACTCTGGAATCTGTAGTGGTTAAGGTTAAAAGGACAATATGATCATTCTTAAGAAAACATACCATATTCTCAAGAAAAGTCATTTTTTTCCAGGCATTTATTTTTCATCAGGCTATCAAATGATATTTTAGTTAGTAAAGGAGGAAAAACCATGGCAGATTTTATTAGATCTCATAATTAACTTCAGAAAAAGTACTTATGATGAGTGATTTTTTTTTTTTTTTAAGAGAAGTAAGTTTTTGTCCAGATGCATCTTCAGATTTCTTAGTCTAAATACATAGGAATTAGCCCCAGGAAGTTTTAATCACAACTTCCTTTGATCTTTGTACAATTTCATTTTCTGTAGCAAGGAAAATATCACCTAAAGGTTTCATTACCAAGGCCAGAAAAAATTATTTTGAGGGCCACTTTGAATCATTTACCTTTATTTCTGCAAAACCAAAGTCTAAAATTGTCAAATGTCTGGGGCGCCTCGCTGGCTCAGTCGGTTAAGCATCTGACTTCAGCTCAGGCCATGATCTTGGGGTCCTGGGATGGAACAGGGAGTCTGCTTCTCCCTCTCCTTCTGCCCTTCCTCCCACTTATGTGCTCTCTTGCTTGCTCTCTCTCCAATAAATAAATGAAAGCTTAAAAAGAAACTTAAAAATTTTCAAATGTTTTAGAAGTGCTAAAAGTTGTTACAGAAGATTTCTTCATTATTAACCCACAGATACCCTTTGTTATTGCCATTCATGGTGATATATTCACCAAATGGAGTCTGAATTCTCTCTCTAAAATGAAAGAAACTATCCATTGTTGGAACATTTGAGAATGCTTTACTTAACAGAGGCATTAATATCATTCATAATCTACAGATTTTAATATTTTGGTCAGGTGTTCTTCTGATACCTGAAATGTAATATGGTTTAAAAAAATTAATTCCTAGTCTTTTCATTCTATGTCAGTCCACTTCATCAACCTTATACACCTAGCAGGACTATCATCCCATCTGCCTTATAGTGAAACACACAGAAAGGTGAAGGACCATCATTCTTATAACCCTTTATTCAAGCCATTGCCATATGCTATTACTGCTTCTCTGTGTCATCTATTGCGTGTGCTCTTTCTGCTCTAACTACTTCAAAAGCTTTGTGCAAATAGGGAGTTTGAGCCTAGAGAATAGCAACATCTTTTACCAGGACTTTCAATCGTCAGTCATTCCATCTCTTTCATTAATGCAGTCTTCAGAAATAGTTACAGAAGCACATCAGTGCTGATTGATTACATAAAACACAGTGGTAAACTGCAAAAGGAGAGATGTAAGAGAATTCCTAATGATGAAAACATTCATTCTCATAATGTGATATTCCTTTAACAGATATTTAATGAGCACCTGCCATGTACTAAGTACTATCCTAGGTTATATGCATTTAATTAAATGCCCCAAACTTAAAAATTATGGAATCAGAAGTGACAGTACACATCATTTTATACTATGAACTTGTACACAGTGCAGAGAAGTCTATAAATCTTAATATGAATGGAGGTTGGACGGTGTATTTGAGATAAAGAGAAAGAATGCAGAAGATAATTCAGACGTGGCAAAAACTTATGGCTATCTGTCCAGTTAGAGGAAACCAGCTGGTGATGTTCACAATCACAAAACTGTTGTGATGGCAGCTATAGAAGTGACCCAGAAACTTCCACAATCTGTTCATCTTCTGAAAGTCTATTCCACCTAAGC
Organism: Lontra canadensis; assembly: GCF_010015895.1. Taxonomy (NCBI): domain Eukaryota; kingdom Metazoa; phylum Chordata; class Mammalia; order Carnivora; family Mustelidae; genus Lontra; species Lontra canadensis. The sequence goes on from NW_022630999.1 coordinate 9,746,289, forward strand.
AAAACGTTGACAAATTCTTGCCTGGTCTTAATGACATTTTCATGGCCTGGAGGGTCAAGAAGGTGATTACAAGAGCTAATATTTTTGCCCTAATTTTGAACCAAATTCATAAAGTGCCAAGTGGCAGGTGATTTTGGAAACTCTGACCATGACATTTTAGAATTTGGAATACACTGGGAGAGCTACTCATTAGACAGGTACTCTGAACTTTCAGAATGAAGATTTCAAGAATTTCAGACATGAAGATCTCAGAAGAAAGCTCAGAAAGATAGCAAAAAATGCTGACAATAGAACTCTGACAATGCAGATCTCAAAGTATTTTAATGAGAAAGAAAAGGCTCATAATGGAAGAAAATGTCATAACTCCACAGAGAACTTTATTATGTGTTCAGATTGTAAAAAATACATGCAAAGAAGATAAAAAGGAAGACAGATAACCAAAAGGAAGACAAATAACTTTAAATATAGAAATGTAGTATGGATTGATAAGAATAGTACAGGAAGGTCAACATCCATAATGAGCTGAGGTTTACAAAATTTCCTATTGACTGTTTGGCTTCAATTGGAAATGAGTAGGGCTATTTTGAGTGTAAGTCAAAACTGCTCTGGTTGATATATGTCCTCCATTGCTTGTTTGTACTCTGTTCTTTCTCTATTAAATAGAGGCATTACCTAATGTTAAAATAAAATTCCTTTAGCTTCCAGTATTTTCTCTAAACCTTTTTTTTTTTGAGTCCATATGTAGAACTCATAGATTAAAAAAGTAATTTTCAATCTCCCAATGCTAGAAATGGAAGGGCCCAAATCAAAGATGTCAAGCGGAGTTTGTTAAGAGGGCACAAACAAGGTCAGAGGGAAAGATAGAAGGGGGCCTTCAGACACACATCTTTAAATGAAAGGCAAAGGTTGTATTCCCAAGAATTTTTCTGCCTTTTCAAAATTCTTCTCTTATGAGCTGCTATAGGATTATTACTGAGATATTCAATGAGAGTAAAAATGAGACAGAAATGGGAGATGAGCTTTTGTTCAGCTTGACTTTTTAACAATGTTCTGAAAATCTCAAACTTACCTCTCTTGATACGCCAGAAGTCAGAGCTAGTCTTAACTTGGTTCCCAAGGGATTCCACCAACACCAAAGATTAATGGAAGATAATATGGTGTCAGAAATTAAAAAAAAAATGGGAATTTGAAATTTATATCTCAGTTGGGAGAGTAAAGAAAATAGGGAATGATTTAGGAAAAGTTAAAATTTTTTTAAAAAGATTTTATTTATTTATTTGACAGAGAGAGAGAGAGAGATCATAAGTAGGCAGAGAGGCAGGCAGAGAGGGTGGAAGCAGACTCCCTGCTGAGCAGAGATTCCCGATGCGGAGCTCGATCCCAGGACCCTGAGACCATGACCTGAGCCAAAGGCAGAGGCTTAACCCACTGAGCCAACCAGGCGCCCCAAAAGTTAAAATTGTTGATTGTTAGGTAGCTATTAGATTTTTGTCAAGGAAAATAATCCTTAGGATTATTACTGGAGAAAGTAATAGTGGAGAGGAGATTAAACCTGAGATCTTTCAACAAACAAGTTTCAGAATAGGTCATTCTACTGCTAAAAAAAAAACTTTCTGGTTTCTTATTGCACATATGATAATATTCCTTCTGACAAACTTCTTCATCAAGTTCTCATTTATTCTCCCCCTTTTGCACTGAAAACATTTATCATTTTGAAAACTTTGAGAAAACTGTAGATTCACAGGCAGATGTAAGAAGTAATACGAGGAGTTTCATAGACACATCACACAGTTCCCCCAATGGCAACATACCACGTAATTCTAGTACAATATCATAACCCGGCACTTGCCATTCATATTCTCATAGACCTTTTTCTAAGATATCCACAGTCAAGGTACAGAACAGTTTGATCCCAGTGATCTTACTCTGACTTACAAGTCTAGAGTGAACCAGCTGCTGCTCCCACCTACCATATCCTTTACTAGAATCTCCTTTTCTCCTGTATTAGTTTTCCATTTTTGCATAACAAATGACTAAAAACTTAATAGCTGAAACCTGCACATGTAATATCTCAATTTTTGTGGGTCAGAAGTCTGAGCACAGCTTAACTGGGTCCTTTGTTCAGGCTTCTACGAAACTGAAGTTGGGGTATCAGCCAGCCTACATTCTCTTCTGGAGCCTTCTCTGGGGGAAAAAAAAAACCAGTTTCCATGTTCCCCTGCATTAGTGGTGGAATTCACCTCCTTGTGGTTCTAGGACTGAGTCCTCTGTCTTCTTACTGGCTGTTGGCTGGGAGCTCTTCTCACCTCACAGAGGCTGTCCATGTGTCTCTTCATGTGGTCCTCTCACAATCAGATAGCTTATTTATTCAAAGCCAGGGAAAGGGGTCTCTCACTCAGGTCTGCTATGATGGATTCACATATAATACCACCTACTCATGGGAAAGACATCCCATTGCCTTTGCCGTATAATGTAACTAAGTCAAGAAAGTAGCCTATTTTTGCCTTTGCTATATTCTTTTGCTAGAAGCAAATCACATGTCCTGCCCATGCTAAGGGGAGAGGACCATACTATGTTTGACACCTGTGGGGCTGGAATTCTGGGCCATGTTAGAATTCTGCACACCATATCTCCTAATGTCCCCATTACCCTGTTCCAGTCATTTGGAACTTCTCTCTTTTCTCCCAAGTATGACTCCATCTTAGCATCTCTATACCTATCACTTCCCTTCATTGGGATATCATTCCCCCTGATATTTACAAAACTCTATTTCTTTTTGTTACTTTTCAAAGATAACTGTAGTAAAGAGGTCCTCCTTCCTGACCTTCCTATTTAAAATTGCATTTTCGCCTTTATCTTCCATATTCCTCTCTTCATTATCTTGCTTTATCTAGTTCCATACCACTTAACCCTACCTGACATACTAGGTACATACTGTCTGCTTGTCTTCACTAAAATAAAAATTTCATGAGGCAGAAATTTGTTCTCTTTTGCTTCCTATCTCTGGTATTTGGTGCCTTGTGCAAAACTGGTCCAAAAATATTTGTTGGATGAATACTGTATTTGGCGAATATAAAACTAAATAATTTTATTTGAAAGAACGTAGTAGTTAAGCTCATCAGCTTGGGTTATAGTGCTTGTGATTAAATCTCTGTTCTCTGACTTAATGTGTCTGTGCAAATAATTTCACCTTGTTTTTCTTAGCTGTATAATGACTAAGATAATAGTATCTTTTCTTCAGGTTGGTTAGGAATTCTGAAATAACACATGTACAATATTTATTAAAGTATCTTATAATCAGGGGGCACCTGGGTGCCTCAGTCAGTTGAGTGGCCGACTCTTTGTTTCAGCTCAGTTATGATCTCAGGGTCGTGAGATTGAGCCCCACATGGGGCTTCGTATCAGCATGGAGTCTGCTTAAGACTCTCTCTCCTTCACCTTCTGCCCCTACCCCTGTTCACGTGCACAAACACATTCTTTCTCTCAAATAAATAAAATAGGTATCTTATAAACAGGAAATTCTCTATAATACCAACAAATGTAATTGCTGGTAGTAGCTTATTCAGATAAATAACAGCTAATATGAGTCTGTGGGCCAGGAACTCAGCAGGCATCGGTGGGGATGGCTTCTCTGCTTCACATGGTATTTGCTATGGCAACTCCACTGGAGTTCAGAGATTGAAAAGTAGCCTTCACTGCATACCTAGAACCTCATCTTGGGAAGCTCAAATGGGTTTTCATGGCATTTCCTAGGTTCAGTTCTATGGGGTGTTGGTTTCCTTGTGTGACCTCTCTTTCTACATGATCTCTCATCCACAAGGTCTTCTCTCTTTAGTCAGGCTATCAAACTCTACAGAGCAGCTGGCTTCCCTGGGAGTAGAAAGGAGATGTTAACAGTTCTCTTGATACCTAAGGTGAGAACTAGCCCAGATTCACTTCTGCTGTATTCTGTTGGTCAGAGCAAGTTACGACGCCAGGCCAGATTCAAAAGGAAGAAAATAGAACCCCGCTCTTTTTTTTTTTTTTTAAAGATTGTATTTATTTATTTGACAGAAAAAGATATGCTGAGAGAGGGAACACAGGCAGGGGAGTGGGAGAAGGAGAAGCAGGCTTCCTGTGGAGCAGGGAGCCCAATGTGGGATTTGATCCCAGGACCCTGGCATCATGACCTGAGCTGAAGGCAGACACTTAATGACTGAGCCACCCAGGCACCCCTAAACCCCCACTCTTAATGGAAAAAGTGGCAGGAGTGTACAGAGACAGAAGGAATTACTGGCAGTCGTTGGGCACTCGGTTTAACAAAAAACACTAAGAAAATGTTTATTTTAAGAAAGCTTATAACAGAGGTTAGGATGTGGATAAAATAGTGAAAATTACATTTTCTAAACCATATCCTGATACCAAACCTAAAATGGAAAAGAGATCAACAAACTTAAACACACACACACACACACACACACGAACACTAACAAGAAGTATTGAGAATTTGACCTAATAGATTGAAGAAAAATAAGGTAAGTCTAGACCACTCAATCAAGCAAAAATCTAAAAGAAACACAGCCATTGCAAAATGCTAAAGTGTGCTGTGGAGACAAACAAATTAAATAAGAACTAAAACTGGTGATTGAGAGCAATTTGATAATACTTTGTAAAATGAATCTGAGTGTTTAGACTGTAAGAAAAATATCTCCTTCTTGGAAATAGGAATATGATTTCAAAAGCACATTGGCTGCCCCATATTTAATTTACATAAAAATTAGATTCTTCAGTATTTGTTTTTCTAGCTCTGATGCAGAAATAGAAATATATATCCACTTTTTAGATAATTTTTTTTCCAGTTACAAAAATTAAAAAAAATCATAAAGCTGTAAGTTATCTGTAAAAATACATATTTTAAAAGGGCTAAATAACCTCAAATATCACAGTAATTCAGCTCAACCTGGAATTGCAACACCATTCTTTACAGTTGGTAAAGGCAGATACAAATTAAAAAATAAGAGATTTAATTTTCCCTGTTGAAAATAGATACTCTTCCCTTTTCTTAGAGCACTTACTTCAGATAACTTGTAAGTGCTTCTGAAAAGTATGTATTTTTTTTAGACTAAATAAGCCTCTTACCAGGTTTTTGACCCAAGAATGTCTTCCTCAAGGACTCAGGAACCAGATTCTTGAAATGCAATCATTTTCCAATATCTGTGGAAGGGTGGGAGGCTTACTTCTGTGGGAGCCTCACTCTTGAGACGCAAAACTATCTCTTGTTATAAACATAGGACAACTTTATTTTTCCTTTGGGTAAAGCCAATGAGTGAGCACAGATGGTCACCCCAATTACCAGATGAGTTTAGGATGAATATGTGACAAATGATGATACCAAGTCCTCTTACTTCAGGACTAGTTGTTGGTTAACTTGAGAACACCTACATGGCTTGTATTTGCTTGGTTATATAAAAGGATAAGATTTCTTTTTGGCATTGCAATCTCTGAGCAGATGCTTGTGATATGTATTTGCTTTCTAGTTTAATGTTTATTCAATAATAAATCTCTGTTTTCTTTTTCTTCTACCTTTGTGGATAACTATCCTGGGTTGGGAGAAATTTTGGCTTAATTACATTTCCCTAACAAGATATAGTTCATGAAAAACATAGATTAATTATGAAGAGAAAACAATGTACTAAAATAGTTTTAAGTTTTGATTAATGAGAGGTGTGTTAGACTCACTCCTGTGGCAACTAAAACAATGGAGTAGAGAGACAGAGATTTAGAGAACCGAACAGCCTGAAAATGGGGAATTTAGGATTCTACTCTTGGTTTCACCACTTCAGTGTCTGTGTTTAATGTTATGAAGACTCATTTCTCTCCTTTGTAAAATGATGGTAAATTGGACCTGTGGCCCATTGGCAATATCCTGATACCAAACCTAAAATGGAAAAGAGATCAACAAACTTAAATACACACACACACACACACACACACACACGAACACTAACAAGAAGTATTGAGAATTTGACACATTATGTATACACATTATGTATATTACACGTTTTATGTAGGTTATTTTCAGAATGAAGAGATGAGATAAAAATTGAACTTCTGAAAAATAAGAAGAAAGAAGAGAAAGGAAGAGGGGAGGAAGGACCATCTTCCTATACTGGGCTCTTGCCAACAATTAATGCAGCTAAGGAGTGACTCATTCCTTTATAGGGATACATGCCCTTGAGTCACCTGTAATCTTCATTATGCCTCTTGTATATCATTTGGTTTGTTCATTCATTTCTATTTTTCGTATACACGTATTCAAGATACAGGTCACTGAACAAACCACTTGAAATAGGTGTGGATGATGACAGCAAGAAAGGAAGGACTACATAAACAGTACTGGTCTACCGCTCTTTAGGCAGAAAGTAACCCTCATATATGTACATGGGCAAAGCAAGCAATGAAAGGTTTCCAAGCTGTGTTCCAAGAGAGGATCATTACTTTCTATCCTGACAGGCAGTCATTGGTGATGTAATCAAAGCATTATCTTTACCACCGGTGCCTTCACTGGCCAGAATAGTTTCAACATAGAACAAATGGAAAAAGCAAATGACTGATTTAAGATCTTACTGGAGGTGGATTAATTTATTAATTAATAACGATTTTATTTATTTATTTTAGAGGGACAGAGAGCACAGGGGGAAGAGCAGAGGGAGAGGGACAAGTAGACTCTGTGCTGAGCCCAGGGCCTGATGAGGGGCTCGATCTCAACACCCTGAGATCATGACCTGAGCTGAAATCAAGAGTCAGTCGCTCAACTGAATGGGCCACTCAGGCGCTCCTAGAGGTGAATTTAAAAATGCCACCAAAGCTGTTTGGTTGAGTGTATCTTTATTGATTAGATATGCCAGTTTTAATCTTGGTTATAATTTCTTTTTAAATACAGACTTAGCACTCCTTCTATCCCTCTAAACATCTTATTTGCCATTTGTGTGTGTGTGTATGTGTGTGTGTCTAAGAGAGAGAGAAACAGAAATGTTCTTTTTCTTTTGGTTCAATTGTATCTAGTTCCTGAGACAGGCAAATGACCATTATATTTTAAGCCTCTAATGGACATTAGCTTTGCATGTAGTATGCCAAAGCTCTGTGGGCCTCCACACTGTAGTTTAAATACACATCTGGTATTCTTGTGTAATCTGTGGCACAATATATAAACTATAAATATATCATTTTTTTAAATCAGAAAATTGCCACATTTCAACTGAAAAAACCTTAGAATATCTTCTTGATGTAAAATACTGTTGAACAACATCATAATTAGTTTCCAAATGATTTACAATTAGTATTTCTTCCAAAGAATAATAAATGAAACTCAACAAGTATAAGCTATTCATTTTTGAAAACCTTCCTTCTTCAAAGAAATCAGTATTGTTAATAACAGGAAATGTCACAAATGTCCAGATCGGCTAAAAATAAATCTGTCTAAATGGGAAAAAAAGTAAAAGGAAGATAAAATTATCTGTCATTTTTAGATTATGGTATGCATTGGAAAACTAATTGCTTATATACTGAATATCCCGTCCAAACAAATTAAAATGGAAGTGAAATTATCATGCTTGGAAACTGCCTGTATCACACATTCAACCATTCAGATTTCAGAGAGAATGATCTCAGCAATTCTCTTGCTAAGCTCACTGCCCTTGCATTCTTTATACTTATTCCATTTCCAGTCTTTTACCCTAAATGGATGGCTGAAAAATGTGTTTAGCCTTGACTATTGGCAGCCACCCAGCTAACCTCCAGAACCATAGAATAAGGTAGAAGGAGGGGAGACCATAATATAGCATGCCAGCTTTAAACCTATATCTTGTCATTGAGCTTCTTTCTGTGACTCTTAAATTATGATGTTAAGTGATTTATGTTTGGATTTTCACAGGCCGAGACCATTTCTGGGACAATGTTAGGATCCTTGAGATTATCTTGTCCTTTAATTTCAAGAAATGTTAAGCATTCAAAAAGTTTAGGTTACATCAAATTATTGTATTATTTTCAATCTAACAAACAATGGTGTGGAGAACATTACTGTGTTTTGAAAAGTATTTTCTCCTTTCATTCACATTTAAAAAATTCAGAACTAAGAATCCAACTGATTGTTTATGGAATTAAAGCCAGGCTTCTCCATGTGACATGGAAATGGGTAAAGTCTTAATTCCAGTACCAGAACTATCCAACATGGGTTGTAAATAAAACCAAGTGTATGGCAGTATTAGCTGGATATTTAAAATGTATTCTAATTACAAGATTAGAGATTTCTCTATGCGTCATTGACTTATGACTACTTTGATTTGAAATATAACCACAACTTAGAGAATTGAAAAATAGCAGATAGAGACATATTGCTAGTAGATCCTAGTTTAATATAATTTTTTATGACATCTCAGACTCAAAAGATTTTATATCTCACTGAGGTCAAGTTCAAGCCAATGGCATGCATTTTAGCAACGAATGTCTCTATCACCTACTGAGAAAATTGTAGGGTGTAAAGCTTTAGCAGCTAGGAATATAGGAACATAAATGATTAGATATTTCTATGAAAAATAAAGATTGATATTTAGTCATCATTTAATAGCATCCTGATTCATTTTTATTTTCAGTGTTTAATTTACATTTTTACTTACAAACCCCAGAGACCTCTGGGCAAAGATTTACTGTGGAGAAATCTGACAAAAGATAAGAGCCTCAGCTTTACTACTTTTGAGGTCTGTGTTAACACCAGGGAAAAAGTATTTGTTTCTTGCCAAGAAATAATGCTTGTACTTAAACCTGTATTTACCTGGAGAATTGAGAAGGCAGGTAGGAAATTAAAGAAACCAACAAAAAAATATTAAATCTAGGGAATATTTGGTATTTCAAACCAATTAGTGTTAATAGGCTTCCTTCAGGCAAACTATTTCCAAATTTCATGGAATTTTTGCTAGTACCATCCCTCTTCCCACACTCCAGGCCACTTTGGAGTGGTGTTCTTAATTGGCCTTCTTCTGTTTGTGCTGTTACTTCACAATGGTGTTATTTTGTGACTCCATATTTTCTTAGAACTATTTTTGCAATCTTCATGAATTTCAAGCCTTTAAAATCCTTTAACAAGATTACAATTTTATAAGTTTCTAAGTTGTTGGGTAACACCAGATTTCAAAATTTTCCAGGCATGCACAATGGTTTATTTTTTAATAAAGAATGAATCCATGCACAGCCAGATGTAAGATACTGGAAATAACCATTTCCGAAGTACATCGGGAGAAGTTAAAAGGTCACAGAACTTCTTATGATGTTAATATTTAACATTTGAGTAATATTCCAGTTGAGCAAGATGGATAAAGAGTACTTTAGATCCTAGACATGAACTAAAACTACAAATTGTACTCAGTTCAGTGGAGACAAGTTCCTTACAGCACACGGATATACAGGGCTAAAGAAAGCGCTGCATCACTGGAAGAGGAATGCTTGGCAGACATCTTGAATATTTGAACAAAGTCAAATAACTTTTCTTCTTCAGAAATAACTAAAAAAAAATAGTTTAAAAAGGGTTGTTATTTCTTTTTAAGTGAGAGTAAAATATGCTGTTTAGGAACAAGAAATTTGTAGAGTCTGCACTAGTGAATTCATAACCATTTGGCTCTTAAAGGAGTCCGTGTGTGTAGCATTCAAGGCAAGTTACACATCCTCAAGGATTGTCTTCATTATCCATCATCATAGTGAGTACATGAAGGCATGAATCAGGATAGATGGGGACATTTGAGGAAATGAAAGAAATACCTCATGGCTGCATGATATACATGTGTGAAAGGAGGGCCTGCAATGAAATCGGAGAGAAGGAGAGGTTCCATGTCATGCAAAGCCTCGGAAGTGGACACTTGCTCACTTTTGAGCATTCTCACATCTTGCATTGGAGTTTTATTTCTCCAAGAAATCATTCAAAAGCTATGATTTCTAGGTAAGGTGCAGGCAATATATGTTCAGCCAATCAAATGCACAACTTTGATAAGTGAGCCACCAGAGAAAACTGGCTGGGTACTAGACATTCGTTGGACTCACTTGAGTGGCTGAAACAACAGCCTGTTTTGGGGGGTTGTTGGCGCATTCTGGGTTAAATTATATGGAGTCAAGGGAAATTTAGAAGCTGAAATCAGGGAGAGCTGATGATTAACTGAATGTTGGAGATGAAAATGAGGATAAAATTAAACCCCACTTATTTTTAAGGTTGTCTGTAATCTCTTTTTATGAAACTTCATCTATGTTATATCCATAGAATTTTCTTTATACAGTTATGGCATAATATATCAATATTAATCTCTTAGAAATAAATGTTTCGCTCTTTTATCTTACCTACACTCAAGATATAATCATTGGATTATTTATCTTTCATAATATCATATATAACACAGTCCTTTATAATTTATTAATAGGAAAAAAATCTCACCTATTCTTATGCTTTTTTTAAAAAAAATAAGATATTTAAGTGATCCACCACACTTAATTTTCAGTTTTAATAGCAGTGAAGTTCAAAATCAAATTTTGTGCTTAATTGCAACAATATATAGTCTGTTTGCTTGGACAGATTTTCCCTTAAATTGTGATATACTTCTTCTTTGTTTTTACTTTAATGGTCATACTTCGGGGCTTTTTAAAAAAATATAGTTCAGGGGCGCCTGGGTGGCTCCGTGGGTTAAGCCTCTGCCTTCCACTCAGGTCATGATCTCAGGGTCCTGGGATCGAGCCCCACATCGGGCTCTCTGCTCAGCAGGGAGCCTGCTTCCCTTCCTCTCTCTCTGCCTGCCTCTCTGCCTACTTGTGATCTCTGTCTGTCAAATAAATAAATAAAAATTAAAAAAAAAATAGTTCATCTGAGGATCTACAATAAAGGAATCAAGGAAATATAATTTCACTCTATAGATCTTGAAGTGTTGAAGGAATTGGTAAATGAAACCTTTTAAACTACAGTAAAGATAACTGAAAATAGATAGCTTTGTGCATTTCTGAATGGACCTTATTTTCCAAGAACATGGAAAAATAAAAGGGTTGAATTCAGGTTTGTACCTCAGCTCACCACCTGGCCCAGTGTGGTTCGAGCAGACTATCTGCAGAAGGAGTGATATGAGGGGACATTGATCTCTGTATTCTTCTAAGGTGCATTTTTATAAAGGAATTTCTGGTTTTCACAAGAATCAAGTCTACATTTCATATTTACAGTTTTCTACTTTTTCCTTATGGAATTTCTCTTGACTTCTTTCCAGTTGTTCAGACATTTTAGATTGGGGATTATTTTATCATATAAATTTGTTCAACACAAGATAATATGTATCTTAAAAACTAAAATTATTTCAAGCAAGAGAATTTAGTGGGTTGTCCCTAAATTTCTCAAGTGCCTGCATTATCAACTTTGAATTATTTTAAGAAAGAATATATAAACACTGTTGCTTTATTTTGATGAAGTATTTTAATAAATAGATTTGAAAATACAGATTTTGAGTAATATACATGAGTGATGTAATTCTACTATAGTTTAAAGCAACTTCTTCACATTTTTTTTGTTTTTTTTTTAAACTGCAATTTTAAGAAATAATACAGAGAGATGTCTTCCTGTCTTCTTTCCTCAGTTTCCCCCAATGGTAAAATTTTGCAAAACTGTAATAAAATATCACAGCCTACTACTGACATTGATGCAATCCACAGCTTTTGGTTTGATTTTCTCAGTTTTCCTTATCTTTATTTGTGTGAGTGTTGGGCCCTATACATATTTATCACATGTGGGTTTGGACATCCACGATCAGTCAAGAGACAGAATAGTTCTCATAAAAAGGACCCCACATCCTTAGAGCCATACTCACTACCTTTCTCTCCTTTCTCATCCCTAAACCTAGAAACCACTAATTTCCTTTCCGTTTCTCAAATTTTATCATTTGAAAAATATTATATAAATGGAACCATATAGTATGTGACTCTTTGGGATTGGCTTTTTTCCATTCAGCGTAATTCTCTGGCTCTGCACATGTCTTTGTGCACATCAGTTTGTTTGTGTACATCGGTTTGTTCCTTTCTACTGGTGAGTAGGATTCACGGTATGGATGTATTTTAGTTTGTTTAGTCATTCATCCACTGAATGATGCCTGAGTTAATTCTAGTTTTGGTTATTACAGTAAAGCTACTATAAACAACCATGTATAGATTTCCGCAAGAACATGAGTTTTCATTTCTCTGGGATAAATGCTTGGGAGTACAATTGCTGGGAGGTTTGGTAGCTGCATATTTAGATTTTTTTAGAAGATTTTATTTATTTATTTGACAGAGAGAGACACAGCAAGAGAGGGAACAAACACAAGCAGGGGGAGTGGGAGAGGGAGAAGCAGGCTTCCCGCGGAGCAGGGACCCCAATGCACGGCTCAATCCCAGGATCCTGGGATCATGACCTAAGCTGAAGGCAGATGCTTAATGACCAAGCCACTCAGGTGCCCCCCATATTTAGATTTTTAAGAAAATGCCAGTTTTTTTTTTTTCCTCAAAGTAAATGTGTCACTTTACATACCCACTAGCGTGGTATAAATTATCTAATCTTTCTGTATCCATGCTGGCATTTGGTGTTCTTGCTGTTCTTTTTTACCCTCCAGTTAAGAATCTGCTGATAACTCATTGTAGTTTTGATTTACATTATCCTGATGAGTAATAATGTGAAACATTTTTTTGCATGCTAATTTGCCATGTATATGTCCTCTGGTGAGATGTGCGGTGATATCTTTTGCCCATTTCTTACTGGATTTTTTATACTATTGAGCTTTAAACTATTGATATTTATTTATTTATTTAAAATGGTTTATTTAGGGGCACCGGGGTACGCATATTTTCTTCCATTCTATACTGCCTTTTTATTCATTTAACAGGGTCTTTTGCAGTTAAAAGTTTTTAATTTTGATGAGATCAAATTTTTCTTTTACAGATAATGCTTTTGGTGTCAAGTCTAAAAAAACTCTTTGCCCTATTCTATATCCTTAAGGTTTCCTCCTAATTTTGTTTCCTAAAAGTTTTATAGTTTTATGTTTTACATTTGAGCCTATGATCCATTTTCTATAAGGTGTGAAATTTAGGTGGAGCTTCATAATTTTGGTGATGTTTGGTCAATTACTCCAGCACCAATTGCTGAAGATCTTTTTCTTCCTCCATTCGATTGATTTTATGCCTTTGTCAACAATCAGTTGAGCCTATTTGTGTGGGTCTTCTGACTCCTCTGTTCTGATCCATTGATCTATATGTCTATCCTTTAACCAATACCACACTGTCTTGATTACTATAATTAATAGTAACCCTTAATATCAATTAAGTGATTACTCCCACTTGCACCATCATTTTTCTATATCAAGATTCTATTAGCTAATAGAAATTTGAGAATCAGCTTGTTGATGTCTAAGAAGCCTTGTCAGTCTGGGAAGCCATCTTTGTTTTCATGGACCTAAGACTCCCCTTTACCATATTAACTTTAAATAACCTGGAAGTAAAAGTGTAAGATTTAAAAGAAGTTTAATCAGGTGAAAAAGACTTCTTGCACTAATTAGGAACATGAATAGTTATGGCCTTATATATCTAGGAAATGTCATCATTTCATTTCTCTTTTTGTATTATAAAACAATCCATTTGAAGCAAAACCCTTTCTCTAAAATGAAAAACCTTAGGGAACATAGGAAAGGACACTTTTCACTTTGGCGTACAGACAGTTCTGTAGTTTAGAAGAAGTACTGTGCTTTAGGGTCATCAAAATGAGGGTCAGTTATTTTTGCCCTGAAATGCCAAGGTTCTGGCTCATAGAGAATTTTGAGAACTTTAAGTGTTAGGTTAACTGATTAGGTTGTACATAATTAGCAAAACTATGCCTTAATAAGATATCCTATCTCATTTACATTAAAACATTTAAGAGCGATAGGAACAACTTGGGAAATAAATAAGATAAAGTATTTAACTATTTTTTTTAAAAGATTTTATTTATTTATTTGACAGACAGAGATCCCAAGTAAGCAGAGAGAGAGGGGAAAGCAAACTCCCTGCTGAGCAGAGAGCCCGATGCTGGGCTTGATCCCAGGACCCTGGGATCATGACCTGAACAGAAGGGAGAGGCTTTAACCCACCCAGCCACCCAGGTGCGCCAAGGTAAAGTATTTAAAATGAAACCTTGTGTTGGATATGATTAATTGGCACCCGGTATTTATTGTTTACCCCTTTCTTGGGGATCTTCTTGTATTATATGACTCAGAAAGCTAACTACTCCATTTCCTTGTCATTAGTGTTCTAGATATAAATAATTTTCTGCCTGTTAAATGCTCTGTGTGAGATTTAGAAGACAGAAATGAGACAAACAACATCTTCCTTCTACTGCTGGCTGAATCCTGCTGTCACCAGTGGGGAAAGAAATAATTGCTTTGTTTTTGTGTTCTGTGGCAGAATTCTGTGCCTAATACCAGCTTTGGTGTCGAGAAGGAGTTACAGTAATAGTGCAGCAGCTTCTCAATCTTGATCCTCCGCATGTTATAAGGAAGTATGTTCTTGAACCTAAAACTTCCTTTGGCATCCTTCAGGTTCCTAAACCTTTTGGGATGTGGCAGAGGTAATAGGTACTCTGGTGATCTCTTCTGTGGCCTTCTGTGGTAGAACCCTTCATTAGACCTCCCCCTGTTGCTCCAGCCCTTCAAATAATTCTCCAGGTATCAATTTTCTATATTAAAGCTCTTTCCATTTTAAGGACTTGGAGGGTTTCTGCTTACAGAATAGAAACTAAACTGATACATACTCTGCAGAAATATTATAAAAGTAAGTACCAATTAACATGGAGAAAATTGAAGATTAGTACCCTTATAAGAGACCCCAGAGAGCTCCCTTACCCTTTCCAGTATATGAAGACATAGTGAGAATATGGCCATCTTGTGGATCGGGAAGTGGGCCTTCATCAGGCAGCAAATGTGCTAGAAGCTCAATCCCAGACTTCCAGGCTCCAGAATTGTGAAAAGGAAATGTTTTTTGAGCTGCCCAGGCTGTTTTTGTTACAGTAGCCTGAAAGGATTAAGACAAGTAGTTTTTTTAAAAAAAGTAGTTAAAGTTGTATTTCTCTTAGAGTATCTTTCTTTCTTTCTTTTTTTTTTTTTTTTAGAGTATCTTTCAAATGAATCAGGCAGAAGTTTCAGTCGAATGAATTAATGGTGAGTAGAATGACTTTTTATCCTGGGAGTGCATTGCAATGTCTAAAGGTTATTTTCCCCGGTATAAATTTCTAGTGTTTTTTTAGCTGTGAAATGTTTAGCAAAGTATTAGTAGTTTTATTATTGTTAAGAATGATTAAAGAAGACAATTTAGGTGATACAAACTTTATTTAACACTTCATGAAATGGCAGTCTGAGTTCTCAAGGGTCTGGAGAACTATAAAATAGGACAGAAGGAGGAAGGCATTTATTGAATAACGAATAAGGGACAGGAAAGAAAAAAAAATACAGAAAATGAAAAAGAAACAAGGGAATAAGTGTTGGCTTGGTTTTGGGGATTGGTTGGCTGCATATATTGCATTTCTGGTCAAGCAGAGTATTTGTAGGGACGTGAAAGTTATCTAAGTTTTGGATTGTTGATGTGTGTGTACCCCAGGCAGAGAGTGACTCCATTTTGAGCCCACAGATTTTATTTCAACATCATCATAACCTTCTTTCATTCTACAAATGGTTTTTCCACAGCAGTTTGATATCTATAGTCTCTCAGTCACATACAAAAATTAAGGTTTATCTTTTTGACTCATTCATGTCTGTCCTTCCGTAGAGAGTTAATTGCTAAAATTTTTTGACACAATTTACTTTTAATCAGTCTCTCCATTTTTGTTGCTGTACCATGTTCTTGTTTTAGATAGTCATCGTCACCTGCCTACATACGATGACAATATATAATCCAGATGTTTCTCTTTTGTCTGTCGTCCTTCCATCCATTCTACTCATTGTTGCCAGAGCAATTTTTCAAATTCTAATCTCAGGATTTCTGCTCAAAGATATTCAATGACTGCTGGTTGGCTACTGAATTCATTTCAAACTCCCTGGCCTGGCATGCAAAATCTTCCTTAGTGTCAAGCTGTTTGTGCAAATTTCAGTGCAAAAAAATCAACAGTTCTCTGATCATGACTTCTAAGTTCTTTCAGATGTATTAATGTCTCTTATGGAAAAAAAGTTAAATGGAAAAATGCTTTACAAACATGGTTTTAGAGTAAAGTATGCTGAATCTGAATGGACAACCCGGATTACCATGTTATACAACCAGGTTGTGTTTTCTAAATAAAACAAAACATTTGCATTAGCAAATCATGATGTGGGTCTTTCCTAGTCATGGAACAGGAGAAAGGAGTTTTTTTTTGGGGTGGGGGTAATAAAATTGATTACTAAAACTCTGTGTTAGCGTCCTATTGCTGATGAAACAAATTACTATAAGCTTAGTATTTTAAAACAATGTGAATTTATTATTTTAGAGTTCTAGAGGTCAGAGGTTTAAAATGTATCTCTTTGGGCTGAAATCAAGATGTCTGTAGGGCTGCATTCCTTCTGGAGGCTCCAAGGGTGGATCTGTTTCCTTGCCTCTTTCAACTTCTTTTTATTTTATTATTTTATTTTTAAAATTTTTTATTATTTTATTTTATTTTATATTTTCTTTTCAGTGTTCCAAAATTCATTGTTTAAGCAACACACCCAGTGCTCCATGCAATATGTGACCTTCATAATACCCACCACCAGGCTCACCCATCCCCCCACCCCACCCCCAAAACCCTCAGTTTGTATCTCAAGAGTCCACAGTCTGTCATGGTTTGTCTCCCCCTCCGATTTCCCCCAACTCACTTCTCCTCTTCCAACTTCTGAAGGCTGCCTGTGTTCCTTGACTTGTGGTCCCTTTCTACCTTCAAAGCCAGCAATGGCTGGACAACTCTATCACATCACACCATTCTGACACTGACCCTTCTGCCTCCCTTGTCCATAGTTAATGACCTTGTGATTACACTGGGTCCACCAGCCTGCTTCATCAGGATAATATTCCTCTCTTAAGTCTGGCTGATTAGTGACATTAATTTAGCTACTGCCTTAATTCCCTTTTGTCAGGCACACAACACATTCATAGGTCCCAAAGATAAGGACATGAACATCTTTGGAGGTCATTATTCTACCCACCATAGGCCTATTCAAGATAGAACTGAAAGCAGGGGTGTTCAGAGCTTGGCCCAGGGCTTATTAAAAAATATCCACATCAGCCTGGCTACTCTCAACCACTTCCTGAATCCTTATCTCTCTTTCCAATCCTGAAAAAATTGAACATATTTGAGGAATTCAGGGTTTTTCACCCAAGGATGGATGTTTTGACTTTCTTTCCTCTCTATCAAGCCAAAATGGGGGAATAGCTCCAAAAGATTTGATAGAAGAGATTGGAGGTACGTGAAAGAAGGTAGGGCTGGCAACTCATTTCCAGGATGGACTTTCTTTAATGTGGCAAGCTCAATGTTTTGCACTCTGGGTAGACCTGCTACGTTTAGAGTAGAATTAGAGGGAGATAATGAGGTAGAGAGATAAGCAGTTTTTGTTCAACACTGAAACATCCACAATGTATTAAGTGAAGATGGAGATCAAAGTGGTGCTGCAGAAATTTGGAAGTTGTACCACCTGACTATCCCTACCCCCCAGGTGTCTGCCCTGTGAGGGGGGCTCTGGCACTGTTCCTCTCAAAGGCACAGTCAGTTGAGGTTAGTTCGAGAAGCCACAGAAAGCAAGAGACCTACAACAAGCCTGGCTAAGTAAAGCCTTTGCTTCCTTTGCTCTAAACACGGATCCTGGTCTTCATAACTGTGGAGCACATGGACCCAGAAGAGGGAAGGAAGGAGGTTATGGAAGGGCTGACCGTACCCTCTTCCCCCTTCTGACCCACGTCACAAGTACTGAGGGGAGGAGAGGATCTGAGCAATAAATTGGAAATGAGCTTGACATTTTAAATTGAATTAGAGTAGATTGGAATTGAAAATCTAAAACTGGCAGAGAGTTATAGAATTTACTCAAAAAGTTTTTAAAAGCCAATGAAGAAAGATTTAACACTTTCAATTCAGTGCTGATCCATGTGCTCGTTACAGATTACAGTGACAAAATTTTGTTCTAAAATTCTCTTTATTAAAGATATGTACAAATATTATCTTAGGTATATTATAGTATAGGGTAATAAATACCATGGCTTCCTTGATTAAATATGGAACTTTAAAAACAAAAATTTTTTGAGACTCACTTGAGATACTTTATAAGCTCATCTATTAATTACCTTTCCAGATGGGTTATGCTGGAGACATATTGTTTGCACTTAAGAAGGTGACATTTTCTGATTTTGCTCAGTGAAATACAATTGGGCTCTCATGCTTCCAGTTTATTTAATCCCATGAAGTAGGGTTATAATCCCCTGAGGAAACTGAGGAGAGAGAGATTGCGTAATTTATCCCAGTGTTTCAGAGTTAGGAAGCGCTGGCTCCAGATTGTACATGGGAATTCTGTCTCCAGAGCTGGCCCTGGACATGATGAGGCTCAAAGCTTCACAGAAAAAAGTAGTTATTCATGAGTATTTGCTGAACTGAACTGAATTGAATTGAATTGAATTGAATTGAGTGCTACAGATAATCATGATTATCACCAAGTTCGCTACCTAGAGTAGCTCTTAGTTCTTCACGAAATACAGCAGGATAAATTGTTCTCCAGAAGGAGTGGTGATTCATACTGTTAAATTGCCTAATTTTCCAACTGTCAATTGTTAAATTGCCTAATGCATTCTCCCAGTGGTATTTTGTTTTCTTTGAAGAAGTAAACAGACAGTAAAACTCTTTAATCTCAGCCATCATGGGATAAAGCTCCTCTCTGAGCAGTGCTTTTGCATGGGTTATGGCTGACATTAAATCATCTTTAAGCATTTAAAAGGCAATAGCTTTGTCCATGGCAATTTTATTGTGCTAGGAAATCTTAATTGCAGAATAATGTCTTTGCTCTCTCAACTTTGATGTCCGTAGTAACCTTGAAGTCCATTTTTTGTGTTAGCAAGAATTAAGGAATGGAGTTTATCCTTCAGTAGAAAAGCTTGTAATATAATAAAAATGAGGTCATTAATGGCATTTATGGCTAAATATTTGCTCACTGCAAAATCTGTATAAGGGGGTAGATTTCAGAGAAAAATTTCTTTGAAGAAAGAGAACTTGCGTATACATTCTTGTGCATATAAAATAATATATTTTCCAGTCAGAAAGTAGTTTATGCTTAATATACCAAACTTCAAAAAGTATTTGGAGAAATAAAGCAAATTATAATTATACAATCTAGTCACTTCTGTTACAGTTTTGATGTATTTCTTTACAGACATTTAATTTCATGTTTGAGTGTCTGTTTCTGTGTTTCTCTTTGTAAAAATATAAACTTAATTAGCATTCAATAAATGCATATTTGGAAGAATTTGGACCTATAAATATTTCATTAAGGTTTTTCTATATTCATAAATATATGTCCATAGTATAGCTTTACTGGGTACACAGTAATCTAATGGCATTATAACTATATAACAGCCTTGAAACTGAAGATATTTTAACTCATCTAAAAATTTCAAGAATTGAATGCTGTGCAAAGTAAACATTTAGCTCATATTAATAAATTGAAAAAAGAACGCATCTTTAATACTAAGTGGAATACGCATTTGAAGTCTTGGAAGCAAAGAACCAGAACAAACGTATCCATTTATAATTTTTATACACATTTGAGCCTACCAAATAAACAAAAATATCACTATCTCCACTCTGTCCTATAAGATTTCATCAGTATGCAGAACAGTGTGTGCTTAGTACAAAACAACTTGACTAAGGTCACTTATTGACATTCTGGAATGGAATCGGAACAGATTATCTGCTCATTTAAAACATTCATAAAAATTCCGGGTCCAAATCAGAAGAGATCATGTGTGATAATAACATGTTTTAAGGGAAGAAATTCTCATAAGCCAGTAAGAAAGCACTAATATTGGGATACTTTCATGGCTGTTCCACTTTCAGAATAAAATGCATGTTTCTGGGTTTGTAATTGAATTTATAGCCTTTCCTTCTTTATGTTGAGGTGATTCAACTTTTTTTTTAAAAGTTTAAAAAATATTAATAAAAATTCACAAAAGATCAACTGGAAATGATCTTGACTCCCTTTTAGAATATTTTGAACACAAATAATGTACACATATTTGACTTTACTTTGTTCGTTATAAGTATAAAGCATTAAGACCCCCTTTTTGTTCCTATACTTGAACACCAAATCAAACTGATTGTGCTAAGCACAGTTTCTAATTTGAAAACGGTAGCAAGAGCATATACCTTTGCTGAGTATATTTTCAGAGGTCAAAATTCTCGTTATGATTTTCAAAGGCAGAACTTTTAAGATAGAAGTTATCTGGGGACATGGACATTGTTTTATGCAATATGTTTTAGTTGTTTTGTTTGTTTTAAATATTGTGCTTCAGTTTTTGGATGCTGTTTAGCAACCCAAAGTAGCCATTGATTTTTCTTGCAATTTTATGGATTTTAGAAGTTAATTTTTTAACCTAATCAATAAAAGGCTTTTGTGAATGGTATTTCTTAGGAGAGGAAAAACAACTCTTTTTTCTTAATTTTTAAAAAAGATTTTATTAATTTGACAGAGAAAGAGAGAATGAGAGAGAGAACAAGTAGATAGAGTGGTAGGCAGAGGGAGAAGGAGAAGCAGGCTCCCTGCTGAGCAGAGCCAGATTTGGGGGCCGGGAGGGCTTGATCTCTAGATCCTGTAATCATGACCTGAGCCCAGTCATGACCTAAGCCAAAGGCAGATGTTTAACTGACGGAGCTACCCAGGCACCCCAGAAAAACAATTCCTATAAATTAAAAGGTATCTTTAATCTTGCAGAAAACATGGCTGGCTTTCAGAAAGACATGAAAACTATTGATACTTCTACTCTACTCTTTAGGGATATTGTCATGTAAAGGAAGGTGATGATAATGATGAGGAGCCAGAGTGGGGAGAGGAGGAGTAGGATGGGGGGGCGGAGGGGGAGGATGGCTGCTGTGAAGCCTCAAAACACATCTCTGAAGGAGACTGAGATTACAATGGCATATTCTTTGGTAGCATCTTGACAATAACAACAACAACAACAAAAATCCCACAAAAACAGAAGTAGCTATTTTTCTTTGGCATTTTATTTACTATCTTAACGCAAAATCAATAAGAATAGCATGTGTAAATACTTTGTAAACTGTAATATAATTTGTAAGGGTGGCGTATTCTTATTTTCATCCCTGTTACTGGTATCATTATAATTGTACTTATTTGAGCAATGAATATTCATATCACCATTTGCTATTATGTTTCCATGTTTATGCATGTGAATATTATGATGAGAAGCACCTTGCCCAAGGCCAAGATGAGAGTGAATGATATTAGGATAAAGCCAGAATTTAGTTGATGACAAATGTCTGGGCTTCAGGTTCACAACCTGTTAGCTCCCTTCTCACATGGCTCAGAAATGACTTTGATGTCACCATTATCCTGTTGGAAACAATCATAGCGTAAAAGCCTATCTGAAATTGGAATCATTTTGGCAAACTAGGATTCTGATTGCATATGACGCCTGTTTCTTTTGTGTATATGCCTTATGCGGTTTTTTCACTCAGTTGAAAGGGAAAGAAAAAACAGGAACAATTTATTTTGCCTTAAAAGATCCTTAGTAATCTGCAACATTTCTTGATGACTCGTTTTCTATTTCCTAGTCTTCAGCAGGTGAAATTCGGAACACTCTAGAATAAACTTTCCCAGTGAGTAGCTATCAGGATAGTAAATTTCACCCAAAGCATTCAGTGAAGTGCATTGTCCCATAGCCAGTACCCCTGTGTTCTCACAAAGACTTAGGAAGTATAACACAGATGGGGTGCATGTACACAGACCATGAATAAGTGACAGTTTCCTGATGAATTATATTGTGTAGAGTCCTTTAATAGGTCTATTGAATAGGTCGCTACCAGTTCTGTGTGGTTATATAAATTTAAGTATATTTTATAAAATAAAAATTCAGTTCCCTCATCACAGTGGCCACATTTTAGGGGCTCAATAGCTATTCACAGATATAGATACTCCCATCGTCACAAAGAGTACTAAAGGATAAGTCTGGGATACACATTTGCTAAGCAAGGTGTGGTCCAAGACTTGACCAGCAGCATTAACAAATGGTGACAGCAGCAGGTACGAGCACCTTAAAAAGGCAGAATGGCAGCCCACCTTGTACCTACCTACTGGGGAAGAAGCTACATGTTGGTAAGACCAGCTGGTTACTCAGGCATGTAATCATGTGATCACATAAGATAACTTAGTATGTTTCAGAACAGGGTCCATTTTGGTCTACAATAACTCCGTTAACTTTGTAATTTTGGTAGTCCTGTGGCATATGTACAAAATGTTTTTCTTCTCACGTATCTGGAATTTTGTCTATTTTTTGGTCCAAAATATTTTTATTTAGAAGGGAATCACTCTAATAACCACAAGGAGAGTTGATATAAATTATATTTAAGCTATAATATTTAATCCAGCTACTTGACATTTAATCCAATTCTTAGCCATTTACGGTCTGCATTTCATATAAGATAATAGTAGGAAGACGTAAAATTCCAGTAAGTTTATTGTTCTTTTCTTGCATATGCGGGTTTTTTATTTTAAAAAGTTCTTTTTATCCTTTTCTCATCCTATTATTTCATTTTGATTTCATTTTTATTCTTCAGGATTTTAATAGTTCTTCTTGTTTGCTGAAGTGTTTGTAACTCAATCTAGTGTTTTCTTATAAAAAGATCTTCTATTTACAGACAGGTTTCCGATAAATACAGAGAAATATCCTGGATATTTCTGCTCTTGATGGACATTGGTCAATTTGTTTATTTATTTAAGTTCCAAAGCTCCTTTCTTTAACCTTGTACTGATAACTATTTACTCACATGTGTGGTGACACGTCTATTCAAAACACACACACACACACACACACACACACATCCCTATATGCAACTCTTTTGCAATGCTTTAATGTGGCTCAATGGTATTTCATAATACGTAGGTCATAATAAAAAAATATGCCTCAACTGTATAGTTCAAATGGGACAGTGCAAATAGAATCCTATAAAACTCCAAATTTTGGTCATATGACAGGCAAAAAATAAACTACCAGGAAAGTGTTCATAGCTTTTCTTTTCCCCATCTCTCACACTCTCACACGCATGCACACGCACACATACAGATATTTGCAACTGAATTTTTTTCCTTTCTGAGGAAAGGAAAGTTGATCTTTGTGATTTCTCAGTGTTTAGGAAGACAGAGGGGTTAAAAAGGCAGATGGCATTGGATTGAGGTTGGAAGTACAACCGGCCAGAGTTTCTTGCATATTAAGAGTTTAAAGAATGAAGAGAATTTTGCTATTTCAGGTGCAAGAGGTTTTCATCTGGGTCTTTGGAAAGATTTTAGTGTGGGATTGAATATTGGGTATTGAGGGCTGTAGAGCATAACTTTTTTTTTTTACTTAGGGTTCCTGGGTGACTCAGATGGTTGTACCTGTCTTTGACTCAGGTCATGATCCCAGGGTCCTGGGATAGAGTCCCACATTGGGCTCCCTGCTCAGCAGGGAGTCTCTTTTCCCCTCTGCTTCTCTCTCTCTCTCTTTCTGTCTCTCATGAATAAATAAGTAAGTAAGTAAATAAATAAATAAATAAAATATTTTAAAAAAAAATTTTTAGTTATTTATGATACTGAACTGTGCTTCTTAAATTTGACTCCATGCAGAGAATGATCCACACAACACTATCGAAAGTTAGCATTACAGGCATGTATTTAAAATGTGAAATGATTGCATGATCCTCTGATCTTGGTATGCATTAGGCTGGGCTTAATTAAATCCAATATTTTGAGCTGATTTTATGAAAATTAACTTAAGTTTTCAAAGTCCTTCATGCTACAAAATTAATCACATCATCTGATTGAACAGTCAAGACTGACTTGTTACTCCTTGATAGAAGGATCATGAGTAACTTTTTTCATTATTTTCTTTAGCTTCAAAATTATTTTTATATTGAGGTATATATTGTATTTATAATAAGATAATAAATAATCTCTAAGGAACTGGATTTTTATTTTTCTCTTAATGGCTTTCTCTAATTTCCAGATTTATTTTATAACCAATATATATTTCTTTATAATCGAAAAAAAATAATGAAAATGGCATACCAATTTACCATTGCTACTGTTTCTAGGGTTTTACTGTTTCATCATTTTTATGCTCAACTGCTATGTATTGGGATTCCCCCATGGAAATGGCTACCATGGGTTGAACCTTAGGAACATTTGCTCTTTGACTCAAG
Organism: Lontra canadensis; assembly: GCF_010015895.1. Taxonomy (NCBI): domain Eukaryota; kingdom Metazoa; phylum Chordata; class Mammalia; order Carnivora; family Mustelidae; genus Lontra; species Lontra canadensis. The sequence continues at coordinate 9,770,731 of NW_022630999.1, forward strand.
GGTTCAATTTGCAATGTCTCCATGTCTATTCTAATACTGATGCTGTGCCCTCAGTATTAGTATGTCAGCCCTCAGTTTTCCACCTCAGGCTTGTTTAGACCCATTGAACAAAGTAACTGAGCATTTGAGGCAAAAAATCTTCTGGTGGTTTAGTCTATTGCAACTCCAGGAAAATATGGAGGTTGTACTTCATTAAGTCCCTCTGTAGCCTACTGGGTGCCATGTTTGTTTGTAGGATGACTTGGCAATAGAAGGCAAAGCTGTTTGATAGATTAAGCCACCTGCATATGCTGAAGAAATGCTTTGTAAAAAATACAGAGCTTGTATAAAATTGGGGTTTTAGTTGGTCATGTTCTGAGTCTTCATCCCCTTTCCCCTCCTTCTCATGGATGCCACACAGAGACCCATCAACAAGCTACTCAACTATTCCTCCCCCACAAGGGACCAAATATTGGATGCCTGGGTCTGGGAGCCAGTAAGATCAGTGGGGGCTGTGGGTTGAAGGCAAAGGGCAGAATGAAGCACTTGTGATGCTTTGGCTTTCTCCAGAACCCTCAAATATTCTTGATGTTCAAGGCATTTAGGTGCTGCCATAACACCTAGTTTCTTCTACATAACAACAGCTTTATTATTAGCCGCCTTTGAAATAATTGAAATTCCTTTGGCTGGTTCTGTTACTACACCATGTAAATGAGAAGGAGTAAACAAAAGTAGGGAAACTCTTCAACACACCACCTTTTTTTTTTCTTTTTTTATACACCAAGCCTCGACAGAAGAAAATGTGGAGGTTTACAAAAGGACTCACTAAGTGATTTTGTAAAAAGATATTCATTCCTCCCCAAATTGTAGAACACGCAGCAAGGACGCCCTTTCTGAATTGCTTTTTACTTTCACAGAAGCATTCACTTTTAAGAATGTTTGCTTCAATTGTGATTTCAGGGGTGGAGGGGGGATTCACACAAAATTTTCCCTGTAAATGACATGAACAGAACACATTGATCTTTATGAACAACTTCATGTTTATAATTATGGTCCTTAATTATGTTGCATTCTGTAAAAAGAACTGAATGAAAAACAGATTACTGTTCAAGCTGGGGGTACAGCGACCTAAATAAATCCGAGCTCTTCAGGTGTTTGGTTCTAAAAGCTGTCATGAAAGTGGCCAGCAACTTGTCATTTTAGTTCAAAGAAAAATAACAGATGGAGATTTTGTTTTTAGCTTTCTTGTTGAGTGCAGACACATTCATAAGTGTTTTACTCCCCAAGTTTAAATAGTTGCTAAGTCCTGTAACATCTAATAATATCTAGTATAACTAATAAGTCTGACTTGGCAGTATCTGTCACAGAAATTTTTTCCTCTCCAGTGCTGCTACCAAATTCAAGCCCTTAAAAACCATATAATCTAAGAAAATTGGTAAGCCTCTCCGAGGCTCAGTTTCTCCATCTGGAATAGGGAAAGCATTTCCAGCCTTGTAGGGTTTTATGCTCTGAGTGTTACTATAGGACAGGTATTGATTTTGCAAATCCCAATTCAGGGTCCTCATAATAACCTTATACCGTTGATAGATAATAACCTTATACCGTTGATAGGAGCCTGCTTCCTCCTCTCTCTCTGCCTGCCTCTCTGCCTCCTTATGATTTCTGTCTGTCAAATAAATAAATAAATCTTTAAAAAAAAAAAAAAAAGAAGTAGGCAGAGCAGCAGGCAGGGTTGGGGGGGAAGCAGGCTCCCCGCTGAGCAGAGAGCTCGATGAAGGGCTCTATCCCAGGACCCTGAGATCATGACCTGAGCGGAAGGCATAGGCTTAACCCACTGAGCCACCCAGGTGCCCCAAAGGAGGTGAACTTAATAGCCCACTCTGGGACCATGTTTGGCTTTCATTGGCCCCATTTGGTGCTTTTCCCACAGGTAAAGTCAGTAAGATTGAACTCCCATCTCAAAGCCCTAAGTAAATAAGGAAGTTATACATAGTATCTGTTCTAAACCAAACCAGGGTATCAGTTCTCTTTTAGTGTTTCTTCCATTTTGTTTCAATACATAAGAGTGTAATAAGCACCCTATTGACCTCTCCCCTCCTGGATTGTTACAAGGAAGGTAAGCACATATTTCTTATAAGTTCTTTTTCTCCCAAGACATGGAGATCAATGGAAGTAATCAATATTAGCCCAGTTGCTTTATTTTACAAGGGAAAAAGTTTAATATTCAAGGATTAAAATTATTTTGTGGCTAGATCTAACACAAATTTATTTCTTATCTCTGTATGTTTTAAGTCAAGGTCTACATAGTATGATTTGCTTTTTTTCCTCATCATGGTAACATTAGCATAACAATACCATTTAAAAAGTTTTCCCTGCATAGGCTGACATTGGTTTATTTTATTTATCTCTCATTCTGAAATAATTGCAAACAGAAATTTAAGAAATTTCCATTAAAACTATCAGGTAATTAAATGATCTGCACTGGGTTGTGGAACTTGTTTTATTATTTTATGAGTATCCCTCACAGTACTTCCTTCTTTCATAGGAAATATAACAATCGTACTTGGTAATTAAAATAGGGGAAAGTTGTTTCATAAAAGTAAAATTAAGAGAAATACTCTCATATTTACAGAAAAAAAAATCAACACTTCTATTCACGATTCAGTTTTTAGACAATGAGAATCAGTATGTACTTTCTCTATTGTAAGCAAAAATGAAATCCTGAATAGCTGGAAGAATATCTTTGTTAATATGGAAAATTCCACCAGAGTCCAAAGTGACTACAAAGTGTAATCAAAAGCTACACATTTAAGTCTTCCTGTTTTCCATGAATAATCAAATGTGGCAAGATAGAAAAATACAACTAAAAAATAACTCGTCAAAGTAATATTATGATTTCCATAATTTAGCAGTTATATGGTTCAATTTGTTGATGTCAAATCTATGTCTTTGTGAAGAACAATGACAAATAGATCAAAAATGTTTTTTTTATTTACTATTGCATAATCTGAAACAGGATAACTTGTGGGACTGACTGAAGACAGAGGAATATAATCACACAGAAGAAACAGGAAAGAAGAGAAGGGAGGAAGGAAAGAAAGCAATGAATAAAATAATAAATATAGAAGCAAATCAGAGCAAATGTCTTGCAGGAGGTTAGAAAAAGGAACAGGACTTCACTCAGCTCTCTAACAGCCGAGGATAGAGTTGAAGATTGAAGAGCTCTGAGGTCTCTAATGAATCAACAAATAACTTTAGGCATTAGTAATCCTAAAAGGGTCATGGTCTTATTCTGCACAGTTTTTAGGTCTTGGATTCTGCATTCAACTTGATTGGGTTGGATCTGACCCTACCACGTATTAATTGGCCATCTTTTGGTAAATTAAACCACTATGTGTCCCTTTCTTTATATCTTCAGAGAAGGAGATGGATAGCACTGACTTCATTAGATTATTGGGAGAAATACTACCCTTTGACCCTGGCAAAGGTGCCACTACTCTGTGTCTGGCATGATAGAGTGTCCTGTGTATGACAAAGAAAACAAAGTGGACTTCGGAGCACACACACATGTGCATGGGGACTAGCCTGGGGCTCCCTGGTGCTTCCATGACAGCTTTTAGACACATGAAATTCTGTTCAAAATCTCTTGCTCTGTGTCCTACAAAGAAAGGACAGCCGTGTTCAACTCCAGGATTTGAGGATTGTTCTGTGGCTCATTCCTGAGTGCAACATAGCTTCAAAGTGTTGGGAAGATTGTGTCGGAAGCTCTTGTAAAACCCTTCCTGTCAACAGCAGAGCAAATTTTCTCACACAACAAGGATCTCTTTCCCTTAGTGCTGAACTTCTATCTTGTTTCTTTTCCTGTATCAATTCCTGTTTCCCGAGGTATTCTCAAACCTGTGAATTAGCAAGTACTTGTAATAGTTGCATTTGGTGGCTGAGGAAAACGATCTAATATTAAATAATTCATGTTATTTTTGAATGAGCAGGATGTAAACCTTTCCTCTATCCTGGCAACTGGATGGACACAAGAAATGGTAGTAACTACTTCAATAACATAGTTATAATTTCAGTTTTATTTAAATAATTTTAACTTAAAATTTTGATATTTAATCATTTTATTTTGCACTGTGTCTTTTATTCTAATTAGATAACTGAATATTTTAGAAAAATAAGTTCAAAACAAAATTATTTTATTTTTTGATTCTCAATTGTTACTTTAATGCATATGTTCTGATCCATATATATTCACATTTTGTACACTCAAAATAATTATACTTTCTATTTTTTAGTTCTTTGAATTATTAGAATTTGTAGAGCACAAATTATGGAAAAAATGATTATTACAACATAACAAAGATTTTGCTGAACTGAAACAAAGAAAATGAATTTTATGAAATAAATAGGTAATAATGGATAGATTATATATTTCTTTATTTTATTTTTCATCCAGATATTCTTAGTTTAGCAACAGAACATCTTTCACCATATTTGACAATTTTGTTGTTTTATAGCCATATCCATTAAGGTAGGAAGATAAAATCTGTTATATAACATTTTTGTGACTTGATGTCAAACTCGGTTCAAAAGATGTGATGAGATGATATATGAGCTTAAAATAGTAAAATTAGTTTTAGCCATAGCACTTTTCTAGGCATTGAGAAATGACAGTAAACAAAACAGACAGTAAACTTCATAGGGCCCATTTTCTAGTTCAGAGGTCCATAAATGTTTCCCATAAGAAGCCAGATAGTGAGTACTTTAGGCTTTGTGGGCTATATATGATCTTTGTCACATATTCTTTTTTGTCTATTTTTTCAAAACTTTTAAAAATGTAAACATTCTTCCTCACTTGTAGGCCATACAAAAGCACGTCTTTGGCCAAACTTGGCCCTCAGGCCTTGGTTCGCAGACCTCTTTTCTAGAAGGTCCCGCTGTGGCTCATCTGGAGGGGAGACAGTGGAATGTTGAATCAAGTCCTGCACATTTCAGTATCTTCTAGGTTCATCACTGAATCCTAAGTGGCTTCTGAAAATCAACGTGGGTCTATGAGTCAAGCAATTGGGGGATATGGAGTGGATGTGGTGTGATGGGGTGAGGCATTTTCATGGCCAAGACAACTAGACATATCAAGTACTATATGCACACATTAACTCTTCCATACAAGGCACTGTAAGGAACTCAGCTGGGGAAAGAACTGAGCTGTCAAACTGTCAAAATAGCCAACTTCAGGTATCCAACTAAAGCAAGAAGCCAAATGGAGGTAACTGAATATTTAATCACTTGCTGAGATAGTGTAAGCTAGAGGCTAAAATTGGAGAAAACACAGACTTCCCCCCTGGAATGGTGTACAGGTTGAGGGTTGGGTGGATCAGTACAGAGAGGGGGGTCATCTCATCGTTAAGGGATTCCCAAACAAAAGTCTCCTTTAGTTCATGGACCTGGCAAGATGGGGAGGGAGAGAAGAGAGTAAGGATGGGAAAAGTACTAGGTAGTGAGTCAGAGTGGGGAAAAATGTCTTTCCCAAAGAGGAGATTTCCAAATAGAGGCACTTGGGCTAGGAATGCAGTTCTGCATGAGAGCATGTTTGGCTATGGGTGACCGAATGCCTGACTGCAGCTCCGTCCAGGCACTGCCCTGCACAGCTGTGCACCACATCTGGAGAGGGTGGTTTCCCGCCCCCCACCCCTGCCCCGAAGCCTGCCAGGTGGAATCTTTGTAACTGCTTATGATTAAGCCTGAAAAAAGTCACACAAAGATTTTTGGTCAGGAGATGGACACAGTCCCTCTTTCTGATAAAATAAGCTTATGACTTATTCAGCAAGTAGTTATTGAGCACTTGCTTTTTGCCAGATTCTAGGCTCAGCATTTGTGCACCTCTTTGGATCATGCAAAAATTTGAAAAGTAGAGTCTTTATACACACAAGTAATTGATTCATTTTTTAAATATCCAAGTTACACCTGGTTTTAGATTGCTCACTATAGTAATATTATTGTTACAATTTCCTGTTTTAAAGAATGAATGATTTTAAAATAATTTGTGACTATAACTCGTGGTTTTTAGATGCTGGTAAATACTTTGGCAAAACGTGAAGTTTCTCAAAAAATCAAAGTATCCTCAGTTTAAGAGATCAGTTTTTATACATACTGATCGTTTAGGGTCTCTGATAATAGACTGATCTGTTAAAATAATATTGATCCAGAACATGTAATTATAGAGTAGAGACTAAGGAGAACTGCACCAAGAAAACTTCTTGCTGGTTTTGGTTTATTGATGTTTTTGTTGAAGTTATTTGTTTTTAAACAAAAACTTAATTGATTATAACAAAACTGTGCATATGGCTCTAAACTCAGTTTCAAGAAGTGTCAGTAAATATATATCAATAGACGTGTGTGTGTGTGTGTGTGTGTGTGTGATGATCATTTTATCCTCCAATGACTCTGTATTGTTTTAAACCTTTAAGACAGAGTGCTCTGCCGCAAAAAAAATGTCAAAAAGAAGTTGTTCCAATCAATCTAAGACATACAAGATTTCACTCTTTTCAACCAAGATGTGTCTTAGAATGTGTAAACTTTGAGTTCTATTCAATGTCAAATATGGAAGAAGAACATGAGGTCAACCACTACTTGATTTCTGCCTGTTCAGTATCATCTTTTTCTTCTGATGATGAATATATTGTAGTTTAAAGAAATAACAAAGGAGATAAAAACTTCAACAAGGAAAGCAAAAAATATACCTACAGAGAGCCAAGTTACAAACCTCTAGAGAGGACACAGCTGTGTTTTCAGTATTTTAGTTTATGGAAAAGGGGGAAATGATGGAAAAGTGAAAGGAACTGGCATGGCCTTGTGTAATCCTGCATGAAGTTGTTCTACCCAGCTTGAATCTACCCATTCTTTTCCCCACAAGGTCTAAAACCATTGTTCTATCTGTAACACACTATTAAAATTATTTTACATTTATTGAGGCTACAGAGAACTTAGAAACATTTGTTGCTCAAAGAGATACATTTCAATCATCAGAAAGTCTTTGATCTTGAATAACTTATTAAGCAATACTGCTTAAAAGTAAAGACATTTTCTTATAACTAATTATTCTTAGCATTGTCTGTTAAATTGTCAGTCACAAGCACTTATCACACACACACACATATATACGTACTACATACATATACCTCTAAAGCAACGCAAAGGAGAAAGTGTTTAAGGTAGATTTTGGATTCAGATAGATACGGATTCGAAAACTGCTAATGTCACTTTTTAACCACGTCATCCAGGGCACATTACTTTCCCTTACTCAATTTAATTTTTCTGAACGATAAAATAAGACTGATAATAACAACTTCTTAAAATAATTCTTCTGAAGACAAATGAGATAATGTATGTAAGTGCTTAATTTTGGCACAAGTGCACACACAGTAGGTGTGATGTTTATTTTGCCATTTTCATGTTTATTAATGTCATTAGCAGTTGTTTTTTTAGCAACCATAAGTTATGATCATTGACTGCAATACAACTGACTTAAAATCCCAGAGACAAGGAAGAACCATACTATGAAAAGTACCTGAATATCACCGTCTATGTCGGGAAGGCAGTGTGCCCTGGGAATTACAGAAATGTGGGTATCAAGCAACAACAACAAAAATATAACCCTCTACCGCTTAAAACTTCACACCTGAGACAGCTTCTTCATGTCTTGTCTAGGCAGCCTGGTGGGTCCTAATAAATTTGTTGCATCTCATCAGAACTGTATATGGTAAGAAGAACTTTCATTCACCCTCCAACTCAATTTGAGGATCTCAACAGAAATGCCGTTAGATCCCAGAAACTTTAGTATATTTATGACTTTCATAATAGTGTGACCAATTTGAAATTGAGTGCGAAGTTTGAGTCACTAAACCCGGGAAATTACCATGGGTTGCATTTACTAATCTAGCTTCTACAAGTGAAATCGAAGTATCTTGAAATAGTCAGCTGTTGCTATTAAGGGAATATTTAGAACTTAGCACAGATAGTGTCATGGTACTGGGCAATGGGAACATTCGCATTCAGTCTAGAATGGGAATCTTTGACTGAAAGGAAATTGCTACAATCTATACTATTGTTTTCTTGGGGATAGCACATGTAGGTGACAGCCAACATTTGTAGAGCTTATTGGAAAAAATAAGACACAGGAATCAATTTATGAAGACTGATGATTTTCTACAAATAATGAGTTTCAACTGAAGAGGAATCCATCAAAAACAAAAAGGGTGAGGCACCAGTGGGAGTGGGATAAAAAGATCGGCAGAATATGGGAAAAGAAGCATGTACGTCAAATTAGAAAATAGACTGTTTCCAGACACTCTTATCAGTTCCTTATCAAGGAAAAGCCACCAATTAATATAAAAAAGTATTTGTGTAATATTGATGCTTATTGATTATAATTGTGTATAAGTTAACAGTCCCTAAATAACCAATGGTTTTTTTTTTAAATTTGTGTGGCTTTAGCTGTTCTTAACAAATAATTTTATCATTTTAATTAATAGCTTATCACTTTACTAATATCTCAAGTTAAAACATGATAATAGATACCCCTATATATAGATCCTTGGCCTAGATAGTACTTACTTGACTATTATAACCTAGGCTGTGTTGCCAAATACTTGAATATTTTTAAAAGATTTGCAAGCATTCTATTTGTGTTAAGATTTTATTTATTTATTTATTTGAGAGAGAGAGAGAGAGAGAGAGAGAGAGTGAGCTGTGGGAGAGGGACAGGCAGACTGTGCTGAGCTCAGAGCCCAGTGTGAGGCTTGATCTCACGACCCTGAGATCAGGACCTGAACTGAAATCAGGAGTTGGACACTTAACTGACTCAGCCACCCAAGGGCCCCAAGGATTTGCAAACATTCTTGATCAATCTCTGATACTTTCCTGATGATGAACTTGGGATGTATTATTATATATTTTTCCCATAGGAAAATTGATTCATATAGCATAAATATCAAGGTTAAAGTCATGAAAAATATATGACAGAAAAATTTCAGGCATCACAAAGTATCTATGTGATTGTTTACTGTAAGAATACGAAGCAAAAAAATTTATATAGGGATGGGAAGTTGTTGTATTTCAGTGCTAAGAATATCAGTCACCCTTAGCTTGCATTTTGGCCTAAATTTTGCCATAAAATTTTCTAAGCCTCAAAAGCTTTGGTTGAGGTTGTAAGATATGCTGAGGTATTTTGGAACACTCCACGAACATTAGGGTGTGAATAATTTCTCCCCCTGGAGAGGATCTTGTTCACTGATTGCTCATTAGCCAATCTTGGGAGGCATAATTTCACTTTATGCATCTTTGTGAGTATTTTCTAAAGCATAAATTTCAAATTTCCTCCTTGCATTTTTGATATAGCTGCCACAACATTATAGTTATTTGTTGTGCTTAAATTGACGACCCTGGGTCTGGAGGAAATAAGCTATTGTTTGTTTTCATTCGTGCAATTGTGAATAAACAGCAAGTTGTATCATTTCACTTTTCACTGTCAGGCTTCAGTGACTGCTGACCTTTCTGCAATGCAATAATTAGGTAAGGGATCATTTCATTCCCTTTCATCTTTGTGGAATTTGCCAAGAATCTGAGGTTCATTTCACATGAGCATTAAGGAATTAAGAGTGCCAGCTTCAATTTTATTGATATCTCCAAATCCAAGTAAGACTAAGAAGGAATGACTAAGAGCTTGTTTTTCAGGTTTGCACTTGTCTTTGCTTTTATTTTTATGTATAACAGCTTTGTTGCACTGTAATTCACGTCCCATACCATGTAACTGTTTACAGTATACAACTCGATGGATATTAGTGTCTTCCCAGAGTTTGGCAACCATCACTGCCATCAACTTAAGGACATTTGTTATCACTCCAAAAAATACCCCCGTACTTGCTAGGGGTCACTCTTCATTTCCCTCCAAACGACTCCCTTCCAACCCTAGGCAACCATTAATCTATCTTCCCTCTTGACCTCTCTGTTCTGGACACATCATGAAAATGGAATCACTCAGTACGTGGTCTGTGGGGACTGGCTTCTTTCACGTAGCAGATGTTTTCAAAGTTCATCCATGTCATAGCATGTATCAATACTTCCTTTATTGCCAATTAATATCTCACAGTGTGCATCACATTTCATTTGTCCATTCACCAAACGATGGACGTTGGGTGTTTCCATTTGGTGCTGCTGTGAAAAATGCTGTTATCGACCTAGGTGTACACATTTTTGTGTAGGCATATCTTTTCATTTCTCTAGGAGTAGAATCAATGGGTGATATGGCAACTCTGTGTTTAATCTTTTGAGGAGCTACCAGGGTGTTTTCTAAAGTTGCTGCACCATTTTACTTTCCCACCTACACTGTGTGAAGGTTCCAATTTCTCCATAATCTTACCAACTCTTGTTACTCTCTGCCTTTTAGTTATAGACATCCTAGTGAGTGTGATGTAGTAATTCACTGTGGTTTTGATTTTCGTATCCCTGATGGCTGGGGATGTTGAGAAACTTTTCATGTGCTTGTCTTTACACTTTGACCATGTGCTCTCATTCAGAAATAACTACATCTTTGGGAAGTAGAGACTCGGGGTGGCGAATACATATTGCATGTCACATGGGTGTGTGTTTGTGTTGTGTGATGGTGTACCGTCCTAATCTGTGTGAGATTATCTCTACCAGTGTAGGGCTTTGCATTTTAGAAAGAAAGAGGTTCAGAAGAGGTCAGGGACAATGAAAAGGAAAGAGGCCAATTCAAAATCATAGACAAAACTGGGGGTTAAATTCAGGAAAGCAAGAATCCAAAGTCAGAGAGAACATGATAAAAATCCAAAGTGAAGCAAAAGGGATGTTCTCTGTGAATAGAGCTGAAATATCCACCCCCCATTAACCATTATAGTCTTAGAGCATTGGAGGTTGGGCTGATTTATAGGTATAATGTCAACAAGAACAGTGTAGTGTTTCTTTTGTCCTCTCCAGTTTTACTTTGTATAAGATACTCTAGGGCTGTGGAACATCCCTCCCCATCTGAAAAAAAAAAAAAAGTGAAGAAAAGAAAAAAGTAGAACTAGAGGAGGCTTACAGATTATACTCTCTCTGGGCCATGTGAGCGGACCATAGCTCGGAGGGAGAGAAGCAGGAAGTTGCAAACCTGAATGGAAACTGGAGGATAGACAAGACGCAGGAGCTCTGATGACCGAGTAACAGGGCTTAGCTTGTTGCCAACATCAAGTTTGGGAGAGGAGCTGTCATTGTTTTTCTGGGCTAAGATAAAAATCCACATCTGCGTAGGATCATTATGAAGTGCAAAGACAAAACCAAACAAAAGAAGCAAAGTAAATAACCTGATGTAGGCTGCAGCAAGTCTAAATTACTTACAACATTTGTAAATTAAAGATCCTGATCACACATCAATTTTTGTCTCTTTGAAGAGGACTTTCCCTAAGCACAGCCACACAACAATCATGCAGTTCAACCCCTCATTTTTTGGATGAGAAACTGAGCATCAAAGAAATTAAGGGCTTTATCCAATTAAAGTAATACAGGCGACATGGATTGACACAAGAACTAGAACCGAGAGCTAACTCTGAATGTAGAGATCTTCCTTTTCTTTTCTTTTCCTTTCTTTTCTTTTCTTTTCTTTTTCTTTTCTTTTTCTTTTCTTTCTTTTCTTTTCTTTTTTCTTTCCTTTCCTTTTCTTTTCTTTTTTCTTTTCTTTTCTTTCTTTTTTTTTTTTAAAGATTTTTTTTGTTTGTTTGTTTGTCTGAAAGAGAGCACAAGCAAGAGGAACAGCAGGCAGAGGGGGAGGGAGAGGGAGAAGCAGGCTCCCCGCTGAGCAGAGAGCCGATGAGGGACTCCATCCCAGGACCCTGAGATCATGACCTGAGCCGAAGGCAGAGACTCAACCAACTGAGCCACCCAGGCGCCCCTTTTTTTTAAATTAAGATTTAATTTAGTGATCTTTCTTTTTCGATATTATTTCAACTATGTTTTCAAGTCAATAGCAAGTAGAGTATGGTTCTGTAACTACCACTTCAAAAAAATTATTCCATTCTGAGACCTAAATGCTTAACTGTTCTCAATCTTTAACCAAGCATGGTATTAGGCTTAGGGTCTGCTTACTTTACAGTGAGTAAAATACTGTGCACATACTGAAAAATATACAAATACTTGTATTTGTACAAGAGGGATTAATTAATATATTTCTAACAATCATTGCCACCCTAAAAATGATTGCTCTGATTTTATTATTAAAATAGACAAAAGTACATGTAAACTTGGCTGATCTAATCCGTCTAAATGGTATTTTTTCATGGTAGGATACTAATACGAAATAAAATAAACTAAAACCAAAAAAACAAAATAAATTGTTGTGAACAGTTGAAAGACAACATATAGGCATTGGCTAATGCTTGTTATGTAAATAACTTTAGGAAACTTACTGCCTTTTAAATTTGTATTCATTTAAAAAAATACATATCACACTATGTCTATGCCAGAAATAGTTGTGGCCTACTTAGAGTGCTAAATGTTAAATTTCTGAATCAATAATAACCTCTTTCTGTTTCACAGATATTTATAAATCTTTCCTCCCTTTTAGGGTCTTCAGGGATTTTAGACTGCCAAAAAACCCGAAGAATCTTGTACAAAGCATTTGCACACCACAGACAGACTTAGCGAGTATCTGTTGATAATGAGGTTGGTGATAAATTATCACTTATTTGTTATGTCTGAGTGGTTTATTTGCACTGGAATGTTTCTTTTTAAAAATGATGTTTTCTTCCTACGCTTTGTTTTTTAACACCCCTTGATGATTCCCTTCACAGAAATTGATGTAAGGAAGTTGTCATCTTGCTCTCTGTGTCCCAATGGCAATTATAAAGGGTTTGTAGAGATTGAATGAATTCTCTTTAAGCCTCTGTTTAAACAGATTTTCAGCATTTATCAAATCACAAAAGATATTTGCACAGTCTAAAGCTTTGCAGATGTAGTTTTAAAAAATATCTTAAAAATATTTCCACAAGGGACACTTGGGTGGTGCTGTTGGTCAAGCCTCTGACTCTTAATTTCCTGTCAGGTCATGATCTTAGGGTTGTAGGATCGAGCCCCATGTCTGGATTAGCTTTCAGCAAGGAGTCTGTTTGAAATTCTCCTCCTCTTCCTCTGCCCCTCACCCTCACTTGCTTTCTCTCTCTCAAAAATAATAAATAAAATAAAGTACTTCTACAGACCCCCAAATTTATGCAACTTTAAAATGACTTATCCTGTTTTTCTCCTATGGAGAGAATTGGCTTTGCTGGGGAACACACCTTGAATGACCATTGTGTGTGAAGAGCTAGGCCCTAGAGGAGGGTCTGAGGGGAGAGGGCAGCATGGCCAACAGACTAGATGCCTCCGTACAAGACAATAGTTTAGATGTTCATGTATCTATAGAGCTCACATCCATATTTAAGTTTTGTGCATACCTGCAAGCATAAGCCTTTTGTGTTCTAGTACAGTCTGCCATATACACACATTTCTGGAATGAATGTTTCTTGGTGACACAGAAATCGGTAGAGTCCTATCATTGGAAAAGTGAGATACACATAGAGGATGAAGAGAGAACATAAGATGTTCACTAGTTCAGTAGAAGCATGAGTTCAGAGCCAGAGTTGACTGGAAAAGCTGCCCCTTTGAAGAACTGCCTCTTCAGCTCTATCCCTGAATCCCTGGAGACCTTGGGAGGAACAAGGGTTACTACCACCTGTGGATGGGGTTGAGGCATGATCACTGAAGGCTACTTCTGCTGACATTGAGATCCTAAATATCTAGGGACATTTGTTGTGAATTTGGGAAATCTCTTCCTAATCTTCTTAAGGAGTCATTATCATTTTGTCTACTTAGGCTCCAAATCAATCCAGTGATGCCTCCTATTTGATGGCAGGGCCACACATTCCCACCAAAGCCACCAGCTAGCCAGGACCTTTCCCACTCCCTCTCTGTTCTAGATGTGGGCTGGGATGACCTCGGACCCTAGGCAGCCACATCAGGTCTCTCCTCTAACACATTCCAATAAGTAAGGACAATGAACTTCCTTCCAAATTGTGTCACCTGAGACACAGACTACAAAACAGAGATTTTGCTGAATAAAACTTAAAATTTTAGGGGCGTGTGGGTGGCTCAGTGGGTTAAAGCCTCTGCCTTCGGCTCAGGTCATGATCCCAGGGTCCTGGGGTTGGGCCCCACATCGGGCTCTCTGCTCGGTGGGGAGCCTGCTTCCCCCTCTCTCTCTGCCTGCCTCTGCCTGCTTGTGATCTCTGTCTGTCAAATAAATAAATAAAATCTTAAAAAAAAAAATTTTACTGATTCAACCTCAGGTCCCTGTACAGAATTACACATGAGTTTAGGGATCTGTGACCAGGAAAAATCATGCTATATTCCATTGTTGGTTGAAATGTTTTGCCAAAGTACCTTTAACATTGGAAGGATTGGAACAGAGGAGGTCATTGCCCTCAGGTTTAGTCTCTAATTTTATTTTCAACATAAATTCTCTTATATATGCAGTCTACCTTGAAAGAAATATCTCCTGAATAATCAAACTCTGTTGGTCACTATGTCATGGCCAGTGGTGATCATCATCATATCTATCACAATCCTTTCTGATTTCAGGTTTCCAAATTTCCATCTCTGGCATATTGGCTCTGGCTTGTTTTCACCTCAGTTTCTTTTTGACTTCCAATCTTGATCATTAGTTTAAGGATCTAGCGCATTATAATACGCTAGAAATTAAATAAAAATATTAATTCTATGAAAACACACAACTAAAGCATTTGTTACTTTTGTGATGCAGGGGATGTTTCCAAGGGGTGCCTGGCTGGCTCAATTCTTAGAACACGGACTCTTGCTCTTGGGGTCATGAGTTCGAGCCCCACACTGGGGGTAGAGTTTACTGACAAAAAACAAAGTTGTTTGGGAGGCAAAGTATACAAGAAGGAATTAAAACTTTAGTGTTTCTAAATAAACTTGCAAGAGTATAACTGCAGAAGATTGAAATGATTTATGTGTATCTGTGTATGTATGTGTATGTAAAGCAGAGAAAAAAAAAGACAAAATTACTTTCAAATAGTTAACTTGATAACTGCAAAGAGGAGCTGAGGTATCACATGCACTATCTCCTGTGCTAAATAAGGTTGGGGCAAGCTGCAGGGGCCGTGCTAATGTGTTCAGCATAACAAGGTCTAATGGAACATATCGTCCACTTCCCTGTGACATGACAATAGCACCAATCACCAACACTCTCGGGTTCTCTGACAAACACACCTGTGCACGCACACACATGAGCACATGCATGCACACCCCACATTATAATCACTCTGTGCGTCAACATTTTTACTTTCAGAGAGGGAGGAAAGAAGGGAGAGAGGGAAGAAAGAAAGAAAGAAAGAAAGAAAGAAAGAAAGAGAAAAGAAAGAGAGAAAGAGAAAGAAAGAGAAGAAAGAAAGAAAAGACACCAAATTAACCAATATTAAAACTGGATTTTGGGGCGCCTGGGTGGCTCAGTGGGTTAAAGCCTCTGCCTTCAGCGCAGGTCATGATCCCAGGTCCTGGGATTGAGCCCTGCATCAGGCTCTCTGCTCAGCGGGGAGCCTGCTTCCTCCTCTCTCTATGCCTGCCTCTCTGCCTACTTATGGTCTCTGTCTGTCAAATAAATAAATAAAATCTTTAAAAAAATAACACTGGATTTTGCTCTTCATGCATGTGAAAAAAAAATTTCAAGAACACAGAAATTAAAACACAAATACAAAAGCAACAATGACAAGAAATGTCTCCCAAATTCTCAGGTGGTTTTGTATATTCCTTGCTACATTGCTATATTCCCCTGGCTTTGCACAAGTCTCAGTTTGAGAAATATGCTACACCAAATATTTTCTCTTCACAGTGAGGTTGGTTTAGACTCTGGGCCACTTTTTTTCATTTATTCATTCATTTCTCAATTCATTCAACACATCTAACAGGATCCATCACATTCCAGATGCTGTATAGAAAAGATGGATAAAACACAGTCCTAGTCTTCAAAAAAGTAAAAATCTAGTGGCAAAAATGTATAACTACTTGTAACTCAGACAGTGAATGCAGTGACATGTATATATGAGGTACATTATGAAATTATAAAGAAAAGTCACTTCTTGGAAAGGTGAGGAAAATCTTCCAGGAACAGCTAATTCTAACAAAGAGCTTTCAAGTGTGATTAGGAATTTGGTGGAGAAGGAAATGAGTCCTTGTGCAGCATGGACAAAGAAATTGAGTCCATAAACATCACAGAAGTGAGATGAAATCTCAGGCAATGTGTGAGAGCAGAGAAGGAAGAACCAGGTGCTATGGGTTGAATTGTGCTCACTTCCCCAGCTCCTACTGATATGTTGAAGCCCTAAACCTCCATGTGATGAGTGGTGGTACTGGGCCTTTATAAGGTAATTAGGTTTAGATGAGGTCATAAGGGTGGGGACTTCATGATAGGATTCATGCAATATATGCAAAGAGCTTGCTTGATCTTTTGCCAAGTGAGGACACAGCAAGAAGGTGGCCTTCTGTAAGCCAGGAGGAGAGCTCTCAGCAGCAATGGAACCCTACTGGACCTTGACTTTGGAGTTTCCAGCCTCCGGATTGTGAGAAACAACTATCTGTTGTTTAAGTCGCTCAGTCAAAGACCACATTTTATTATGGCAGCCTGAGCTGACTGAAACATCTTAGAATGTGAGGGAGTGGTGGTACTGGAGGAGGAGGTCCAGGAGGAGAAGTGAGCTGGGCTCAGACAGGGGGAGCCCAATTGCTCTGTAAAGAAATAGACATGATACTCTAGCCAAAGGAGATGGCTGATTCATTTTGCTTCTCTTTACCTAGGCTTTTTCCCAGATATTTACTCAATTCTTAGTACAAATCACTCCTGGTTCACGCATCATCCATCCAAATATGCTTTAGTCCCAAACTGAAAATAGCATGTATTCTCACGTTGAAATGGATACCTGCCTTCCAAAGAAGTCTGAAAAAGCAAGTTGAGGGGATTATTGAATGTACCAGAATTGTCACTTTCTAAAACAAAAGCAAAATAAAAAACAATGCATAATCAATTCACAATGGCACATTCAACTGACACAATCTCACTATGTTACTGGAGTGTTCATTTTTATTAATGAACAATTCTCTGATTTATAGGCAATAGAAGTGAATAAGCAACTACAGGGGACATTAAAACAATGTGAATTATTATCTTCTTTTTTTTTTTAAGATTTTATTTATTTATTTATTTGCCAGAGAGAGAGAGAGAGAGAGAGAGTGAGCGCACGGGAGAACACAAGCAGGCAGAGGCAGAGAGAGAAGTAGGCTCCCCACTGAGCAAGGAGCCCACAAAGATGTGGGACTCAATCCCAGGACCCTGGGATCATGACCTGAGCCGAAGGCAGCGGCTTAACCAACAGAGCCACCCAGGCGTCCCGAATTATTATCTTCTTACAAACCTTGTATCTACTGCTGATTACAGATGGTCCCCAATTTATGACGGTTCAACTGAAGATTTTTTGAGTTTATGATGGTGGGAAAGTGATTCACGTTTCATAAAAACCATAATTTGATTTTTGAATTTGGATCTTTTCCCTGAGCTAGCAATATGGGGCACAGTACTCTCTCAGGATGCTGGGCAGTAGAAGTGAGCCACAGCTCCCGGCCAGCCACGCAATCGCGCAGGTGCACAACCAACATGCTCTCAACCATTCTGTCCTGATACAAACATTGTGTTTTTCATTTTCAGTACACTATTCAGTACATTAAATGAGATCATCAACTCTTTATTATAAAATAGGCTTTGGGGGCACCTGGGTGGTTCAGTGGATTAAAGCCTCTGCCTTCAGCTCAGGTCATGGTCCCGGGGTCCTGGGATCGAGCCCCGCATCGGGCTCTCTCCTCGGCAGGGAGCCTGCTTCTCTTCCTCTCTCTCTGCCTGCCTCTCTGCCTACTTGTGATCTCTGTCAAGTAAATAAATAAAACCTTTAAAAAAAAAAAGGCTTTGTGTCAGATGATTATGCCCAAGTTTAGGTTAACGACGTATTCTGAGCATATTTAAGGTAGCCTAGGCTAAGCTCTGATGTTTGGTAGGTTCGGTATAATAAATGCATTTATGATTTAGGATATTTTCAATTTACAGTGGGTTTATGGGGATGTAATCCCATCATCACTTGAGGAAGATTGGTACTAAATGTTTGGAAATAGTAATTTTGACATCATTTTATTCTTCTAATGTTACACAAATGAGAAGAATGAAAATGGTAAAATGAGTAGGTGTTCTTAAAAATCAGGTTTTAGTAAATGACTCTTGGCTGAGAATTAATTCTTTAATGAAAGCCTGTTTTTTTGAATGAGTGTGTGTGTATTTAAGATGTATCTTAATACATCTTAGTATATAAAATAACCCTGAAGCACCAATGTGCTTTTTTATACTACATTGTCATTGTTGGCAATATCATCTGTATTTATAAATATTGCTTATTTCATTTGATTGTTATTATATACAATTTAAAACCAACGCTCCAGTTCATTTCACTACCAAACTCAGAATTTTAAGGTGCTTGTGTAATAATACATCGTGTTCATCTCCCTTCTCTGAAAAACCTCAAGATATTTATAACATGTACCAACGGCTAGTACTGTTACAGTTTGCAAGGAGTTTAAGTTACATAGTATTGTCTAGTTTGATCCTCACCAGAGTTCTGTGAAATAGATATTGTCAACAGCATACCTTATAGAATGTGTAAGAAACCATGTTTCTATGTGTATTGACAGAGATCCATTCTCTTTAGGAGATAACCCTTTTCTTCTGATTCATCTCCGAGTAGGAAAGTTGGAGAATCATGGAACTGAGTCTTGTTTAACAGGAGCTGTTAGCTCTGAATCTGCTATATACATTTATTAAATACACAAATAAGGCTAAGTAGGGGAGAGGGAGATCAGAAAGTAAGAACTTGAGGTGTTTGCTGATAGTTGTTTCCTTTTTTTCATATTTCTCTAGACCTTTATTTGTGGTTCCTGGTCTTGAATGTTGAGTTCATTTGACACATGGAAATGTTTAGGAATAATAGAACAGTGGCTGTTTTTAACTACTATAGGTTGTCCTCAAGCCATTTGGTAACAGAATATGAAGGAAATATTTTCCTAATTCATTTCAAAGAGAGCGATTTAGATTAGTGGGCTAATATCTTGCTGTCCTGGTCACATAAATGTGTAGTTGTCATATATCAAGTGTCTTAGGTTTTGGACTTTGGTGCTTATTACAGCTTCTACTGACCATGATTTAAAACATAAGAAGGACTTGTTGGTTCTTTTAGGGGTATACATTCACAAAAGTCCTGAAGGGATATGATTCCCTAATGAGAGGTATAAAACTTGTGAACTGAAAGCAATTGTAAAATTTAAATTGTATTTTCACTCACCAATGGCTTAATAGGGTAGAAATTCTTATTCAGACAAATAATTAGCTTTCACAACAGAAAGGTAAACAAAACTATAAATTATGATTAGATAAGAGATCTTCCCTGCTGAGACAAATTAGTCAACACTTATTCTTCAGCCGTGATACATACATGGTAAAATACGGAGAGAGATTTGTGGATAAATTTGGTAAAAATAATTAAAAGGGACTGATAACTGTACTCTTGCTTATGATATGTATGTGTTGTAATCTCGTGCCTTGATTTATATCTTACTTTGTCATATCTGTTAGAGAAAAAGGAAATGAAAACGAGAATTTAAATGTTTTTAATTGCAAGGGGGAAATAAATACACTGGAGAAAATTTTGTACTTGATGAATTTTGACAAAATTTTGATGAAATTTTTATATTTGATGAAATTTTCCAATTGGAAGTTCCTATGATGAGGACAGATTTTCCTCAACCATTTATTTACATCAAAATTTTTCCATTTAAATGCACATGTTTAAAGGAGTCAAATGTGTACTATCTAAAAGATAGGGTTTCTATGACGTTAGTCTTCTAAAATTGGTTTTAAAAATGGTTTTTAAAGAATGGAATTTTGTATTAATCTGCTCAGGCTACCATAAAAAAATCCACAGATTGGGTGGCTTAAAAAAAAGAAATTTAAAAAATGTTGTGGTTCTTTTCATAAATGGTGAGGAGAAAAGAGACGAGCGATGGGCCTAACATATATTAGTGCCTTCTTAACAGCAGGAATTGTGAAAGATGAACTGAAAAAGATGATTCCATTTAATCTTCATAACTCTGGAGTCCTTTATTACCTGTATTTACAAATTAGCTAACTATTTATGTTCAGGATAATTATGAGCTTATCAAAAAGCATATAATTAGTGAGTAATAGTGCAGGTGTTTAGCCCAGTTTTAAATTATTCTAAAACTTTTTTTATTTTTTTAACTTTATTTAAAAAAATTTTTTTTTATAGATTTTATTTATTTGCCAGGGAGAGAGAGAGCATGTGCACAAGCAGGGGGATCAGCAGGCAGAGGGAGAAACAGGCTCCTTGCTGAGTGAGGAGCCTGATGAAGGATTTGATCCCAGAACCCTGGGATCATGACCTGAGCCAAATGCAGACGCTTAACCAACTGAGCCACTCAGGCATCCCTTTTTTTACCTTTTATTTTTTTAAAAACATATTAGTCTTGATTCCTTGCTAAGCAGTTGTTAAGTAATGGGGGCAATCGTCATCTGATTTATGTTTTGTAACTTTTCAAGTTATATAAAATGATTGAGGAATATTAGAACTAATAGAAACCGTTAATATCATGTAGTCAAACTTTTCATTTTGCTAAAAGGAAATGGGCTCAGAGTGGTAAAATGCCACCTCATAGCTCTACAACTTGTTATTGAGAGAGGCAACACAAAAACTCACACTGTGAACTATCCAATTTTACTTCACACAAGTATGGTACCAGTGCCTTACATCCCTGTGGGTTCCTTCTCAGTACTGGGGCATAAGGATCTCTGTAGGGCCCTCAGCATTTTATAGACTACCCTACAGGAAGAAGGCAGGGTGCATGAGTTTGGTGGGGAGGGCTAGAGGACTGAGTTTCTATTACTGGAAATTTCTGTCAAGCAGGTGGTCATCGTCCTGGATATTTTTCCTTGGCTTAGAGGTCTTTGGTCCCTGTACTAGGTCTCAAGGGCAAATTTTATACCCTTAAAGAAAACTACTGTTTTGCATAAAATTATTAGTTAGCACCTGAGGGGAGGACCAAAGTGATGCTTAATCTTGTGGACATGATCTGCAGTGAAGGCAAGAGATGTTATCCTCTGGGTCAATAGGTTCTGGGCTTGATTATAAGCACAGGAGTCTCAGAACACCAAAAAGGTGGGTGGCAAACATTTTTGCTGATTCTGGGATTCCATGTTAGGGATTGCCAGATAATGTCAGGGGAGAAGCCGAAGTGCTCCATACCTCAATGCAGAATTTTGTTTGAAGCTGAAAGATACATAAAATAAAATAAAGTAAAATAAAATAAAAGTGAGGGACTTGGGAAAGAATGAAAGAAACAGCATGGAAATAATTAAGATTACTGACAAAATTTCCTCTCAGATTCTGTTTGACTCAAGACTGTGAAACCACAAAATATCATGAGGCATTGTTAGATGACTTTGACATAATTGTTTGACCTGCAACCATTTCCCCTGCACGGGTGTGTTGTTGTTATATGAGAAAGCTTTGGAAAGTTATTTTTAAATAAAACATAAAACACTTTTATGAAAGTGTAGAAGTTGACAAGGCTAAGGAACTAATGAATAAACTATAAATAAAATAATGAAAGAACTCACAGGCATCAAAAAATTATCTAAGAGAAAGGCAACAGACTTGATTCATGGGTTAAAAAAAACAGCAACAGATTAATACAGATTGGTAGGTTATTTTAGGTTATTTTCATGGAGCAAAAATCGAGCAATTCAAGTACATAGCAGAGGAAGTGACATAATCAGACTCAACAAGAAAAGAAAATTTAGAAAATTTACATCCCTTATTTAAATTAATAATGTCTAAATACAGTTACTCAGAGCAGTAACTTCCTACAGAATAATACAATTGACTGGAAAAAGAAACACTCTTAACTAAGAAATTTGTCTTTATATTTGAAGACAATTAGAGATGAGATGTGTATCTTAAATTTATAGGACTAACTAATGTACTCTCAATTTTCACTGGGCATTATTAAGACAAATACCTTAGATACTTAATGTATAATTGAGAGGCTGGACTGTGGAGGTAGAAAAACATGGTTACATTATAAAGCATTGAGAAATTAAGCTTCCATGGCCAAAGGAGAAAATGATGGTTAAGAAGTTGGGAGTAGAGGAAAAAACTCTTTTTTCTGAGCCGAGATAGAATTTGGATTGGACTTTTGGGAGGGGATACTTTACAGAAGAATCTATTGAATATTTAGGATATTTTAAACTATTTTCCAAATGATAGCAATATGTTTCATACATATAATTGAGAGAGAAAAGGGAGAAAAATTAACTATGAAATCAATATTTCTAATACTCAGATGTAACTATTAGGACATTTTTGAAGTAATTCCTTTCAGTTTTCTATGCAATTTTCATATGGATAGCTTAAGAAAATTTACAATTTTATAGTTTACAAAAATATACTAATTTTTTTAGCTATGTCTTGTTCACTCAAATCAAAGTAGATGATGAAGTTGAAATCACGTAAAAATGTACAAACAAGCAAACTGGACAAAGGGTACATGAAAAAGGCAACAGATGAACTGAGTGTGATCAATGACACTGTAAGAAACACCCAAAAGGTTCACCTACTGTTGTGAGATCTTTTAGTAGTGCTGTTATTCAAAATAATGAAGAGAAGGCTACTCTGTCTTGTCAACCCATCGTAACAGAGGCATGCTTGAAGTTCATAGAAATAAGATGAGTGTGTTTCTTTCAACAATACATTCATTCATGTTCAGATGTTCTTAGAGAATGCTTTTTTCCCTATTTTTGTCATTAAAATGGGCAAGAAAAAATAATGCAAGAAACCTTTTTAATGACTATGTAGTAAGTGTGAGGAGGCATCTGCCTAATTAATATTCTTGTCCGTCCAACCACACTTCCTGCGCCCCCCACAACATTCTGCCCCCACTTGAAAGCTGGCCGGACTGCAGGAAGCAAAGCACAGAAACAAAGAGGATGAAAGGAAAGTATGTTGCTTTTGAACCTAAGTAGGATTAGAGAAAAGCTGATATTTACCAAGGCTCTGTTATATACAAGGCTTTCACATCATTTTCCCTGCCAGTCATCTTGGAGCACATCGGGGAATATCTTTCCCAAGCAGAGGAACTGCCTCTAAACAGCTATAAAACCAAGAAAGCATTAGAATATTAATGGGTGATCAGATCGAGCTTTATAGTAATCATCAAAATGCCTAAAAAGCCAATGGGAATATCTGATGATTTCAGTTATCATTTTAATTTTAAGTATTGGGATAAATTTTAATGAAACATGTTTCTGTGCACAAGTATTTAATCTGTACTACTACGGGCATTTGAGTCATTTACTTCTCCGGGAACAGTAAAATCATGTACGTGTATGGTGGAAAGGTCCATGGCCAAGAAATGAAGACACTGGTGTCCAGTCTGGGAGATTACAAATGAAGCTTCTATATACTTCTGTTTATGAGTTTTTATGTGAAAAGTTCACTCACGTAAACACCTAGAAGTAGGATTACCACATTTTTGCTTTATAAGGAACTGCTGAACACTCCCCAAGTAGCTTACCATTTTGCATTCACACCAGCAATGAATAAGAGTTCCTTTATTTCCATTTCCTTGCCAGTATTTGATATTGTCAGTTTGATTTTTGCAATTCTAATAGATGTACGGTAGTACCTCAGTGTGGTTTTCTTTTGCATTTCCCTACTGGCAAAGGATGTGGAGTATTTTGTTCACATCCTTACTTGCCATTCAAATTTTCTTTGGTGAAGTGTCTGTTCAGATCTCTTGCCCATTTCCTATGGAATCATTTGTCTCATTATTATTGTGAATTTTAAGAAGTCTTCAGAAACTCTGGGTATAAGTCTCATGGTGGGTATGTGTTTTGCAAATATCTCTCCCCAGCCTTGTGGCTTATCTTTTCAATCTTTTCACAGCCTCTTTCACGGAGCAAAACTTTTTCATTCTGAGGAGGTCTAATTTATCAGGTTTTTTTCTTATGAAGCATACTCTTGGTGTGTATCTTACAACTCATGCCAACCAAAAAGCCATGCAATTTTCTTACATGGAAATCAGATTCATGTATCTTTAGAACTGTGAAAAATGCATACTAGAGTGTGTATATTTGGGCTGTCCTGGGAACCAAGTTTTATATGTCTAGCCTATCCGGGTCAGAGTCATCAACTATTCTAGAATTTTTAATGGAAAAAAAAAAAGTCTGCATGCTAGATCTGACATTCCAGTTGTTGATTTAAACAGATTTGTCAGGGCACCTGGGTGGCTTAGTTGGCTGAGTGTCTAACTTTGGCTCAAATCATGGGATAGAGCCCTGTGTTGGGCTCCACACTCAGCAGGGAGTCTGCTTGTCTCTCTCCTTCTCCTTTTGCCCCTCCCCCGGCTTGTGCACATTCTTTCTCTTAGTGAATAAATACAATCTTTAAAAAAAGTAAAATAGAAAACATGAAATACATTTGTCACTTTTCCATTGATTTTAGAAGTAATCTGCAGCATTTAACTGAGAGTATTGATCCTTGAGGGGATAACCAAAGGAGCTGTGCAGAACTTGACAGGTTTTTTTTTTTTTATAATATTGCTAATACTTCTTATTTCCATTACTTAATGAATCTAGCAGTAACCGCCTGTTAAAGAACAAAAATTTAACTGAGTAAATTTGAAGATCTCATTGGCTTTATTAATCTGTTTGTGAATCCATAGCATCCCATTTAGCAAGTAGAGGGAAACTCCAAGGAGATGGGCAAAATAGAAAGTTTGTATAGGAAGGAGGGTGGGGCAAGAAATTATTAACAAAAGAAAGAAAAAAGGATTATTCCAGACAAGGTCACCCTCCTTTAGGTGAAAGAGTAGGGTTACCTTATTTTCCTTTGGGGGATAAGTGAGGCCCTGTGACAGATTACCTCATTGATGCTTATCACAGAATTCCATATTGATGGGTTCTGGGGTAGGTTGAAATTGCAATTTGGCTAAGTATTAAGCCCCAGTTTGGTGACTTCACCTGGCCCAAGTGACACCATGTTGGGACTCTGGTTTTCTTATTAACACAACAAATCATTGCTTAGTAATATACACATGATATCATCTATATTTATTAACCTCTTCAATTTCTTATCATCTGAGACTTTTTTTTTTTTGCCAGTGTGATATTTTTGTTTAGTTCCCTCTATGTAATCCTCAACTTAACCTAGAATGGTTACTTGAGAGACTTTCCGGGATACAATTGCATTGAGACTGGCTTTTGAAATAAGAGCTGTCTTGGGATTGGTGTGGAAGTTTGAGATAACCTACTACTTTTTAATTATAATCAGCTAATCATCTATCTACCTCCTCCATTTGAGCTCTCTGAGGTCATGTCTAGTTGTTTTATAATATTAAGAGCACTTCTTTCATAGTATGAGCTTTACAAATATTTGTTCTATTTAATTTGAACTTCAGTGAAGGTAATTTCAAGTGTATAGTATATGCTGTCAGGATTATGTCATAGATGGCTCTAAAGTGGGTTACTTCTTCACAGAAGAAAAAGTATGACTACTGTTCTTCTATTCCTTTAGCCTCTTGAGTTAAATATGGCTAACAACCAGATAATTCTGATCGACCAGAGCTTTCTTAGGGAATTATGTTAAAGTGCTTGAGATCTAAAAGTAAATAAGTTCTCCCTTTTTATAAAGACACTAGTTATATTGAATCAGGATTCACCCTATTGACCTCATTTTAACTTGATTACCTCTGTAAAGACCCTGTCTCCAAACAAGGTCACATTCCAAAGTACTAAAGTTTAGTATATCCAGTGTAACTTTTTGTGGGGACACAGTTCAACTCGTAATAGTCTGTCCCCTAACCCCCTCAAAAATCATGTACATCCTGTGTGCAAAATACATTCACTGTATCCCAACATCTTCAAAAGCCTTTATTATTCCAGCATTAACTCTCTGTCCAAAATTTCATCTAAACCTTGGCAACTCAAGTTCCCAAATCTCATAACTGAAATAGATTCGGGTAAGATTCATCTTGGGGCAAAATGTATCTCTATCTGTGAACTTGTGATCCCAGACAAGTTTTCTCCTTCCAAAATGCAATGGTGAAACAGGAATAGTATATACATTCCCATTCCAAAGGAATAAATTAAGAGGAAAAAAGGTCATGTTTCCCAAGCAAATCTGAAACCTAGCAGGTTTCAACCCCATTAGATTTTAAGGCTTGGGAATGTTCCTTGTTGGCTTGACGTTGTGTCCTAAAGGCCCCCTGGGGTCATGGTCCTACCTGGTGGAACTGATGATGTGGCCCTGCCCTTGGGGGTCATTTCCCCTTTTCTTGAAGGATAACACATGTTCTTAGTCAGATCACTATGCTAGCCTGCTTCCTGTTTGGAACATCCTAGGTGTCTAATAAGCTTCCTTCACTTCATCTGGTTTCTACACTCTTCGGTCCATACTGCCAGCATTTCTGTTAAGATTGCTGACTGGATCCACAAATCACACACCCAAGCCCTTTAGCAAAGGGTTGTCTATTCGTATGTTCGGTTTTTCTCTCCAGAGCATGTTTTCTCTTTTTTTGCAATACTGATAGGCTGAGAACTTTTCAAATCTTCAAGCTCGGTCTTCCTTTTGCTTAATAATTCCTTCTTCAATTGTCTACCTTCTCTCCTATTTTACTGTAAACAGCAAGAAGAAACCAGGCCACACCTTCAACACTTTGCTTATAAATCTCTAAATATCAAAGTACATCACTTATAAGTTTACTTTCTACAGAACAGTAGAGCGCGACTCAGGCAAGATCTCTGTCACTTTGTTACAGGAATCGTCTTTCTTGCAATTTCTAATAACATTGTCTATTTCCATCTGAGATCTCAGCAAAGGATCATTCATATTCATATTCCTAACAGCAGTATTTTCAAGATGATGTAGACCTTCCCTGGTACCAAAATCTCTGTTAGGCAAGGTTCTCCATAGAAAGTGAACCAATGAGACACACACACACAAGGGAAAGAAAGAGAGAGACAGAGATTGAGATACTGATTTTTTTAGCACCACGCTCTAACCAACTGAGCTAATTGGCCACTGCTTGAGATACTGATTTTTTTTTAATTTATTTTAAAAATGGTAATGGGGCTGGCAAGTCCAAAATCCATGTGGTAAGCTGACAGGAAGGAAGTTCAGATAATGTTGATGTTGTAGTTTTTAGACCAAAGTTTGCAGTCCAGGCCAACTGGAGACTTGGGCAGGGTTTCTATGTTGAAGACTTAAGGCTAAATTCCTTCTTTGAGAAACCTCAGTCTTTGTTCAGGCTTTTAGCTGACTGGCTAAGGCCCACTTAAATTATGAGGGTAGTCTGCTTTACTTAAAGTCTACTTTAAGATTTAAAATTTTAACCACATCTAAAATATCACGATGGCAACATCAAGACTGGTGTTTGACTAAACAACTGTGCTTCATGGTCTAGCAAAGTTGAGGCAAACTATTAACCACACAATAGCATGGAGTTGGAACTGGCTTTGTAATAGGCAAAGGTCAAATCCTGCTATAAAATGAGTTGTGGGCTGAGGACAGAGATTTCTCGTGGGGAACAGCCACATCTAAATTACTCACAGATAGATGAAATCTTGTTTCTTCTTTAGTTGAATAGTTTAGAGCATAACAGTAGAAATAACTTTGGCCGAGACTCACACAAACCTTTGCTCTGACTGCAATTCTACCTTTTATAAGTTGTGTGAC
This sequence comes from Lontra canadensis, assembly GCF_010015895.1. Taxonomy (NCBI): domain Eukaryota; kingdom Metazoa; phylum Chordata; class Mammalia; order Carnivora; family Mustelidae; genus Lontra; species Lontra canadensis. The sequence goes on from NW_022630999.1 coordinate 9,798,648, forward strand.
TTCAGAAAAATTACTCAATCTCCATGTTCATTTTTTTAAGTTAGAAAAAGGTGAATATTAGCTTATCTGTTATAGGGCTGTTGTGAGGGTGAATGTGGGTGCTATGTATGAAATATAGGGCACATATGAGATTCAAATGATGTTGATTCTCTTCCTTTTTCCTTTCAGACTCTGAAAATGAAATGAAGTAATGGTACTTACTATTTCTCATACTATTAATTGTAACAAGATAGTTCTACGGTATCTGCCCTAAAGTTTTAGCAAGAAATTATAGATTAGTAATTAAATATTTAGTAGAATTCAAGTCTGCCTATATATTCTGTATACGTTCTTGTTGTGAAATAATAGAGAACATATATATTATTCCTCATCTGTAGATCCTGGCATAGAGTTCCTAACACCCTTGTAATTTTCTAAGAGAAAAGAGTGCTGGAAGCATTGTTTGTTCTACTATTGGTCTTTAACCCTGGTTTCTGACGCAGGGCTCCTGAATCCCTTGGAATTTTCTGGGTATTAGTGTCTTTTGGTCTAATGAGGTGACTTTTGGTGGGCTTCTGGATGGGGGCTGGTCACCAGAAAGACCAAGCCACAATTAGAAGGTTGAAATTTTCAGCCCTACTCTCCATTCTCTTAAAAAAAAAAAAAAAATTTTTTTTTCCTTTTTGAGAGAGAGAGAGAGAGAGCAAGAGAGAGGGAGCATGCATGTCTGCATGAGGCAGTGAGGGCAGAGGGAGAGGGAGAGAGAGAGTCTTTTTTTTTTTTTTTAAAGATTTTTATTTATTTGACAGACAGATCACAAGTAGGCAGAGAGGCAGGCAGAGAGAGAGGAGGAGGAGGCAGGCTCCCTGCTGAGCAGAGAGCCCGATGTGAGGCTCGATCTCAGGACTCTGAGATCATTACCTGAGCTGAAGGCAGAGGCTTTAACCACTGAGCCACCCAGGTGCCCCGGAGAGAGAGTCTTAAGCAGACTCCATGCCCAGCATGCAGCCTGATGCAGGGCTCGATCTCATGATACTGAGATCATGACCTGAGCTGAAATCAAGAGTCTGATGCTTAACTGACTGATCCACCCTGTTGTCCCCATACTTTAGAGAAGGAAGGGTAGCTGAATATTGAGTCAATCATTGATCATGCCTACCTAAAGGAACCTCAGTAAAAATCCCAATAGTATGGAGGTTCAGAGAGCTTCTGGTTGGTGAACACAGCCACACACTGGAATGGTGACACACCTCAGCTCCATGGGGACAGAACCTCCTGTACTTGAGATCCTCTCAGACTTTGCCCTCCATGTTTTGTCATCTGACTGTTCATCTGTATCCGTTATCATATTCCTTAATAAACTGGAAATGTAACTAATCCAAGTACATCTGCCCAAAGTGCAGCAAAGCCAATAATGGAAACATTAGGCTTATTGCACGGCAAGTTTATTCAAGTGGCAGCCAAAGGAGGAGACAGGAGGACAAGCCTCAAATTTGCCTCCCTGAAGGGAGAGAGATCAAGTTTTTTATAATGATAGTGGTTGAGATTACATACATATTGATGAAAAGGGTGGGAAGTCTATGACTATTCATGAGGAAGGATGGAGCAGACGCACTGAGCAAGCACGCGTGTAACATACATCCCTTGTTCACTTTGGGGTAGAGCATCAGAAGGAGGCAAATTCAGCACTGACATCCAGAGGTTATCTTAGGATGGGAAGGGGCTGCAAGCAGGTTCCAAGAGCCAGTGTAAACTAGATGGGGTCTTGGGTTCATTATTTTGGGTGAAAAATGCAGGGCCTTGCTTATTCATAGGTCAAAACCTTATTGATTGACCTTGAGTCCAGACTTCTGCAGAGACAGCTAGTGAGTGGGGTCTGAAAAGACACAATAACTGATTAGGGGGAAACCATTCTCTGAAAAACAATGTTTAAACTCTGTTATTTTCAACCTCATTACCCCTGTGGGGTGTGTTTTTTTTTTCTTTTTTTTTAAGATTTTACTTATTTATTTGAAAGAAAGAGCATGAGAGAGCTCAAGAGAGCACAAGAAAGTACAATGGAGGGGAGAATGCAGTCAGAGGAAGAGGGAGAAGCAGACTCCCTGCTGAACAGTGATCCCAGTGCAGGGCTCGATCCCAGGACCTTGGGATCATGACCTGAGCCAAAGGCAGAAGCTTAACTGACTGAGCCACCCAGGTGCCCCAGATGGCACAGTTTCAATAACATGTTTCCCTGAGTTCTGTGAGCTGCTATAGCAAATTAATCAGACCTGAGGAGAAGGTCATAGGAACCTCCAATTTGTAGTCAAGTCAGGCAGAAGTTGTGGGTAACCTGGGAACCTACTACTTAGTTGGCATCTGAAGGGAGGAGGAGTCTCATGGGACTGAGCCCTTAACCTATAGAATCTGCTGCTATATCCTGGTAGATAGTGTCTGAATTGAGTTAAATTATAAGATAGCCAGCTGGTGTCATAGAATTGTTTGGTGGGGAAAAGCCTGAAACATCTATCTAGTGTCAGAAGTGTTATAAGTGTGGTAGTTGTGTAAAGGAAAACTAGAAGGAATACTCCTGGGTTTTTTTTCTTTTTTTAACTCACCTTCTGAATGTTTTTTCTTAGTTAAAATTAACCATTGAAAGAGTAGAGTTAAGAATTGACGGATAAAGCAGTCGAATAACCCCGGAGAGTTGCATTATTTTTATCTTGGTATAAAATGTGTAGTAGAGATTAATGTTAGGTAATTTTTAAAAAATATTTTATTTATTTATTTATTTGACAGAGAGAGGGAGAGATTACAAGTAGGCAGAGAGGCAGGCAGAGAGAGAGGTGGGGGAAGCAGGCTCCCCACTGAGCAGAGAGACCGATATGGGGCTCCGATCCCATGATCCTGGGATCATGACCTGAGCCAAAGGCAAGGCTTAACCCACTGAGCCATCCAGGTGCCCTAACGTTAGGTAACTTTGATGACCTGCTTTTTAGTAATTGAGTGAACAAATCACTGGCTTCACATATGGGAAGATGATGGTGTTGTAGCTCAGAATGATTGTTCATCAGGGAATATCTGAAATGAAGTTTCTAGAGGTAGAATATTATGAATTAAATCTTAAAGTAATGACCAATATTATACTCAGAGCTTGGTATACATCAGAAATCTTGGCCTTTTCTTACCATTGGGTTTCTAGGGGGGACATTATATAATTGACCTCTCTCATATATAATATTGTTTCTGTCTTTATACTTAAATTTCTTTGCAGATGGAGATTCTAGTTAACATGCCCAGAGGCTACTACAAAGTGGAATGTTTGTAAATAATCAGCCCATTGAGAGCTTTTAAATTAAAAGAACATATTTGTAGAAAAACTAATGAGAATTTAATCAAAGTGTTGACATGCCGCCAAATACATGAGTGAAAAATAGTCATCACACAATAAAAATTCAAAAATAATCACTATCAATCAAACCAACAATGCTAAACAAATATAAGCAATAGGAAAAGAGCAGAACCAGAATTTCTGAAAACAGTACTTCCAAGGCCTTCCTCCCAGAAATGGCCTTTTCAACAATCTTTGGAATTTATCTGAAATTCCCAAATAGTACCCTTGTCATGATCATTTCAGAAACTGTTTTCTGGAGGATCATATTGATGCCACTTGAAAATTTTGCCCAGGAAATGCACTGAGAGCTACAGGCTAAGCTTAGCTGTTCACAATCTGGGTTATTGTTTCTGCTGCTTCTTGCACTCTGTTTCTGAGGCCCAAAGCCTAGGGGTCATCTTCATTCCTCTCTTTCCCTTTCCTCATACCCTGAGTTCAACCCACCCATGAACACTGTCACTCTTGCTTTCCAAATCTATCTTGAATTAAATTCCCTCTCTCCCTTTCTACTCTGTCACTCCCTTCTGAACAACCAGGCCACTAGCGTCTGTCACATGGTTTATAGCGATCGCTGACCACCTAGTCTCTCAGTCTCTCAGATTCTATTCTTTACCCCTCACAGTCTATTTGCCAGACAGCAATGACTGATCCTTTGCAAATCAAATCAGGTTTCTCTCTGGCACAAAATCCCTCCGTGGTTTCTTAGTACACGCGTAATAAAATATGGCATTGCTACTGTGGCTTAGAAAGGTCTGCTTGATTTGGCCCCTTTTCTTGCTCATGTCATGCTTTCCCACTCCAGTTCACTCTGCTTCGGACACTTAGGCATTTGTGCCATCTCTTAAAGAAGCCCAAATTCCAGGGGAATTCTACCAAACATTTAAAGAAGAATTAATTCCTATTCTCCTGAAACTGTTCCAAAAAATAGAAATGGAAGGAAAACTTCCAAACTCATTTTATGAGGCCAGCATTACCTTGATCCCCAAACCAGACAAGGATCCCATCAAAAAAGAGAATTACAGACTAATATCCTTGATGAACACAGATGCGAAAATTCTCATCAAAATACTAGCCAATAGGATCCAACAGTACATTAAAAGGATTATTCACCACGACCAAGTGGGATTTATTCCAGGGCTGCAAGTTTGGTTCAACATCCGCAAATCAATCAATGTGATACAATACATTAATAAAGAAAGAACAAGAACCATATGATACTCTCCATAGATGCTGAAAAAGCATTTGACAAAGTACAGCATCCCTTCCTGATCAAAACTCTTCAAAGTGTAGGGATAGAGGGCACATACCTCAATATTATCAAAGCCATCTATGAAAAACCCACCGCAAATATCATTCTCAATGGAGAAAAACTGAAAGCTTTTCCGCTAAGATCAGGAACACGGCATGTCCATTATCACCACTGCTATTCAAAATAGTACTAGAAGTCCTAGCCTCAGCAATCAGACAACAAAAAGAAATTAAAGGCATCCAAATCGGCAAAGAAGAAGTCAAACTATCACTCTTTGCAGATGATATGATACTATATGTGGAAAACCCAAAAGACTCCACTCCAAAACTGCTAGAGCTTGTACAGGAATTCAGTAAAGTGTCAGGATATAAAATCAATGCACAGAAATCAGTTGCATTTCTTTACACCAGCAACAAGACAGAAGAAAGAGAAATTAAGGAGTCAGTCCCATTTACAACTGCACCCAAAACCATAAGATACCTAGGAATAAACCTAACCAAAGAGGCTAAGAATCTATACTCAGAAAACTATAAAGTACTCATGAAAGAAATTCAGGAAGACACAAAGAAATGGAAAAATGTCCCACGCTCCTGGATTGGAAGAACAAATATTCTGAAAATGTCAATGCTACCTAAAGTAATCTACACATTTAATGCAATCCCTATCAAAATCCCATCCATTTTTTTCAAAGAAATGGAACAAATAATCCTAAAATTTATATGGAACCAGAAAAGACCTCGAATAGCCAAAGGAATATTGAAAAAGAAAGGCCAAAGTCAGTGGCATCACAATTCCGGACTTCAAGCTCTATTACAAAGCTGTCATCATCAAGACAGCATGTTACTGGCACAAAAACAGACACATAGATCAATGGAACAGAATAAAGAGCCCAGAAATAGACCCTCAACTCTACGGTCAACTAATCTTCAACAAAGCAGGAAAGAATGTCCAATAGAAAAAAGACAGCCTCTTCAACACATGGTGTTGGGAAAATTGGACAGCCACATGCAGAAAAATGAAATTGGACCATTTCCTTACACCACACATGAAAATAGACTCAAAATGGATGAAGGACCTCAATGTGAGAAAGGAATCCATCAAAATCCTTGAGGAGAACACAGGCAGCAACTTCTTTGACCTCAGCTGTAGCAACTTCTTCCTAGGAACATCGCCAAAGGCAAGGGAAGCAAGGGAAAAAATGAACTATTGGGATTTCATCAAGATCAAAAGCTTTTGCAAGTGACAGAAAATCAACTCTAATTCGTATTAAAAAATAAAGAAAATTAATTGGCTTACTGACTGAGGAAGGACAGAGGCAGAGCTGGCCTCAGGCAGATCCAGATACCAGAACTCAGATGATAGCATCTACTTCCTTGTAAATTGGCTTCCATTTCTCCTGATACGAGTAAGTTTTCTCCAAGCAGAGGAGAATTTGGCTAAAGACAGCTTGAGGTTTCCATCACCCAAGTTGGGAAGAATGCAAGAGGAAGGTGAGAAATTCAATTTCTTTGCCCTCACATATAGTAATTCCAGAAGAGAAGTCTGAATGGCTAATCCTGGATCATGTGTTTAGGTCCCATTTCCACACCTGCAGGTGAGCATTTCTGACCAAATTAAACACAAACACACACACAGTTTCCATTATATTGAAACATACATTTTAAGCAAAAATCTCACAACTGATAGTACAAAAAAAGGAGTGATCAAAGCTGCTCTTATTTCCTGTCAGTAGAATTTCTCATGGGCTGGTAGGATAATTTAGATGATTTCTACCTCTTATTTTTTATTACAGTCTTGTACTCTATTCTCTAAACGAATGATCCTTTCCTTTCTCCTAGATTTTCCATAGAAATGTATTCAGTCTTCATTCATTTATTCAATAGACATTGCCAAGTACTGTAGAGCTGGGATACAGCAATGAACAACCACAAAAACCTAACACTTTACGGGGCACTTACTGTCTACTGGTAGAAACACACATGGTGACAAGTATTATAAGAGAAAAGACATGGGGGAAAGTGTAGAATGGGAGAGAATGAGGACATGGACAGTGGGCCTGAAGAAGAAATCTTGACAATCCAGAGAGAGAGCATCTGGGCAGAGGGAAGACGATAATGAACTCTAATCTATGTGTATAGCCTTTAATTCAAAGTAATTTTATATCACTATAAAGTCACTATACTTCTTAGAATCCCTTAAGTTTTTCTTAAAGTCACTATACTTCTTAGAATCCCTTAAATTTTTCAAAAAATACACTCAAACTCTTTACCTTATATATAAGCCTCTTGATAATCAAACTCTTTCCATCCTACACACAAATTCCACCACAGGCCTTTGTCAAGCTGTAAATATTCCTAAAAATATCATTATCTGGGTTCCATTTAGCTCTGACTACAACATTCTTTTTTTTTTTTTTTAAAGATTTTATTTATTTATTTGACAGAGAGAGATCACAAGTAGACAGGCAGGCAGAAAGAGGGAGGGAAGCAGGCTCCCTGCTGAGCAGAGAGCCCAATGCGGGACTTGATCCCAGGACCCTGAGATCATGACCTGAGCCGAAGGCAGCAGCTTAACCCACTGAGCCACCCAGGCGCCCTGACCACAACATTCTACTGGACTTAGCACACTGTACATCTAAGAGTGCCTGGGGTGTGGTATGTATTCAATAGATGTTTGCATAATGAGTGACTGAATTTCTTGTTTTCTGTAGGCATTTATTATCCAGAGAATCAGAGACATCAGAAAGTATATTAAGAATTAACTTATCAAAAATATCAATTATTGCTCATTTATAAGAAGAAATATTTAAAGGGAGTTGTGTAATTTTTAGATTGGATAAAGATGAAAACATTGGGGCTTATGGACTAGCATCTAATTGCACTTAAATATATTCTTTGGTTTTTCAACCACAGGATTCCTGAATACCCCAAAGACATAATTATTGTATCTATAATAAAAGAAACAAGTTCACTTTTCATTTTTTTTACCATCATACAAATAATGTGCTGTGTGATTCTGTTAAAAATATAATATTAGACCAAACTGCCAACTTACAATTTACTTTTGTTTACATGTACCTATTATTAAAGAAAGTTCAGACTGATATAGATTGCTTTTTTAGTTTAAATAAATTTATCTTGGCAGTATAATTTAATTAAATAAAAATTGATTATTTTTAAATCAACGTTTGATGAAATAAATATGTTACAGAAAGGCCATGTGTTTTCTTGAGAGTCAAGTATTTATTTTAAATATTAAGAAATAAGAAAATAGGGCATGTGGGTGGCTCAATGGGTTAAGCCTCTGCCTTCGTCTCAGGTCATGATCTCAGGGTCTTGGGATCTAGTCCCGCATCGGGTTCGCTGCTCGGCAGGGAGCCTCCTTCCCCCTCTCTCTCTGCCTACTTGTGATATTTCTCTCTCTGTGTCAAATAAATAAATAAAATCTTTAAAAAAAAAGAAAGAAAGAAGAAAATAATAATAAAAACCTTCAACAAAACCAGTTTAGAGGGAACATACCTCAACACAATAAAGGCCATCTATGAAAAACCCACAGCTAGCATCATTCTTAAAGGGGAAAAACTGAGAACTTTATCCCTAAGGTCAGGAACAGGGCAAGGATGTCTACTCTCACCACTTTTATTCAACACAGTACTGGAAGTCCTCGTCACAGCAGTCAGACAAGAAAAAGAAATAAAAGGAATCCAAATCAGAAAGGGAGAAGTAAAACACTCACTATTTGCTGATAACATGATACTATATATAGAAAATCCCAAAGATACCACCCAAAACCAGTTAGAACTGGTAAAGGAATTCAGCAACGTCACAGGATACAAAATCAATGCACAGAAATCTGTTGTATTTCTATACACCAATAAAGAAGCAACAGAAAGAGAAATTAAGAAAACAATCCCACTTGCAACTGCACCCAAAATAATGACACATAGGAATAAACCTAATCAAAGAAGTAAAAGACCTATGTTCTGAAAATTATAAAAAACGATGAAAGAAATTTAAGACGATACAAAAAAAATGGAAAGATATTCCATGCTCATGGATTGGAAGAACAAATATTGCTAAAATATCTGTACTACCCAAAGCAATCTACAGATTTAGTGCAATCCCTATCAAAATGCCAACAGCCTTTTTCACAGAACTAGAACAAACAATCTTAAAATTTGTATGGAGCCCCAGAAGGCCCCATGTAGCCAAAGATCTCTTGAGAAAGAAAACAAAGCTGGAGGCATCATAATTCTGGACTTCAAATTATATTACAAAGCTGTAGTCATCCAAACAGTATGGTACTGGCACAAAAATAGACGCATAGATCAATAGAACAGAATAGAAAATCCAGAAATAAATCCACAATTATATGGTGTATTAATTTTCAACAAAGCAGGAAAGAATATCCAATGGGAAAAAGACAGTCTCTTCAATTAATGGTATTGGGAAAACTGAATATCAATATGCAAAAGAATGAACCTGGATCAATTTCACCATGCACAAAAATAAATTGAAAATGGATTAAAGACCTAAATGTGAGACCTGAAGTTGTAAAATCCTGGAAGAGAACACAGGCAGTGACTTCTTTGACATTGGCTGCAGCAACTTCATTTTAGATATGCCTCCTGAGGCAAGGGAAACAAAAGCAAACATGAACTATTGGTACTACATCAAAATAAAAAGCTCCTGAATAGCAAAGGAAATAATCAACAAAAATAAAAGCAACCTATAGAATGGGAGAAGATATTTGCAAATGACATATTCAATAAAGGGCTAGTATCCAAAATATACAAAAACTTATAAAACTCAACACCCAAGAAACAAATAACCTGATTAAAAAATGGGCAGAGGGCATGAACAGACATTTCTCCAAAAAAGACATTCATATGACCAATAAACACATGAAAAGATGCTCATCATCACTTATCACCAGGGAAATGCAAATCAAAACTACAATGAGGTATCACATCACACATGTCAGAACGGCTAAAATAAAAAATACAAGAAACAACAGGTGTTGGCGAGGATGTGGAGAAAAAGGGACACTTGTGCACTTGTGCACTGGAATGCAAACTGGTGCAGCCACTCTGGAAAACATTATGGAAGTTCCTCAAAAACCTAAAAATAAAATGATCTTACAATCCAGCAGTTACACTATTGGATATTTACCCAAATAAAAAAACACAAATTCAAAGGGATATATGCAAGCCAAGATAAATAAGTAATCCAAGTTTCTATCATTGGATGAATGATGATAAAGAAGATGTGATATATCTATATTTTTATATATTTATATTATAATATATATAATGTTCCATCTATATATATGTATAATATTATTCAGCCATAAAGAATTTTCAAAAAGAATGAAATCTTGCCATTTGCAATGACATAGATGGAGCTACAGAGTATTACGCTAAGTAAAGTAAGTCTGTCAGAGAACGACAACTACCATATGATTTCACTCATATGTGGAATTTAAGAAACAAACAAGCAAGGGAAAGAAATGAGAGAGAGAGAGAGCCAAAGCAAGAAGCAGACTTTTAATTACAGAGAACAAGCTGATGATTAACAGAGGGGAAGGTGGATGGAGGGATGAGTGAAAGAGGTGATGGGGATTAAGGCGTGCACCTGTTGTGGTGAACGTGGGGTGTTGCATGGAAGTGTTCGATCACCATATTGTACACCTGAGAATAATATAACACTGCATGTTAACTAACTGGAATTAAAATAAAAATTTAGGAAAAAAATATTTTTTTAAATTAAAAAACAAATAATAAATAGATTTATTTTCATGCTAGTTAGATAGCCATGAATATTCTTTGTATTCTTAATGAGAATTTTCCTCTTTGTACATGTGGATTTTTAAAAAAGATTTTATTTATTTATTTGAGAGGGAGAGAAGGAGAAAGTGGGAGCAGGGGAAGAGGCAGGGGAAAAGAGGGGACAGAGAGAAAAGCAGACTTCTTGCTGACAAGGACCCCAATTTGTGGCTCGATCCCAGGATCCTAGGATTATGACCTGAGCTGAACTCAGAGACTTAACCAACTGAGCCACCCAGGTGCCCCTGTGTGGTGAATTTTATTTAACAAGAATAGCATATTCTCTGAGTGGAATATAGTGGTTCTTTGACTTTGGTGTATATGCTAGGGTCTCTCTAGGGTTTTATATAATGTATTTAATATGTATTCTTGGGTCTAACCACTATATGGATCCTAGATACACTTTTCTTATAAGTCTAACAAGTGATTCTGATACTACCAATTTAAGGACCCTACTAGGGAGAGACAAAAACTAGAATATTTCCTGATAATATACAGGAAAACAGTGAAATGAGAGAAGGAGCTTGTTTTTTGCTTTAGAAGAGAAAGTCAGAATCAAAGGAATTCAAGTAATTAGTGAGAAGAGTGGTAGAATTACAAGTAAAATGAAAAAATCCATCCTGTTAATTTCATATATTATGAAAAGAGCCTGACTGGAGAAATTTCTGGGCTTTTAAGTCAGAAAACTTTGGGTTGAAATTTTAGTCCTATCTCTCAGCAGCTATGTCCTTACTAAATATCGCTGAAGCTAAATTTTTGCATATGCAAAATGGAAATAAAAAAAGTAATAAAGTTGATGTCAAGTGGGAATCAAGTAAAGTGTATGCAATGGTTTTCTCCTTCTCCAGACACTTTGAAAAGGTTTGATTCATTTATTCATTTTATTCATTCAGTAAACATGTGTTGGAAAATTAATTAGGTAGTTTCTCTAAGACAGGTGTTAAAGGCATAGAAAAGATTTCAAGCCTGGAAACCTTTATTTTCTGTAACAAGTTAGAATAGTTATATTTTGTTGCTTTAAAAAAGAAATCTTTAATTGTCAAAGCCGTAGATGAATATATGCCCTTTGTGAACTTGCCAAAGTCACTCATCTCCCGTCCTCTAGCTCTTTTCTCTCTACGGTTAATCATTATGTGGATCTTCCCAAGATCTTTTTTTTTTTTTATTCTCGTTATGATTTTATAATTAGTCTACCAAATCTAAGAATCAGATCTTTTTATTCCCCAATAATTTATAGTGACAAATGGAAGCTTAACGATAGCTGTTTTTCATCTCGCAGGTCAAGTCCAGAGACGAGGCAAGCACTCCCAAGTAAAGCCAAGAGCTAAATGAGATCAGCAAGGACATGTGTCCCCTCGGCTTCCATGTCCCCACCTTCCACTTAACAGAACACCTGCACCTTGTTCATGGTGACAAAAGGGCTACAGCTCTTTTAAATATCAGGTCTTCAACAATGTCCAAAGGCACAAACTGCAGTTTTCCTAACACATCTCCTTATAACACATTTTTCCCAGGAGTCCCAGGAAACGTCCTGTGATGTCTCATTGGCTGAGTTAAAATTCATGATATGCCTGAAAAAATTACTTGCTAGAACAGAATTACTATAATTGGGTTAGACAATTGACATTCATCCTCATTCTCCCTGCAAACACAGAGAGGGTAAATGTGAACGAATCGAAGTCTCTGCCGCAAGAAAGAACATGGGTGAAAAGATGGACGCTGTGTTGGCAACAGAGACTGCCAGAAACCCAAATCACATGGAAACTATGTTCCATAATGATAAAAAATATGTTGTTAGAAAAAATAAAGATAAATGTTTCTAGTCCTCCTTCAAATCTCCGTTCATCCTTTGCTTCTCCCCCCAGCAAGCATTTCCTTGACTTCCTGAACTAGGTCACATTCCTGGTTCACCTCATCGGGGGACCCATAGCAATTTCAGAGTGAGCGAGCACAGTACTGCTGAGATTCTTTGATCATGTATGACTTACTGACTAGACTATAAAATCTACGGGTTATTTTACTCACTTTTATAGCCTTCAAGCTATACAGTGCCTGACTCATATTTAGGTCCATACAACTTTTATGTAGAATAAATGAATCGAGAAGAAGGGTAGTTTTTCTGATAGTGAAATAATACAACACAGCGAAGGGATGGAAATAGAGCATAGAAAAATTAAGCGGATGATTAAGCAAATTTTAAAAGTTGGCGTATGCAGAAACTGCCTAGACATTAAGAATTTAAATATGCTATCTCTTAGGCAAGGGAGTGTTTTGAATTTCTTAGTACTGTATTTAAAAAAAAAACACACACAACAACTGTAAGAAGCAGACACTAACACTCCGACATGAATATTTTAACACTTAAAAGCCTCCTTAGTTAGCCTCAATCTACCCCTGTGCTGTGTGTGTGCGTGTGTGTGTGTGTGTTTTGTAAGTGGAAGACCCCATTTCTCTCATATAGAGTTCTGTTTCAAATTCAGAAAAATTAAAATTAGGAAAAATTAAGAAGTTAAAACATAATAGAGCAAACTAATAGAAAAATAGTACTCTTCAGTAGAGCATAGAAATAGACAATCAGAATATAAGGTCTTGAGGTTGGAAATGAGAGAGAAAGAAAGAGAGATAGAGGAAGGGAGGGAGGGGGAGAGGGAGCAAGAAAGACACGCAGAAGAATTTATGTGCTATTTTATTTAAAGATTCTGAAGAGGGGAGGGAATTCTTCCAAAGAAGGGACATACTTCATCTGTTTGGTCTTAGAAGGAGTCTGATTTCTGTCACACTGTCACTAACCTTGCCTCTAGCCATCCTGGTTGTGTGAGATTGATGGCAGAAAAACTGAGCAATGGGAAATCAAGAACACAACAGCCCTATCAATCTCTTTAGACTGGCGCTTCTGAAACACAGCAGCCTTGAAAGGCCATGATGTATGAATTGATCTTTTTGGAATCTTCCTGCCACAAGAAAAATCCATGAGTCTTTCTAGATAAAGAATGATAAAATCCTTGTACCGTGGTGTTCTGAGACTTTGTTATAGTCCGCAGAATTAAATTCTGGTTCTTGTACTTTTTGTGGTCTGTATAACTATGTAGAGGAGGTGTCTCATTGTGTTCTCTTATAGATGACAAGGATCAGTTTTTTCCCCAATGTTGTCGTCCTTAGAGGAATCACGGTATGTGCTCAACAGATATGTGGATAGAGTATATTATCAAAAATCACTGTGACATGGTAAAATGAATAAAGCAAACAGCATTTGTTATAAGGGAAACATTATTTCAACTACACCTGCCATCCTCTTCCAAGGTCATAAATACGCTTTTAAATCAGTTGGCTGTTGCTGCCAAAATAATTTCTAGTGAATATTAAAATATCTTGACTATTTAGCTTAGGACAACTGATTGCATAGAGCCAGAATTATTTCCAAGGAAGAATAAATATGAGAAGCTTTCTCAATAATAAGCAATATTCTCTCTCAGCATTCACCAAATGCTGAACTTGTTGTAGTTCTTTGGTAAGTTCAGAATTGTTGCCTATTCAACTTTATAATGTAAAAATAGAGTCAATTTTAGCTGAGGGCAGCACCTTTAAAGGTTCTCATCAACTTGCTAAAGAGTATGAAGGTCAGAGGAAATTGGGATTGTCAGGACTGATATAAGTATATTCAAATGGCTCATGGATTTCTATCTTGAAATTGCTGACTTTCTTATGGATTATATATAGTTAGAAGGTTTCATGAAAAATATTCTTGACTTCTTAAGGAAACTCTTTCAGACTTTACAAAACAAGAGCTGTTTTTCCCCAAGAATCAGGATATGAAAGGCCCCTCTCATCACTTTTGCTTGTGGAACATTTTCCCAAGTCTTCCTTATTTTCTCCTCTTAGGTGTATATGAACAGAAGTGGAAACTACTGATAGTAAACCCAGAACATCCTGCGTATGAAGCTATAAAAAGTCAACCCTGCCACTGTGGTTGAGGCCACTGCCATGTTGATTGCAATCAATAGCCCACAGCATGAGCTCTCTTATTTCTTCATTTTACATTTTCTTTACTGAAAGAAAACTCATGATCAAGTATTATTACACAAGAAGAGAGAACACCTGATGTTGTATCACAAGATTCTTGGTCTTGAAATTGAGTTTAATTTAAAATATGTATGAGATGCTTTATTTTTACTAAATTTGTTTATGATACATGACATAAAGGGATTAAAAATTAAACATTTCATAAGATGTGAATGGTAGAGGTTACGTAAATGATAGAACTAATGTGAATACTTGTTACATTTCTGCCTTGATCAAACTGACACAATCAAGCAAAAGTTCATCCAAATTAGATTTCAGTGCTTTAAAGGAAGTCATTCAATTGAAACTAATTTTCTCATCCCTCGTCTCTTCTGTGTGTTGTCTGATTAATTTATAGCCAAAGCCAAGGGGTGGAAATGCATTACCACAACATGTTTGTTTCTCCTAGAGGTTACTTATTTCCTTGGAAAGTTTATTTCAATTGCATTGCCAATGGAGAGAAATTATGTAAAATCACTGATGTGGGGCCTACATCAAGCTTTCATAAAAACAGAGCTTATAGAATAACAATTTAGAAAGATGTTCCAAAAATTTAACAAACAATAATGCAATGAAAAGAACATCAGTGTTATCAGAAGCGGCAAAGAGATTTTTTTGCTCAAGACAGCTTAAATGTGTGACTGTTTTGTGTCTTAGGTTATTAATTATTTTCTGAATCTCATTTTCTCTTTTCCATCTCTTTGATATAGCGCCCTGTGAGTTCTACTCAAATAATTTTTTTTTTTTTTTAGTATGTAAAGAAATAGAGGGCATGAATACAAGCAAGAGAATAAGACAAGCCCAAACTGATATTCATAGGGGCCAAACAATGTATGTAAACAGAAAAAAAAATTTCAATGGATACCTGAAAAATCTATCCAAATCTGTACATTAAACAAGAAAGATTAAAGTATATCTAATTATGTGTACAGTAACATAAAAAACGATATTTTTAACATGCTGAATAAAGGTACTATGTTACCCTTTATTTATATTATTTAGTATCTCCAAATTTCTTCTTAGCAATGAAAAGTCAACAATAGGGGTTTTCAAGCTATAATTTGTGGGTTGGCTGCCTGTTTTTGTAATAAAGTTTTTTGGAACACAGCAATACCCATGTGTTTATGTATCATTTAGGCTACTTTTGTGCTGCAAAAGCAGAGTTGATTAGTTGTGATAGAGACTCACAAAGTATAAATCTATACTGTATGACTCTATACAGAAAGGAGTTTTCCAAATACTGGTATATACAAATGAAAATAAGAACATGTAAACTACTTTAACATGAAATAATTGAGATAAATTTTCTAATAAAAAGATGAAGATGAGTTATAGAAGTCTAAGATAAGTCAAGGTGTATTATAATGTTTATATTTCTAAAATTGTATGTTTCTTAGAAAAAGCAGTTTTATTTCAAGAACACAACATATATGAAACATTACCTGTTTGGATCTAGAAAGGAAAGAAAAACATACTAAAAATATATCTACTTGTTAGGATAGACTACCTGTTACATCAAACAATTCTAAAATTTAAGTGACATACCACACTATTAGTATTACTAATTAATCACTCAGAAAACAATCCAAGGAGTGTTACCCTTTGGAAGGCTTTTCTGGGGTATTGTCCTCTGCTTTAGACTATTGGGCTCCTTATATTTCTGTGGTAGCATTTTCTTCTGGGTCCTTGGAGTTTTCTTCAGTTCACTTTCTGATGGAGAAAAAGAAGGGAGGAATGTGAATGGGAGGGTATTATGGACCATAGTTGAAAGTCCAGTCCAGGGTGCCTGGGTGGTCCAGTCAGTAAGCATCTGGCTCTTGATTTTGGTCAGGTCATGATTTCAGCGTTATGAGATCGAGCCCTGCCTTGAGCCCCATGTCCAGCCTCATGCTGGGCACAGAACCTGCTTAAGATCCTCTCTGCCCCACTCCTCCTCCCTCCTATCCCCTCTCTAAAAAAAATGATAAAAAAAGGAAAGTGAGGTCTGTCATTTCCATCCAGATTCCGTTGTTCAGAATTTAATTATATGGCTTTCATGTAATTGTGAGGGTGGCTGGGGTATGTAGTCTTGTTGTGTGCTTGACTAGAATAGGTAATTAGTTTGATACACTAGCTAGTTTTGTGTGTTAAGTGCATGTACCTATGTGTGTGTGTCTGCACGCACACACACACACACACACACACACATTTTAATATGGAAGAAGCAGTGGTAACCTTATCTATAAATAGCGGTCAACTGTTATAGCTAGTAAAGTGACTTAATTTTTTTAAAATATTTTATTTATTTATTTGACAGACAGAGAAAGAGAGAGAGCACAAGCAGGCAGAGCAGCAGGCAGAGGGAGAGGGAGAAGCAGTCTCCCTGCTGAGCAGGGAGCCTGATGAAGAGCTTGATCCCAGAACCCTGGGATCATAACCTGAACCGAAGGCAGACACTCAACTGACTAAGCCACCCAGGTGCCCCTAAAGTGACCTAATTTAAGAGTCTGTGGCAATTTTTCAAGTTTATGCATTCAAATTACTAATTTATTTACAGAAGTGATTTTTCTCTTAATTTTAAAGTATGCATTTATGACAAATAGCTTATATTTATGCAATAAAGATAAAAATTAGTACTTGGGTGTCACAAATAAAAATTAAAAGTGAATATCATTTAAATTTTCTAATAAATTATTAAGAAAACGTGAATGTCAGTGTAAAATTGAATAAATATGTGAAGTTATTATCAATATCTTCAGTCTAGAGAGCAGTGTCGTGCAAAAGAAATATGATGCAAGCTATATGTGTCATTGACAGTCTTCTAGTGGCCATGTTAAAATATAGAAATTGTGACTTTTGTTTTAGTAATATTTGATTTAATTCAATGAATCCATAACATTATAGTTTACAGCATGTAATCATTATGTAAAATTTTTAAGATTTTTTTATGAGTCTTCAAAATCTTTGAATGTATTTGATGTCTCACACATTTCAGTAGACATAGTTCAAGGACCTAATATCCATATGGGACTATGACTACCATGTTGGACAGTATTTTCCTACATTACTGACTCTCAGAGTTTAGGGAGTCTGACAATTACCCAGGGAATTTGTTGAAAGTACGGATTTCACTTTCTCACTTAAAGTGTGTGATTCAGTAGATTGGGATGTGGCCCAAGAATCTGCATTTTAACAGATATCTCCGTGATTTTCATGTGGGAGACCAGGGGTCTACAACTAAAGAAAAGCTGTTTAGAAATCTCTAAGGTCACTTCCATGAGAAACTTCTAAAGTTTCAAAGGCTACAGTCGGTTGATTTCAGCTTGCAATGTTTGTGATAGCCTATCATTTTATGGAAAATTTGTTTAAAAAAGCATATTGAATTTCCAGTCTTCAGAGATTTTTTTAAAAATGTTTCTTCTATTTTACTTTTTTTTTTTAAATTTTTTAAATTTACTTGACAGAGATCACAAGTAGGCAGAGAAGCAGGTAGAGAGAGGGGGAAGCAGGCTCCCTGCTGAGCAGAGAGCACAATGCAGGGATTTATCCCAGGACCCTGAGATCATGACCCGAACTGAAGGAAGAGGCTTTAACCTACTGAGCCACCCAGGTGCCCCAGTCTTCAGAGATTTTTAACAAAGCCACAGGGCACATTAGAGTTGACTGGGGCCATCTCTGTCCTAGGTCTTATTCTTTCTCCACTGCGTAAAAGGACAGATGGATGGAAGGCACCTTTATAGTGTCACTGAGAAAAATACGCCTTATTGCCAGATATAAAGTAACTTATCCATTTTGATAATCACAGTGAACTTTGGATTTTGGAAAACAAATTAAATCCATATGTAGTAGATCTCAGCTTTAAAAAAGTGTTTCTCACATTCTAAATCATTAGCAACATATGGTTTATTTTTATTGTTTTATTATCCTTCTCTTTTTTGAATTTCTCTCAGATCCTCAAGTTAATATGCTTTCCTATATGCTCTACCAGATGTCTCATTCTGTCTGATACCATACCTACCTGAAATACAAATGACTGCTATTTAAAAAGTTCAACATCTCTGTAAATGCAAATGATTTGGATATATATGAAAAACTTCTAAAGCAGTATAAAACATCAAGTCTCTTAAAATCTTACATGTACGTTAGCAGCTTCTGCTTTAGAAATAAATGACGGTTTTTCTTTATTCTCCAGTTTAAAAGGATTGATTCCATTCACTCATATCTGTGAATCATTCTCCTCTAAAATCAAGGCAGCCAAGGACATCTTAGAGTTTATACCTTTTTTTTTTTTTTTTTTAAGGATCTAAAGAACAGAGAAAATACTCTTTTCTCCAAGGCTGCTTCATCTGTTGGCATGAATTCAATTCAATCTTCTCCATGATTAATCATGGTCCAACATATTTCTCCCAGCTATTTTCTTTCCAAAGACATGTACTTTTAAGTGAGGTATGGAATGTTTTTAGCTTTATCAGAAAAGAAGTTGGGAAATATATACTGTTAAGTTAATCTCTATCGCTTGAGACTTTTCTGTGAAATTTCTTGATAATTTTGAGAGAAAATGGAAGAGATAACTTCAAATTACTTAAAAACTGAAGACTTCTTTGGGAATGCTAATTCCAATAATTTATTGGATCTAAGTTTTTATCTGTAAATTGAGATGTTCTAGATGCAAGAGAGTGCCACACGTATTGTTAGGTATTCAATGAGCCTTAAGACATGACCCTTACATTCCCAGAAGATGTAAATTGTGTGTATATGCATGTCATCTCATTTATTTCTTGGATAAAACTTTGTAAAGTGTATTATTATTGTTATTGTTATTATTATTCCAATGTGGCCGTGAATCTCAGACCCAGGATAACACAGCTCTTACGTGTTAAAATTGGGAGTACAAGTCCCATATTTTAACTGAGGTCTGGAACTCTTTCCACTACATCTGGCAAGTACAGAGGGACAGGGCAGAGACAAAAACAGAATGTACTCAATTTCAATGAACATTATTTATGATTTTTATCTTAATTTTCCTATTATGTAGCAAATGTAATGTCTCAGATGGTTTTCATAAAATTAGAGAAATCTTGTGTTTGAACAGTGATGTGGAAAAAATGAGACTGGCAAAGATTTTAAAGAGTAGAACCAAGCTAATCATTTCTTTCCTTTAAAAAACACATGATAAATTACTTATTCTTAGGTTCTCATATAGCCATTTCCTTGTCCCTGAAAGATATTTAATGTTATGTTGTTATGCCATCACATACTGAACAGTGAAAATTAGTATAATTTAGTTCATGTAGAAAGCTATCAAGACCCTTAGAGTAAAAAAAAATTTAAAGTGACATTCTTTCTTGGAGTATTGAAAATATCAATTGTTCTATGGTCTGACAATTCAAAGTTAAATGATAGTTAATAACATGCTTTTAATAAAGAAAAGACACAAAGTACTATACTATCTTTTGTATCTTTTCATGTTAGCGAGGAACAATTTTCTAGCTCCTTTTGGTCTCCACCCACCAAAAAAAAATTCTTAAATGAGATCTAAAAATCAACATTTATTCAGCTACAATTGGGTTACAGAGGACACCATTACAGAGACAGATTTTATATTTGGAAAATATTTTCCCACATTAATGATGGCTCACAATAACTGAGCGTTATTGGTATGTGCATGCTGTAGTCTTACACAACCAACCTTTCTTCAACTTCTTTTTGTCGAATAGTTACCCTAAGGCTAAAGATGAATAAATTAATAAAGATTGGTCTTTAAAGAATAATGACTGAGAGTTGACAATGGGAGATAAGGTCAAGATTAAAATAAGCAGCAACCTAAATTTCTATCTTTTCTTCTTCTATTTTCCTCATAGTCTCCAACTTTATTACAGAACTTGCTCTCTGTACTTTGGACATGAGTCTTTTTAAAAAAAATATTTTATTCATTTATTTGACAGACAGAGATCACAAGTAGGCAGAGAGGCAGGCAGAGAGAGAGAGAGGAGGAAGCAGGCTCCCTACTGAGCAGAGAGCCTCATGCAGGGCTCCATTCCAGGACTCTAGAATCATGACCTGAGCTGAAGGCAGGGGCTTTAACCCACTGAGCCATCCAGGTACCCCTGGATACAAGGTCTTTAACCTTGTTTTTCCTCTGCTAGAAAAGGTCTCCTCATCCCTTTGTTCTACAGATAGTTGATGTATCACTTTCCCCTCCAAGAGACCATTCCCGACATCTCTGATCAGTTCTCTTGGATTTATCTTTTATAGGTCTATAGGCCTCTCATTAGAAGCATTTATCATGAGTTTAATTTTCTTTTTGACTGTGTGATTATTTAATTTGTCTCTATTTTCTCTACTAAACACATGCCATTTCGAGAGCAGGGCTGATGTCTCTGGCTAGCCAATGTTCTCCCAGCATGCATAGAAGTCGTGGTGAAAACCTGAGATAAGATGGTAGTAGCTCTTTGTCTCCTCATATAGCCCCTAGTATTTCTCTCCAGTTGGTAATTTGTTGTTTCGTCACAGCCAACAGCAGTTTTTCCACTGGACCCATACTTCTAGCACCAATTTGATTATAAAACATTTTTGATTAAAATTAAGGATCTAATTTTGTTGTGGTTGATTATTTCAGGGAAGGGACAAAGGTTAAAGACATGGATTCAAAAACCTTGTCAGATTTATTGAATGAATAAAAAATCAATTAGAATGTTTCCTAATATTGCTTAATTATGAAGCATTATTAAGTAGTTAACTTAGAAACCTAACACTCAGCTTAAATAATAAAAAACACAATTTGCTGACAGCTGACACACTCTGGGAACATCCCAAGATCACCTTTCCCAATAAGCCCCAAGTGGTAAATACACTAAATTAGTTATCATTCTATGTATCTTTCTATGTATATATCTATGCATATATGTATATATTTTTTCTATGTAAATTCTATGTATATATCATAAACATATGGTATGGATTTATATCTTTTTAAGGTTTATATATTTATAGATTATTTATATTTCATACACATTTTTCAGCACCATGATTTTTTCACTCTACATCATAATTTTAGGTTCATTCATATTTTTTTACAGCTTTAGTTAGTTAATTTTTCTCTCTGCTATAAAGAGAAATTTGGGCTGTTTTCAGTTTTTAGTATTTAATAAAGTGGTTTCTTTGAATGCTCTTGTGAATTTTTTTTTTAAGATTTTATTTATTTATTGGACAGAGATCACAAGGAGGCAGAGAGGCAGGCAGAGAGAGAGGAAGGGAAGCAGGCTCCCGATGTGGGGCTCGAGCCTAAGACCCTGAGATCATGACCTGAGCCAAAGGCAGAGGCTTTAACCCACTGCGCCACCCAGGCGCCACATGAATTTTTTTTTTTTAAGATTTTATTTATTTATTTGATAGAGAGAGATCAGTAGGCAGAGAGGCAGGCAGAGAGAGAGGGAGAAGCAGGCTCCTTGCTTGCGGAGCAGAGAGCCCGATGCGGGGCTTGAGCCCAGGACCCTGAGATCATGACCTGAGCCGAAGGCAGAGGCCTTAACCCATTGAGCCACCCAGGCGCCCCATGAATTTGTTTTTATGTAGAGTTTCTCTAGACCCTGTACGTAGTTGTTGAATGGTTGGGTCACAAGTTATATTAAACGCAGGGCTGTACTGGTTATATCAAATTGTTCTTCAAAGTACTTGCACCAATTTACATTGCCTTAAGTCATTTAGTAGGTTTATTCTTGCTTCACATCCTGATCCACACTTAGTATGGTCAGTTTTTAAAAATTTTGTCAGATTAGAGCAATGGATACTATGTGGATAAATCTTAGTAATAGTTGAATGGTAAAAGTAATCTTTAGATGCATATAGTATCATACAAGCATCCTTTTTTGAAAGCAGAGGAATAATAAATCCAAAGACCCAAAAAGCAATTCTCTCTGTGAGAGACCAGATATAGATGGTTGAATGGGAGGGAAAAGAAAAAATAAGTAGCAGAACATTTTAATAATGATCTACATCTTGAATATGGATTTGGACTTATTGTTGTTACCTACACAAACAAAGAGACAAGTTACATATGTATCAATATACTAATTGTGATAGTAGTGTTAGTATGTCACGAGTTGTAGAGTTCAATTACTCCAACAATGTGAACACAATGACCAAACCTAATAGAAAAAGATAAAGTTAAATTTGTAGATGGAGCTATATGACATGAAATCGTGTCACATTGTGATTCAAATCAGCATTTTCTTCATTTTCCAATAATGTCAACCACATTTTAAATGTATTGGCAATTTGAGACTTCTGTAAATTAACTGTTGCTATGTTTTTTTCCCATTTTTCTATTGAACTAATTATATTTTTCTTTCTGATTTGTATATTTTAAAATATATTTTGACTATTAATTCTTTGTTTTTCGAAAGCATACAAATTTCTTCTCTCTTTATTTCAGTTATTCAACCACTATGTATGAATTTCCAATTACGCCCCAGGAAAATGCAAGTTTCTAGGAACTTGGGATACAGGCATAAACAAAGCAGACACATTTTGAGCTTCATGTGACATATTTTATTTTAGGAGAAAAGAAGGTTAAAAAACACATTAATGTTTAAGAGAATGAAAAGACACAGACTGGGATAAAACATTTTCAAAATACTTATCTGATAAAGGATTGGTATCTAAAATATACAAAGAACTCTTAAAAGTTAACAACAACAGAAACAACAACAACAAACCCAAGCAACCCAATTTCCAAATGGGTGAAAAATCTGGACAGACACTCCACCAAAGGACATCTATAGACAACAAATAAGCACTTTTAAAGATGCTCAACTTCATATGCCTTTGAGGAAATATCAATTGAAACAACGTGATGCTACTACACACCTGTTAAAATGAATAACATCCCAAACACTGAGAACACCAAATATTCTTAAGAATGTGGAGCAACAGGGACTCTCATTCATTGCTGATGGGAATGTCCAATGACAAAGCCACTTTGGGAGACAGTTTGGCAGCTTCTTACAGAACTAAATATACTTTTACTACATGCCCTGCCAATTACGTTCCTTGGCATTTACCAAAATGAGTTGCAAACGTATGTACACATAAAACCTGCACAGGAATGTTTATAGAAATTTTACTCATAGTTGCCCAAACTGGAAGCAACCAAGAAGCCCTTCAATAGATGAATGGATGAAAAAACTATGATATGTTTCACTTGGGTAAGCCTCCCTCGAGTAAACCTCACTTGGAGTAAAGTAGGAAGTCACTAGAGGGTTTGAGCAGAGACCTGGCCTTATTTATTTTTACAGAATCATTCTGGCTGTGTTGAAAGCAAACTGTAGGTGGCAAAGACAGAAGGAGGTTCCCATTCAGTGACTTGATTTTTATTTTCATTATGATGTGTTTGATAAAAACATGTTTTTAATTTTAATCACTTTGCATCCCTACCCACTTGTACGAATATATATTTTGTAATAGGTTTTTTTAATGTCTTGTAAAATATATTGCATTTGCCCTACCTTATTCTTCAAATTGTATTGACCATTTTTAACCCTTTGTCCTTCCATGTGAATCAACTTATCAAGTACTCTGAAAATTTGAGATAAGATCTTTACTAAATCATTGAACTTGTAGATTTTAATGCATATTCCTACAATATTAAGTCTATTAATGAATAGGGACCTATATTCCTAAGTATTTATGACTTCTTTGATAGTTTTTTTCTTCATTTTTCATGTATAAAATTTCATGAACAAAAATGAGTGACCTTTAAATACATACTAGGTTTTCATTGTCACTTTTACTGGGACAGACTCAAGATTAGAGAATTAGCAGGACTTCAGATCTTCTATTGCTCTCTGCTCTGCAGCAGAACACAACATCTAAGTGTGTCAGAACTCAGATTCTAAAGGTGGGTCTATGGACTTTGAGTGAGTTCTCAAATTTAAGTTGCATGGATTGGTCTCCAACAAGAATATGGTGTGCTTAAAACATGATATCCACCCTGTCCTGCCATATCAGCATTCATGGGGGTGGAGCACAAGTCTCTCCCCTAATGAGACCAGGGAACTGGGGTCCATGTTTGTAAATTTCCCCTGTATGGTGTGGGAACCCGTCACCTGAGCACTTTGTGCACTACCAAAGTGATTGCTTGAGGCGTTTGGTGTAGCTGGTTTTCCATACAGTTGTTTGTTTGCTTGTTTTAGGATTTTTTAGTTATTTATTTGACAGAGAGAAGAAAGCAAGTAGGCAGAGAGGCAGGCAGAGAGAGAGGGGGAAACAGGCTCCACACTGAGCAGAGAGCCCAACGCAGGGCTTGATCCCAGGACCCTGAGATCATAAACTGAACTGAAGGCAGAGGCCAAACCCACTGAGCCACCCAGGCTCCCCTTCCATACAGTTTTATAAGAGAAATTGCATAGCCTCAGTTTTGGACAAGTTAATCTCTTCTTCCCAGTTTTCTACATAATGTAAATCTTTTGTTAGATGGGCTCCTAGGCACTTTATATTTTTGTCATTATTGACATTCTTAAAAATATCTAGCAGCTTTGCTAACCTTTCATTAATACTGATATTTGTCTATATGCTTTTGGGAGTTTTGTTATAAGCTGAATTGTGTTGCCCCAAAATTCATGTATTGAAATCCTAACCTCACTACCACAAGTATGGCTCCATTTGCACATAAGGTATGTATGTATGTATGTATGTATTTAAAATATTTTATTTATTTATTTGAGAGAGAGAAATAGAGCATGACCAGGAGGAAGGGCAGAAGTAGGGGGAGAAGCAGACTCCCTGCTGAGCAGGGGAGCCTGTCAGATATGGGACTTAATCCCAGGGCTTGGGGACCATGACCTGAGCTGAAGGCAGATGCTTAACTGATTAAGCCACCAAGGTGCCCCTGGACATAAGATATTTAAAAAGAAAGGTTAAAATGAGATCATTAGGGTGAATCCTAAGCTAAGATGACTGGTCTCCTCATAACAGGAGATTAGGACAGACACACACAGGGGGAAGACAATGTGAAGACACAGGGAGAAGATAGCCATGGACAAGCCAAGGAAAGAGGTCTCAAAGGAAACCAACTGCTGATACCTTGATCTTGGACTTCTAACCTTTAGAATGTGAGAAAATAAATTTCTATTGTTTAAGCCATCCAGAGTATAATACTTTATGTGACAGCCCTATCAAAATACTACAGATTTCAAATTGAATTGTGCTTCTTAGATCTGGTCAACTCAGAAGCTCTTTGTCTGTGGTAGTCTTTACACAATCATACAATCTGTGAGCAATTATACTTTATTATTATAATGCTGTTATTATATTTTCATTTCTTTTTCTTATTGAAAGATTTAGAGCTTCCAGTGTAATGTTGAAAAAAATCAGTGAGTGAGCATGAAAGGGAATGTTTCTAACTTTTCACACTATGAGTGATGTTTGTTATGGATTTTTGATAGATAACCTCCATTAGGTTCATGACTTTTCTTCAATTCTTATTTGAAGAGATTCTTCTTTTAAAGTTATGAATGAGTATTTAATTTTTTTCCTTATCAAAACAATGTCTTTCTTCTTTCTTGCCTCATGTTCTTTTTCAAATTTTTACTGAATAGGTAAAGATATTACTTACATGATATGAAAAGAAGGAGAAAATGGAGTGAGTATTTATAATCTCCTGTATGATTTAACAACATCTGGTGGGTATAGACCAATTGACAAAACACTTGCTAGTTATCTGCAGCCACAAACTTCATTAATTTTATTGGTGACATTTCTCAAGCCATACAGTCCAAAGAACATACATAGTAAATACTCATTTTCAACATGAAAAAGAGACAGGGAGAAATTTCTCTTCTAGAAGTACCACATGATGTTGGGCATTAACTCTCCATTCACTCTATTGAAGAGGGAAAATTGGGGTTTCTCATTAAATTATTCTTATTTTTTCAGCTTCACAAATAGCTGTGGAAATTATTTCACTTTTTTTTTAAAGAAATACATTTTGAGACTTAAAGAAGTTGTTATTTTTATGTATATGTTGTTCTATGTGTAGGTGATCATGCGTCCTAAGTCAGGGCTTAGTAGTATTTATTTATGGGTTTTTGATGATACTTTCACAATTCTCTCTGGAGATTCAATATAAGATGTAGTAAGTCTGGGTCAGGCCTGGACTTGTTCTTGACCTCAATACCTGAACTAATTCTTCACTTTCACTTTTATAAAATCAATAATTTCTTCTTAAGCCATACATAAAACACTCCCCTGAGACACTTATTAGGTTCTTTGTGTCTAGGGAGATCTTTGAATTTGAGCATCTGTTAGATATATCAGCTAATTTTGTTTATCTTGGAAATCTGGCATCAAATCAGTCAGAGACAACAAAAGAAGGCAGTCTGAGGGGGAACATAAGAAGAATTTAAATTTCTTCTTAAATCATCCAATACACATTTAAAAATTTATTTTTATTTTTAAAAATTGAATTATAATTAATGTAGTATTATATTAATTTCAGATGTACAATATAATGATTCAACAATTCTATACATTACTCAGTGCTCATCAAGATAAGTGTACTCTTCATCCCCATCACCTGTTTCACCCATCCTCCCACCCACCTCTGGCAACCACCAGTCTGTTCTCTGTATTTAAAAGGTTTTGTTGTTTGTTTGTCTTGTTTCTTCATTTGTTCATTTGTTTTATTTCTTAAATTCCACATGTAAGTGAAATCACGTGTGATTTATCTTTCTCTGACTGACTTACTTCACCTAGCATTATACCCTCTAGGTCCATCCATATTGTTGCAAATGGCAAGATCTCTCTTTTTTTTTTTTAAGATTATTTATTTATTCATTTGAGATGGAGAGAGTGAGAGAAAGAACACAAGCAGGGGCAGTGGGGAAGGGCAGAGGGAGAGGGAGAAGCAGGCTCCCTGCTGAGCAGAGAGCCCAATGTGGGGCCATCCCAGGATGGCCTGAGCCAAAGGTAGGTGCTTAACTGACTGAGCCACCCAGGCATCCAAGATCTCTTTGTTTTTATGGCAGAGTAACATTCCATACACTTATCCATACCACTCCTTCTTTATCCATTCCTCTATTGATGGACACTTGGGCTGCTTCCATGTCTTGGCTGTTGTAAACAATGCTACAATAAACATAGGGGTGCGCATATCTTTTTGAATTAGTGTTTTCATTTTATCTGGGTAAATATCCAGTAATCAAATTACTGGACTACATGGTATTTCTACTTTTAATTTTCTGAGGAACCTCCATACTGTTTTCCACAATGGCTGTATCAATTTACATTTCCACCAACAGTGCACGAGTGTTCCTTTTTCTCCGCATCCTTGCCAAGAATTTTATTTCTTGTCTTTTTTATTCTAGCCATTTAGACAGGTGTAAGTTGATATCTCATTGTTGTTTTAATTTCCATTTCCCTGATGATGAGTGATGTTGAGCATCTTTTCATGTGTCTGTTGGTTATCTGTATGTCTTCTTGGGCAAAATGTCTATTCAGATCCTCTGTTCACTTTTTTTCATATATGTGCTGCCAAAGCAATCACCTCTGTTCATTTTTTAATGATAATATTTATTTTTTTTGGTGTTGAGTTGTATAAATTCTTTATATGTTTTGGGTATTAACCCATATCAGATATATCATTTGTAAATATCTTCTCCCATTCAGTAGGTTGCCTTTTTGTTTTGTTGACAGGTTCTTTCATTATGCAAAAACATTTTATTTTGGTATGATCCCAATAATTTAGTTGCTTTTGTTTTCTTTGCCTGGGGAGACATATTTAGAGAAGTGTTTCTAAGACTGATACCAGAGAAATTACTGCCTATCTCTTCTAGGGGATTTATGGTTTTAGGTCTCACATTTAGGTCTTTAATCCATTTTGAATTTATTTTTGTGTATGGTGTAAGAAAGTGTCCAGGTTCACCCTTTTGCCTGTAGCTCTCCAGTTTTCCCAACAACATTTCTTGAAAAGACTTTTTCCCATTTTATATTCTTGCATCCGTTTTCATAGATTAACTGGTCATATAAATGTGGGTTTATTTCTGAGCTCTCTGTTCTATTCCATTGATCTATGCCAAATACATTTTTAGTGTGCTTTGAAGAAGGCAGAGTATATGAGATAACTTAAGTAACAATGCGTCATTTTCACTGATGCTAAGGAAGGAATTCTCCAAAGTTTTCCCATCCTGTTACAAGCATAAGCTGAGTCATCTCTGTGATTGAAATTTTTCTGACTGATTAAAAAGATAATGCTAAATAAGTCTTTTTGAGTTCTATCACTTCTTAATAAGTAAGACAGTGGCTGACACATCATTTAATGCAAGCTACTATTGTACATAAAATGTTACCACGACTAAAAATAATTTATCTCAACATTCTGTAGTTCATCTAAAACAAACATAATACCAAGAGTTTTATTAAGGTAATGTCTAAGGAAATTCCAATTGAAAAGCACTATGTGTATGTGTATATATGTTTGTACATATATGCATATGTATTTTGTAAAAAATTATTCATTGAAAATAGGCACATTAGTAAAAGTTTGCTATTAAAATCTTCATATAAACCCTTAGGTTTCATTAACTTCTTTTTTTTTTAATTAAGAAGGCATCTCTTGATGCACAGTATTCCTATAGCAAGAGCTTTCAAATTTGAAAAATAGGAAATGTAGTAGATTCAATAATTGACCCTATTTTTTCACCCTTTCCTGCAAACCCATTGTTATTCCTATTTTTGTAGGCATTTCCCTTGACTTTGAATTTAGGTATATGACTGGCATTAGCTGATGGAACATGGACAGGATTGACAGCATGCCAGGCTTAGGCTTAAGTTTCCAATGACCTTCCATGCTTTTGCTTATTCTCTTGAGTTTCTGACATTGCAAAGAGAACACATGCCATGGTCAGCCTGCTGATCCAAGGAGGTTGAGAGACACAAGGAGCAAAGCTGCTCCTGCTGGACCATAAATATACAGGGAGAATCACAGCTGCCCTACTCACTGCAGCCTGAGCCAGAGTTGCCCAGCTGAGCCTAGCTTAGATAGCTTAACTCAATGAATTAATGAGAATCATGAATAGTTCTGCATGCCACTGGAAATTTTGTGGTATTTTGTCATGCAGCAGTATTGCAGTAATAGCTGACCAATCCAGGGAGATTTGTATTTATGGAAATAAATAATTACATTCCTTATAAGGTAGTTCTCAGTCTTAAAAACTACTGTTTTTCTCCCTGTCATTGCTATTTTGGAAAAGAAGAAGAAGAAGAAGAAGTAGAAGAAGAAGAAGAAGTAGTAGTAGTAGTGATAACCAGAGTCTCTCCTACTGACATACCTTCAAGACAGTTACTCAGTGTTCCCAGAAACATGAATCATGTGCCTACAGTAACTTGCCAATTTGTTTCATTTATATGCATGGAGTAGAAGTTGGATATAAACTTTACCTTCCATCCTCAACTCCAGATGGGATGGAAACAATCACTGAAACTGTGCCCAGAGATTAGATGTCCTGTCCCATGTCAGAAGCCACCCAGGCATTCTCTTTCTTGCTCTCTCAATTTTAATCATTGGTCCATATCTCTGGGATCCAGGGGAAAAGTTTCTTCTAAGGTCTTCCTCTGTCATATGTCTCACATGAAAATATAAGCCATTAAGTCAATATTTTGTTTCATAAAAATTTTAATTGGGAAATAGCAATTCTGCTTTTCTAAGAATTACCTGCACACAAATTATCAAGAACTCATTAATAATTAAAACTGTGCTGGGTGGAAGGCTGATTTTATAGTTTAAGAAAATCATTTGAGGTTGGTAATTTATTTAACTACTCTTGTTCCAAAAAAGGAATTGCTGAAGAATGATAATTAAATGTAAATCAGAGGTCTTCACGAAGAGTGTATGTTTGGCTGAATGAGTTTTTGTCTGTATGTCTTAAATATTTAACATGACTCTCCATAGCATCAGAATGCATTTATTCTTATTCAAAAGGAAGAGAGCCCTTGAATTAGTTAAACTAAAGGAACTTTGGAGACAAATGATCTTTAGCAAAAGCAGGCTGTACCAGCTAATGGATATCTGTTTGGGAAACAGAGACTATAACATATGACAGTTTAAATCTAATTATAATTTAAAAATCTGTTGCTTGCTCTTTGAAATTGCAGAAAGAAAAACCAGTGATTGAGATTGTAAGGTACATGGTGTTTCCAAGATGTTCCTTGTTAGCACATTAAAGTGCCACTCTGATATCTGAAAATCCACCTGCTTATTGTGCTAGAGAGTGGTTCAGAGAACACTGCTTTTGTGTATCTGTGAGGCATCTCTCATGTCTCAAGATGTGGGATGTTTTTTCTCTTTCTCTGGAAACTCAGTACTGTGGTAAAAGGAACAGTGAGTACGGGTGCAATGGCTCTTTTAAATTTAATGGTATATAAAGGATTAAAACTTAATTTGTAAACTTTCACTTTTTTACCATTAATTTCTCCCATATTATAAAAGGTATGAGGACATAATTACCACAGTTGAGAAAGGAATTGTGTTAGAGGGTACATATGTCCTTTGTATTTCATTCATTCTAAAGAATTTATGATTTTATATAAAACAAAAAGACTTCTGACAAACCAGTAAATTGCCCGAAGTCAAAAACCAATGTAGTAGTTATTGTGAGAGCTATGCTCACATCCCCTCTTACCAATTTGATTTATTGTAGATACCCATCTTTCAGCTTTGGTCCTGCTTAGTTCCTACTGGCTCAAGAGTACAGGTGTTTTACCCAGACACTAAGAAGTGCAAGTGCCTGGGAGTTGACATCCCCGGAGTCATTCATTGCCAATGATGGAGCAGTTCAGGAGTTTGAAACACAGCTCTCTTCAACTAGTTAACGCTCCAGGGCTCTGGGAGGAATAGGGCAGAGATTGGGAATTTCCTTGTAATTGTACTAGTTTGGTTTCTTCCTCTTCCCTTCTTGCTTCCCTCAATCCTTCATTGTTCTCCTCAGGCAGTACTGACACAGGAAACCACAGCCAGAGTCTGCTTCTGGGGAATCCAACTGAAGGCAGGCAAGATTTGAACAGACATCTAACCAATGCAGAAACCCAATGGCACAATCACTCCAAAAGGTTACCTCATTTTTAGTTACCCATATTTCTTTTTTATCAGTTTATTTTATTCCTTTTTCTTTGTTTTACTTTCATACACCTTTATTTTTATGTACTAAACTGACACTTGGTCTGTACACACACATTACGGCATAGAACATGGAATGTCTACTCACAAAAAAAGGTTTGTTTGTAAATTTTAGTAGCTTTGGCTGGAATACTGAAGTTTTTTTTTTTAAAGCAAGAGTCTATTGTCCCAGTAACCTTCTAGGTAGAGGCCTGATTCTCCTTAGTGGAAACTAATCTTCTCCTTAGTGAAGTCTAATTTGGAGAAAAGGTAAATAATGAAAATGCCAAGGTTCAAGAAAGACTATTTTAATTGGCTGTATAGAACATTTTAAATGTTGATTCATTGGTATATTGATTTATATATTGACTAATAAATATTTATGAAGAGATTATCATTTTTCAGGCATTATTTTAGGGTCTGGAGATACAGAAAAGATAAGCAAGTATTCCACTTATTTGCAATAGTGACTGTGGGGCAAGACAGACAAACCAACTGACCAATAAAAACAATATTTAAAAATACCAGGTAATGGGACGCCTGGGTGGCTCAGTGGGTTAAGCCTCTGCTGTCGGCTCAGGTCATGATCCCAGGGTCCTGGGATCTAGCCCTGCATTATGCTCTCTGCTCAGCAGGGAGCCTGCCCACCCCCCGCACCCCCTGCCTATCTCTCTGCCTACTTGTGATCTCTATCAAATAAGTAAATAAAATCTTAAAAAAAATACCAGATAATTAAAAGTGCTATGAAGGAAGGAAATAAATACCAACACTAAATAGTAAGGGTTAAAGACTACTTCTTTATATAGGGAGGTAGCATCAGACACCTGGATAGTAATATATAGAGAAGGAAGAAGCCATAAGAATGCTGGCAGAAGAATGGTCCAGTCAGAGGGAGACCTTGAGACAGGAGCACTCTTGTGTGTTTATAGAAAAGAGTAAATAGGCCACTGTGGCTGAAACACAAGGAGAAAGAGAGAAACAAACAAACAAACAAACTACAAACAAACACACAAATGCAGGGCAGAATAAGGGGAGAGAGAATTAACCAGGGACTGGAGTAAGTTCTTTGTGTTGAGGTAAGTTTCTTCTATACCTATTTTGTTGATAGTTATTATTATGAAGAGATGTTGAAGTTGTCAAACGCTTTCTCTACACATATTGAGATGATCCTGTGTTTTTACTTTCATTCTTTTAATGTGGTGTATGATGTTGACTAATTTAACTACGTGAATCCAATGTTGCATCCTAGGGATGCATTTCACTTGGTCATCTTGTATAGTCTTTATTATGTGTTGTTAAATCAGTTTGTTAGTATTTTACTGAGGATTTTTGCATCTATGTTTATCAAAAATATTGGCCTGTAGTTTTCTTTCCTTGTGGTGTGTTTGTCTGGATTTGGTATCAAAGTGATGCTGGCTTCATAAAATGAGTTGGAAGTTTTCCCTCTACTCCACTTTTCTGGAAGAGTTTTTAAAGGATTAGTATTAATTCCTTTTAAATGTTTGCTGGAATTCAGTAGTGAAACCATCTGGTCTTGGACTTTTTTTGGTTAGGAATTTTTTCATTCTACTCTAGTCTCCTATTTATTATTGGTCTGTTCAGACTTTCTATTTCTTTTTAATTCAGTCTTGGTAGGTATGTTTCTAACAATTTATCCATTCCGGGTTATCCAGCTGATTGGCATATGGTCATGATAATCTCTTATAATTCTTTTTATTTCTGAGACAGTCATTGTGAAGTTTCTTTTTTCATTCCTGATTTTCCTTATTTGAGCCTTCTCAATAGTTGGTCTAGTTAAGTTTGTTGATCTTGCTTATTAAAAAAAAACCCTGGGCGCCTGGGTGGCTCAGTGGGTTAAGCCGCTGCCTTCGGCTCAGGTCATGATCTCAGGGTTCTGGGATCGAGTCCCGCATCGGGCTCACTGCTCAGCGGGGAGCCTGCTTCCCTCTCTCTCTCTCTGCCTGCCTCTCTGTCTACTTGTGATCTCTCTCTGTCAAATCAATAAATAAAATCTTTAAAAAAAAAAACAAACAAACAACCCTCCTGTTTGGTTGATTTTTATTTGTTCTCTATTATTTATTGATTTATCTCTGCTCTGATATTCATGATTTCTTTCCTTTTGCTAACTTTGAGTTTAGTTTATTCTTTTCTTCTTTAGTTCTTCAAGGTGTAAAGTAAAGTTTTTTACTTGAGATCTTCCATTTTAATCCAGATTATGACCACTATAAACTTCCCTCCTTTAAGTGTGATAGAAGGCCATCAGTAAGCATGGCAAGCAATTCATCCAAACATTGGTCCAAAGCATTCATCATGCTTCCATAACACTGAGACTTTCCAAAAATAGAGAATTTTCATAGATATTAACCCCCTTTGTGTTCATCCTCTGTCCTGCTTCCTGATCTCCTTTTGTGTTCCACTTTTTAGGTAGAAGCAGACAACACATTTCCCCCACCTCCTGCAACAGAACCATACATGAGTCACACTTCTAATAACCATGAAAAAGAAAGATGTACAACGTTTTTGGGTGGTTGGGTTAAGTTCTTTATATATTTTAGATATTAATCCTTTATCAGATATGTCATTTGCAAGTATCTTCAGAAATGAGCACTCTTAAACATTGATAATGGGAGTATAGAATAGTACAGCTTTTCTGTAGGGCAATTGGTCAGTAATTATCAGAAGCCTTAAACATGTTTAAAGTCTTTAGTAATTCTATTTCTAGGAACTTTTCCTAATAAGTAAACTGAGGTGCAGATAAAAAGTGATATAAAATAGTATTCATTGTGGAGTTAATACTGAAAATGACCTTGATGTCCAAAAATAAGGAATTTGTTAAATAAATATGTTACATCCAATATGATAGAACACTTGTAGTTTAAAAAAAATGTAATATAAAAATATTTAGCAGCAAAAAATGTTCTTCAGGGGCACCTGTGTAGACCACTCAGTTAAGTGTCTGCCTTCAGCTCAGGTCCTGATCCCAAGGTCCTAGGATCAAGTCCCATATTGGGCTCCCTGCTCAGCAGAGGTCTGCTCCTCCCTCTACTCCTCCTCCCTGCTGCGATCTCTTTCTTTCTCACGTTCTCTTGAATGAATGAATGAATAAATAAATAAAATGTTCATGTTCCATTAAGTGAAAAGCAGGTTATAAAATAGTGAGTATGATACAATCATAATTTTTAATTTATGTAAATGCATAGGAAAAAGACTTACATCCTATAGATCAGTGCTGTCCAGTAGGAATATGATGCAAACCACACATTGATTTTTAACTTTGTAATGTCCCCATTAAACTAGTAAAAAGAAGCTGGTGAAATTAATTTTTGCAATATACTTTAACCAAATATGTTTAAAATATTACCATTTCAATAGATAATCAATATAAAATTATTAATGAGGTATTTTATATTTTTTCATACTAAGTTCTTGAAATTTCGTGTGTCTTTCGCATTTACAGCTATAGCACAACACATCTCAGACTAGCCACATTTCAAGCGTTCAGTAACCACTTGTGGCTAATGGCTACCATATTGGCAGTGCACCTAAAGAATGTCAGATATGGCCGACTTCTGTTTTTATATTTTTGCTTTTCTATACATTCTATTTTTATAATCAGGAAAACATGGTATTTTTTTTTTATTTAAATTCCAGTTAGTTAACATACAGTGTAATATCGGTTTCAGGTGTAAATAGTGATTCAACACTTCCATACCAGACCGGGTGCTCAGCATAACAAGTGCACTCATTAATCCCTATCACCTATTTAACCCACTCCTCCCCACCTCCCCTGTGGTAACTATTGGTTTGTTCTCTATGAAAAGTGTGCAGAAGACATGAATAGGTATTCTTCCAAAGAAGACCTATAGATGGCCAACAGATACATGAAAAGATGCTCAACATCACTTACCATCAGGGAAATGCAAATCAAAACTACAATAAAATATCACTGAACACCTGTCAGAATGGCTAAAATCAAAAACACACAAGAAACAACAGGTGTTGGCAAGGATGTGGAGAAAGGGGAACCCTCTTGCACTGTTGGTAGGAATGCAAACTGGTACAGCCACTCTGGAAAACAGTATGGAGGTTCCTCAAAAATTAAAAATAGAACTAGCCTACAATCTGGCAACTGCACTACTAGGTATTTACCCAAAGAATAAAAAAACATAATAACTCAAAGGGATACATGCACACCTATATTTATAGCAGCATTCCCTCCACAGCCAAGTAATGGAAACAGCCTAAGTGTTCATTCAACTGATGAATGAATGAAGATATGATATAAACATACAATCACACACAATGTACATTATGCATATGCATACACACAATGTATACTATATATACACACAATATCCTCTCTCTATATATATATATAAAATATAAATAGGAACATTACTCAACCATAAAAAAGAATATAATCCTGCCATATCTAGCAACATGGATGGAGCTAGAGAATATGCTAAGTGAAAGAAGTCAGGCAGAGAAAGATAAATACCATATGATTTCACTCTTATGTGGAATTTAAGAAACAAAACAAATAAGCAAAGGGAAGGGACGGGGAACAAATCAAGAAACAGACTCTTAACCACAGAGAACGATGGTTACCAGAGGAGAAGCGGGTGGGGGAACGGGTTGAACAGGTGATGGGGATTAAGGAGTGCGCTTGTGATGAACACCAGGTCTTGTATGGAAGTGTTGAATCATGATCTTGTGCACCTGAGACTAATATTAGACTGTACGCTAACTGGAATTTAAATAAAAACTTAAAAAAAAACCCCACAACAACCATGCCCTAGGATTATAATTGAGAGGCAATCTATGGCAAGAATTCAGTATTTGTCCAGTTGGTTTTTTTTTTTTTTAATTTTTTAAGACTTTAAAAAAAATTTATTTGACAAAGAGAGATCACAAGTAGGCAGAGAGGCAGGCAGAGAGAGGTGGGGAAGTGGGGGGTGGGAAGCAGACTTCCTGCTGAGCACAGTGCCGGATGCGGGCCTCGATCCCAGGACCCTGAGATAATGACCTGAGCTGAAGGCAGAGGTTTTAATTCACTGAGCCACCCGGGTGCCCGGTATTGTTTGTTTTTCATGAAAGATAAACCTATTGTTTCCTAGGTTGGTTGTAAAACTAAGACTTGAGCCAAATTTTGAAAGATAAGTGGAGTGTGAGGGAAGAGACGAGCAGAATCATGGCAGATAGAGAGCTAAAGCAAGGTTTGGTTTATGAATAGACTTTTTGGAACGGTGGGGATCTAAATATGTGTCACTGGTAGTCCCGTGTGTAGGTGGCTTAAGCAAGGACACATTTTTTGGGGAAGTGGGATAACTATTAAAAGGTTTGGTTGACACAACTTTACAGAGAAATCCCAAGAGTAGAGACACTGTTTTTTGCCAGCACTGTCTCTGGCCAGCAGAAGGTAAAATGCATATATGAACACACCTATTAGCATCATTATCACACTGCTTGGAGTAGTCATCATATTTTTTTGAATTAAGCGGAAGTCATGGGACTCTGGGTGGGGCTGGATGGGGATATTCTCAACAGAACGTAGGTGCCCACAAGGAAATGCTTGATCATAAAGGTGATTCCGTGGACACCCTGAGCAGAAAAGGAGCAGAATAAGGACACTTGGCAACTAGAGGAGGTAGGGGTACTGTAACTGAAGGGGTAGAGAGCCAAATATACCCTTGCCAACAATATTTTCAGAACAGCGTGTTTTCAGTTTACAGAGACCTTTGAGTTGGATAAAATGTTTCTAAAATGAAGGTTATTACAGGAAAAAAAAGCAGAGTAATGAGTTCCTAGCATAAACTATTTCAATTTCCAAAGTGGAAATCACTTTCTGAGATATTGAGAAATGAAAAATAATGGCAGGTGCTGAGGTGAAAAAGCAGCCTGCTTGAAAATCATATTCAAATCAGTGTTATAATTTATTCATGAAGTGCCTAAGCTTATTAAATTGCCTTCAACTCTTTTAACACTTTTCAGTGTTTAGGAAAATGATGCCTTATATGATGGTGAGTACTAATACCAAAACCTTAAAAATATTGGGCCAATCTTATGGTGGGCATTTCCATTTTTAAATATTTCTCATTTTCATTGGACTGGTTTTATTTTTATTTCTTTTTTAAGATTTTATTTATTTATTTGACAGAGATCACAAGTAGGCAGAGGCAGGCATAGAGAGAGGAGGAAACAGGCTCCCCACTGAGCAGAGAGCCCGATGTGGGGCTGGATCCCAGGACCCTGAGATCATGACCTGAGCCAAAGGCAGAGACTTAACCCACTGAGCCACCCAGGTACCCCACATTGGATGGGTTTTAAACCCATCAGGTACTTATGTGCTGTCGTTCTGTCCTAAGAATCTTCAAATTACAGTAGCTTTTCAACCACTTTTGGTTTTAAAAAACTTAATAGAAATAAATTATTTTTAAAAACTTCAGTATTGGGCGCCTGGGTGGCTCAGTTGGTTAAGTGACTGCCTTCAGCTCAGGTCATGATCCTGGAGTCCCAGGATCAAGTCCCACATAGGGCTTCCTGCTTGGCAGGGAGTCTGCTTCTCCCTCTCACCCTCCCTCTTCTCATGCTCTCTCTCTCATTCTCTCTCTCAAATAAATAAATAAAATCTTTAAAAAAAAAAACAAAAAAAACCTTCAGTATTATATTATTTACAAAAATGTGAACTCCAAATTTTATTCGCTCAATAGAGAACATTATTATAAAGAAAGCAACTCATGTAAATGTGATCCAACGTGGTACATTTATACAATCAAAATATCTTGCGAAAGAGCTATTAATTATTCAAATCGAGGATTGATCAAGTATGGCACTGGTACATTTTATTTGCTTGCAATTGTGTGTGCATGCAATCGTATGCAATTGTGTGTGCGTTAGTAATTTCACTAATTTGTTGATTAATTTTTAGTAGAATTGACTTTCAACAAAGACTTGCAGTCACAAATTGTCTTGAATGAATCTAATATAAATGGAGTCTGCCAGCCTTACTAGAGATAAATTATTCGAATGCAAAAGAGGAAAAAAAATCTGTTTGAAACTGCAGCTTAACCTTTTCTAATTGATGACAGGTGTTGAGTTAATTGGTCGTTAAAAAAAAACACTACACTTCAGATACAATTTCTTAATGGCTAATGCTGAGCACAGACGTTTTCTCACATTTTATATTTAAATATGAAGCTGCTTCTACAAATACGTCATATTCAACATCAAACGTCTTACTCTACTTGCACTGTTTAAATCTAGCAATGGGTGGAGGCCTTGGGCAAATGTCATCTTTTACAAAACAATGCAGATGTTTAAGTGCTTGGAGGGCATTGCTATCAATCCATACTACATCCTACAGTAAAAGTTTTTTCTTCAACTCTTTGTATATTTGACATTTTTATTGATTAATTAAAATTACAGTGATCCCTTTTATTTATTTTTAAGCATTAACCTAATCCCCAGAGGATCACAGCTAAAAGTTGATGAAGTGGGCATTTGGCTGAGTAGAATGATCGAGGTAGCAGGGTTCCCTTTTCACTCGCATCCCACTCTCAGATGAATAAAGGCTCAGTGACCTGAATTCTGAACCTTGGTCTTTAGAGTCCCCTGTTAAAATGCAAATCCCCTTGGTAGAAGGTCAGATAGTTCTTTATTAGTCATGGAAACCTGAGCACCATTGAATATAAAGAGCCAACATGGGAGCAGAACACAAAACTAGTTTTATAGTAGAATGGATAATAGTAAGATTTTAGGCTTATAGTGATGCGTATATGTCAGTCAAAGGCTCGCAGGAAGGTCTCAAATTGGGGAAAGATGGCACAAGGATAGACCTCACTTTTTTCCCATTTCATTTAAGGTAAATCTAGCCTACTATGACCAGATAGAACTACTAGATATTTGTACTTTACTCTTCATTAATTTCTTTCTTCTAAAAGCTAAGTGTTGCAATAACACTACTCTTTTAAGGATTCTGACCATTGAATTTCTGGTTCATTGAAGTTTGTGCCTCTTCTCCTTATCTGTATATTTATTTGATCAACATTATTTTTCTCCTAAAGATCCTAGTGACTCTATAATTCTGTTTCAATTTGCTAATAAAAATCTTATTTATACACCATTCTTTTGTTTGTTAAATATAATTTTTCCTGCCATGTTTTTAACTCTAAATATGGTCATTATCAGGTATTTCTTTAATTGAAAGTGTGTACTAATTGATAATTGATTAATATCAGATTATAAGAAATAAAACCTCAGGTGCTTCAGAATAAATAATAACCTTCCTCTTTACCTTTCATTATTTCACTATATTAATAACTTTCAATAAAATAGGGTTTGTTTTTTTAGTATATGGATAAAGAATAACTAAATAGTCTATAAGTAGTAATTTTCTAAGTGTTCTTTTTTGGAAGTAAGATATCTAGGAGGCTTTACTTTCGTGAAAAGATAAGGTATAAATGTATTTTCAGAATCTGAAGACCAATGAGGTCAAATATAGCCCTAGACTATTCCAATTCTGGTGTAAATCTTAGGGATAGTGGTTCTCTAATTTGACAGTATTATTAGGGGGAAAAAAAAAGAGGCTTTATGACAGACTAAGTTCTGGGCCTCACCCCTGCTCAGACAAATCTAATGAAGTTCTCTGGAGGGGGAGCTAGACATCTCTGTTTTTTAAAAACTCCTGGGAGCTTCGTTTGCACAGCCGGATTGAGAATTGTTATGGTAAGAGTAACAGGAAGTGGTGTGTTATGGGTGTTCCCAAATTGTCTGTAATACATGCTGATATCAAACTCTCCCTCCAGGAGATTCCAGCCATTCTACTATCTATATCCAGGATAGTAGAATGGCTATTTGGCATCACATCTGCAGAGACAATCATCAATTTTGCTTTGGGGGAAATCTATATTTTTTGGTTTGCCTTAAATCCAAAGGATCATAATAGTATTCTGTAAGTCAGTGTCTGGAAGGCTTAAGCACATCTAAAACATGGCTAACGTTCTATCACATGTAAAATTTTTAAAAAAGTTTCTTCAGTGTAGTTGACGACTACCAGGAACTCTAAGTATAGAATCGAGACAGGTTGATACCTTGAACTTGAACATAACATAATGATTAAAATATCTAAGACTTTGGGGGTAAAAAATTAATAATTTACTGCAAAACATGAATTAAATTAGTACGTCCACATTTCAAAAGTTGGAAAATGTTCCATGAAATGAACTTGTCACTTAATGAAATGGACATTTTGGAGAAGGTTTTTCAACTTGGATTTTAAAAGGCAATTTGTTCTTATCAATGGTCATTTTAAACTGTTGACTTTATTGTCCCTTGTCACTTGGAAATGCTTCTCAAACCCTATTGTATCCATTTCTCTTTCTACTGACCTGCATTTCCTTCTTACCTAACAGTTACTTCATATTTAAATGAGAAACTGAAAAAATAAATAAATAAATGAGAAACTGATATTGTAGGGGAGCACAGTATAGAAGACATTTTCAATACAAAATTCAATTAAATTACTCCAACATTTAATGAAAAAAAATTACGTAACAGGCCCTTTGCTAGGATTCAGGAATTCCAAAGAGCTAAGGGGCTCAGAATACTCCAGGGAGCATAGACATAGCAATTAACTTAATTAAAAATACACATGCATACAGACATACAGAGATTCATGCTTTTTGGGAAATAGATATAATTTTGGAGGGAGTGAAATAGGAGGAAAGGAAGTAATTGGTTTGACTTGAAATTTCAAAGCATCTGACATTTTACTTGAAAGGCAGTAAGAATTGAATGCAGCTAGGGATTCGTGCATGGCTTAGTTGGTTGAGCGTGGGACCCTTGATTTCTACTCAGGTCACGATCTCAGCATCCTGAGATCCAGCCTGTGTCTGGGTCTGTGCTAAGCACAGAGTCTGCTTAAGTTTCTCTCCTTCTCCCTCGGCTCCTCCCTTCTGCTCCCACTCTCTCTCTCTCTCTAATTAACAAAACAAACAAACAAACAAACAAAAATTATGCAGCTAAATTAGTATATGATTTGGGGAGTGAGTGGTAAGACACTTCCTGCAGAGAGACCATTCAAGGTCATGGCAAAAAAATTATTTGGGACAAGTAATCAAGTACAGGTTTCCTTCTTTTCTTTTCTTTTTTTTCTTCCTTCTTTCCCTTCTTCCTGTTTTACCTTCTAGATGATAATGTACTTTGAAATATTTCTCTGTAAACATGGTGGCAGAAGTGTGTGTTTGGAGTGTGGCATAGAATACCAGCTTATTCTTTAAGGGCAGTGATTAAGTATTTGTACTTAATTAAGTACCCTAATCAAGATTCCCTACTTTGGAGACATTCGAAAAGACGTATCAGAATCTATATCAAGGAGTTTGTTAATTAGCGTTAGGAATGTTAGAAAATTTTTTCTTTGATGAAAATAAGTGCTGTTTAAAAGATGGGGTTGGTGAGCAAGATCGTGCGGATGCGTAAATAAGATGTGTAAGTCAGGTGGACTCCGAGGCTGGTGGAGAACTCCGGGGCTGGTGGAGGACTCCAGATAGGCTACGAATGCCTACCAGGAATATTTTTGCATCTGCCTCAGA
The DNA here is from genome assembly GCF_010015895.1 of Lontra canadensis. Taxonomy (NCBI): domain Eukaryota; kingdom Metazoa; phylum Chordata; class Mammalia; order Carnivora; family Mustelidae; genus Lontra; species Lontra canadensis. The sequence continues at coordinate 9,840,849 of NW_022630999.1, forward strand.
GTAAATATCTGAGGCAAGAGGCTTATTATCTCAGGACACAACGGAGTTTTCCAGACCTTCCTTAAGCAGATTGTATCCATTTGTGCTTTATTTCATTTTATTTTGTATGCTCACTAATGAATATTTGTGATTCAGTAGCTCTTGGTGTAACCCGTGCTTGCATTTGCTTGTACCCTAGTGGGTGCTTTGTGGATAAGGGTTGCCTTTGGCCGGAGAGCAGCCCCACTCATCAAGAGAACTTGTTTCTTGCTGCTTGTCTGATTTGACCTAGGTCAGTTCACAAACACCCTCTTCCCTCCTTCCTGCTTTCCTCACTCCTTTCTCTCTCTTCCTCCCTTTCTCCTCTATTGTCTGTTACTCATCTGTGGAGGTCTTCCTATCTTCCTGGGGTTGGGTAAAACATTAAGTGAAACTTTTATGATTTATGTTTTCGCCCAGCACCCAAAACAAATGGATTCCTTGTCTGGCCACAAAGCTTATTATGGTCAAGAAAGTTGTGCTTCCCTGACTTGTTGTGTTTCAGGGATAGACCTGAAATTCCTATGGCTACTCCTTGCTTGGAATCTCCAACCAAACACTAGGCAGTTTTCTATCGTTTTGGTTGTGACCTCCACGTGATGCATGAAAATTAAAACTAGGTAATTAATAGATAATGTACGCATCTTTTGCTTTGAGATACACGGATCTGCCCTGTTGCTGTTAATTCAGAGTAGTCATGCCAGGATTTATCTAGCAGTAAGACAGTCTAGGAAGGCGGGTCAGAGAGTAAAGTTCACCTGGACTGAGTTGGCAAGCGAGGTAGGGCAAGCAAGCTCTAGGAATTAGCAATAGGGATTCCAAAACAGTAGAAAGGTCAGAGTCCAAAGGACCCAGACTGGGAAAAATATGAGATGACAATGAAGGGTCAAGTTCAAGTTAAAGATTCTGTCTAATACAAGACTGAGTCCTACTTTAGGGCCTTTAGGGTCATCACCAAGCACTGGAGGCAGGTGTTGAACTGGCCTAACCCCCACTCTGCACAGGCAATTCCTCTTGTTTTTCCTGTTCATGATGGGGATGGCAGCTGACTTGGGCAATAACTCTATAAAGGGCAGAAACTAGGTGTTTATGTTTTCAACAAACCCCGAAGATACTTAAGTGTGTTTATTCAATATGAGTAGATAACGGCGAGAGGGTTTCCAAACTTAAACTAGAGATAACTTGGTTTGGGGTATTATTATTTTTAAAAACTCCATATTTTCTTACTCCTATGGACTTTCATAAGTATGATTGTAGCTCAATGTCCTGATTAAGTTCTTTGTGCTTCAATGCATGAAATAGTGTTTGTGCACTGTCTTGGGAGTAAAGATTACTTCTTTATTTGCCTTGTTGTCCTCTCTAGAAAGGGCATCAGGGAACAAAGCAAAACAAAACAAAAACTGTAGAATTTTGTACATGTATTTAAAAATTTGGACTCCTTCCTGTTCCACAGGAACCTCTAATTCTTATATTACATTAAGACTAAAGGCACTATATCTGTTATTTGCTTTCCTTCTATACTATTTGATATGGCTTTGATCCACTAAAAAGTTTCATCTTGTCATTTTATTTTACTCACATTCATTTTATTTTTGCCTTGGACTATCTTTAAAAACAAGTCCAAGCATATCCATTGACTGTGAAAACATTTTATATCTTATTTTAGAAGTTATCATATAAAACCACATTAGTAACATGCAAAGCTAATAATCATGGTGCCTGTTTGATTTCTTTTTTTTTAAAGATTTTATTTATTTATTTGACAGACAGAGATCACAAGTAGGCAGACAGGCAGACAGAGAGAGAGGAAGGGAAGCAGGTTCCCCGGTGAACAGAGAGCCCGATGCAGGGCTTGATCCCAGGACCCTGGGATCATGACCCGAGCTGAAGGCAGAGGCTTTAACCCACTGAGCCACCCAGGCGCTCCCGTCTGTTTGATTTCTTAAACAAAAATGTTAAGTATATAAACCAGCAATGGAGAAAATTTAATTGGGCTTTTACCCATAAGTGTCTAAGCACCTGCTTTCAATAGCTTTTTCTAGTGTATATGTCAACATTCTCATCAAAGGTGTTTTTAGCTACACCAATTACTTCAGTGGCTGTTCTTGAAAAAAAAAACTGTCACTTTACTAATCTCATCATCCAGGAGGAGCTGATCAAATATAATCACTACCTTAAACTCTTTTGCATTTGAGTTAAGGGATATAGAGGGACTAGATTAAAAAATCATTAGATGCCTCAGAAGAATGAGTTTTGGGGAGGAGTCAGCAAGCCGAGTAAGATCACTATGTATATCTGTCCTGGGAATTAATGGGAAGAAATATGGTAGGACTTGAATGTATAATGACTAACACTTCATTGCCTAATTCTGTGAATGACAGCTTACCACTTCCTTCGTCCAATTCTAAAGGTGAAATTTAAAATAAAGAAAACTTAATGATTCTTATCAGAGGAACACGAGGCTGCAAAAACAGACTCTAAAAATCTACAGACATATTTTTCCTAGAATTTTGAACAGGGTTACATAAAAAAAAAAAAAAAAGATAAAACGACCAGTCTTACCTTAGACATGGTTTTCTTTTCAAAGAATAAAAATCTTTTCTCATATAATCATATTGACAGAAATATTAGGCTGACATCAAGACAATTAAGTATTTCTTTTTGATGACCTACTTCAGTTCTATTGAAGATGGTTAGAAATGTTCTGAGATTAAATTTCGCCTGCCGCTTTTCTAATGCTTTTCAAAGATGAAGTTTAATCAGCAAAAATACCGAATATTTTTTGATGAACTACAAAAGTAGCTTATAATTTCTTTAAGTTTGGGACTTCTTCTGTACTATTGATGATGATAAAATGAAACTAGTTATTTAATTCAGTGGTTATCTACAATCATTTAGAACATATGGAGGTTATGAATTTAACATCCTGATCTTATGAAATGAAAGTCCCAAACCTGAGAACTTAACTCAGCACATTTTAAGGAAACTCATCTGCAGGCTATATATGCTATTAGAATAGAAGTGTTCAGCATTTCCATTAAATATTGCCTAGATAAGGAGTTTAACAGATTCAATCATTACATTATTTCAGTTAGTTACTTAGGCTTGAACACTTGGCTCAAATATACATACCCTGATTATCAGACTGCTTCGATTAATGAACATACTTAAATACAGAATTTAATTCCCTTTGCTAGATATATGTCTCCTCTCTTCTATACTTCGGCTTCACTCTAGTGAAATAACCAAATTGTTTATCTTTAGAGTTCAAGGTTTCTCTGCCTTAGAGGAATTGTTTGTATATGAATTTTGAAGCAGCCTGATGTGAAGGGTCATTTAAACAAAGAGTAGTTGCCTTCGAACTTTAGAATCCCTTCGTAAAACACCTACTTAGTAACAGAAACCAAAAACAAAAGCCGAGGAGATTTAACACTAGGGGGCACTAGGAGCCTCTTGTAAATACCCTGACCCTTCCCTTTTCGAGCTGGGTCCTGGTTATCATTCCCACTTTCTCATTTCTAATCTTTAGAAGATAGTGTCCTTCTCTATATTTGGTTAGTCATTTTGTTTGTCAAAGGCCAAAAGATTGAGTGGGGAAATAGTATGCCAGTTTGTACTTACAGGACTGGACATAATGAGTTACGAGTAAAGATTCTGTCTTCCCACACATGAGGACACCTGTTTCTCTGACTTTTAATTTTTCAGTAAAAGGCATGACCCTTAATTAAGTAAGATACTTTCGGACATGACCGATGTAACCCACCAGGCATGTTCAAATTACCATTTTCTGCTATCCATATGTCTAAAAGTGATGTCTTTTTTTTTTAAGATTTTATTTATTTATTTGACAGAGATCACAAGTAGGCAGAGAGAGAGGAGGAAGCAGGCTCCCTGCTGAACAGGGAGCCGGATGTGGGGCTCGATCCCAGGACTCAGAGATCATCACCAGAGCTGAAGGGAGATGCTTAACCCACTGAGCCACCCAGGTGCCCCTAAAAGTGATGTCTTATAATAACCTTCTCTTGACAAAGATAGTTTTACTCTACAACTGCGTAGTAATAATGACAGAGAACATTGATTTAGCAGCTTCTTTGTACCCAGTACAGAGCGAAATATGTTAGTAGGATTTTCTCTTTTAATTTTTTACCACAGCCCCATGATGCTGAGTTGGTTATTTCTCTTCTTTGTAGATGAGGAAAACGAGACACTGGAAGAAGAAGTGATTTGTTTAAAGATAAAATTGTTAATAAGGGTGAGAACAAGTCCACGAGCCAGATGTCTGTGGCACCCAAGTTTCCTTAAATTTATTTTATTGTACGTTGAACATTGGCTTATATCCATAGTCAACTCCAGTTTAAATATCCCCTTCTCCTCTACATGTTAGATCTTATGTCCTGCTTTTGTTTCAGCAAAATATGGCTGTCATTTTTAAAAAAGAACCATGAAGCCAGAAAATATAATGTGTAGGTAATACATTTTATAATTTTATCATTTGGACAAAATTGTTTGTTACTTCAAAGGGACCCAGTGTATATGAAAAATGTTTTTTGGGTAAAAATGATCTCTCTATATATCTTGTCTGATGAGTCATTGAATATGATAAACACCTACAATAGATCAAATACTATAAGGAGTACAAGGCCATAGAATGCCACTTCCAATGTCCCTAAGAGACAATGTGTTAGAAATATACATGTGGGGGTGCCTGGGTGTCTCAGTTGTTAAGCGTCTGCTTTCAGCTCAGGTCATGATCCCAGCGAGCCGGGATGGAGCCCCATATTGGGCTCTCTGCTCAGTGGGGAGCCTGTTTCTCCCTCTCCAGCTCGCTTTGTTTGTGTTCCCTCTCTGGCTATCTCTCTCTGTCATTAAAAACAAAACAAAACAAAACAAAAAAACAACTTTTAAAAAAGAAATATACATGTATATGTATATGTAAATGAATAAATATATGGATGTATATAATATATAATATATATATTATATATATCATGTTGACCAAATGGACAATGAGTAATCCATAGTTATTTTTCTTGAAATCTCCCTTTCCTCTGTATTTCTCCCTTTCCCCATTTTTTAGGGCCTTACCTACGCACCATTGTTTCATGATTCTTTCTTTGGCCATCTCAGACCACGGTTCCCTGCCCCATTGCTAACATTCTAATACTGTTGAGTTTTGAGAGTCCTTCAAATATGCTGGACGCTAGTCCTTTCTCAGATACATGATTTGCAACTGTTGTCTTCCATTTTTTAGCTTGTCTTTTTACTTCCTTGATGGTACCCTTTGCTGTATATATTTTTAATTTGATGAAGTCTGATTTACCCTTTTTTTTTTTTGTCACTTATGTTTTTGGTGTCATATCTAAAAAACCACTAACTCAAGGGCATGAAGATTTATGCCTGTTTTCTTCTGACAGTTTAATAATTTTAGCTCTTTTTTTTAAAGATTTTATTTATTTATTTGACAGACAGAGATCACAAGTAGGCAGAGAGGCAGGCAGAGAGAAAGGAGGAAGCAGGCTACCTGCTGAGCAGAGAGACCGATGTGGGGCTCAATCCCAGGACCCTGAGACTATGACCAGAGCTGAAGGCAGAGGCTTGACCCTCTGAGCCACCCAGGCACCCCAATTTTAGCTCTTTTATGTAAGTCTATGATCCATTTTAAGTTACTCTTTGGATATGGTGCAAGACAAAGATCTAACTCCATTTTATTGCAAGTATACAGTTGTCCCAGCATTTTATGTTGAAAACACTCTTGTTTACCCCATTAATTTTTTTGCCACCATTGTGGAAAATCAATTTACCATAAATAGAAGGGTTTATTTCTGGGCTGTCAGTTCTATTATATTGATCTGTATTTTTTTATTTAAAAATTCTTTATTTAAATTCAATTAACCAACATATAGTACATCATTAGTTTCAGATGTAGTGTTCAATTATTTATCAATCGCCTCATCACATCATATGACCTCCTTAATGCCCATCACCCAATTGTCCCCTCCAACAACCCGCAGTTTGTTTCCTGTAGTTAAAAGTCTCTCATTGATTTGTAGGATTATCCTTAGGCCAATACTACTCTGTCTAGATTACTGTATCTTTGTAGTAACTTTTGAAATTGGAAGTGTGAATACTCCAAACTTATTCTTTTTTTTTTTTCAAGGTTTTTTTGACTATTTCAATCCCTTGCATCTCTTTCACTTTTTTAAAGATTTTATTTATTTATTTGAGAGACAGAGACAGCTAAAAGCACAAGTTGGGAGGGGGAGGAGGGACAGGGGGCAGACTCCGCACTGAGTGGGGAGCCCAATGCCCTGCTCAATTCCAGGACCCCAGGATCACGACCTGAGCCAAAGGCAGACGCTTAACTGACAGAGCCACCCAGGTGCCCCAATCCCTTGCATTTCTGTATGGATTTTGAATCTATTTGTTAATTTTCTGCAGAAAGGCAGCTAGGTTTTGACAGGGATTGTGGTGAATCTGTAGGTCCATTTGAAGATCATTACCATATTAATAATATTAAGTTTTCCAATCCATGAACATGAAATGTCTTTTCATTTATTTAGGTCTTTAATTTCCTTTGGTGGTGGTTCACACTTTAAAATAGATTTCTGTATAAAAAATCATGACCTCCACAAAGAGAGCTGTCTTTATTTCTTTCTTTCCAATCAGGATTCCTTTGCCCCCATTTTTTTTTTAATACAACCTCCAAAACAAAGTTTAATGTAAGTTGTAAGACTGAATGGTTCATCTTGTGCTTGATCCCTGAGAGAAAGCATTCAACCTTTTACCATTAAGTATAATATTAATTGTGGCTTTTTCATTGATGATCTTATCAAGTTGAAGATATTGTCTTTTATTCCTGAATTACTGAGTGTTTTTATCATGGAAGCATGCTAGAATTTGTCATATGATTTTTCTCAATCTACTGAGAAATTTTTTTCTTCCTTTATTCTATTAATAGAATGTATTACATTAATTGATTTCCATATGTTACATTAACCTTGGATTTCTAGGATAAATCCCATTTGATCATGATGTATAGTTCTTTGTTACATAGAGATGGATTTGATTTCATCATATTTAGTTAAGAATTTTTGTACCTATATTCATAATGGATATTGGGCTATAATTTTCTTTTCTTGTGATGTCATTGAATGGTTTTGGTGTCACAGTAATACAAACAATCATGGAATTTTTGGGGTAGTGTTTCTTCTCAATCTATTTTTTAGAATTTATAAAAGTATGGTGTTTATTTTTCTTTCAAATTTTTTATTGTGTTCTGTTGTACCATACAATACATTGGTAGTTTTTGATGTAGTGTTCCAAGATTCACTGTTTACATATAACATCCGGTGCTCTCTGCTTTAAATGTTTAATAGAATTCAATAGTGGGGTTATGGGGGCCTAGGCTTTTCTTCATGGGAAGTTTTTTGGTTAATAATCCAGTCTCTTGTTATAGGTCTACATTGTTTTCTTATTTCTTGTTGAGTCATTTTCCATAATTTGTGTCTTTCTAGGAATTTGTTCATTTGTTCAGGCAGGTTATCTAAATTTATTGACAAAATGATTTTTCATAGAATTCACTCAAAATCCTTTTTATATCATAAGATTGGTATTGATTTCTCCTTTTTCATTCCTGATTTTAGTAATTTGATTTTTTATTTCCTTGATTAGTCTAGACAAGAGTGTGTTATTTAAAAAAAGTATCTGGGGGCACCTGGGTGGCTCAGTTGGTTAAGGATCTGACTTTGGCTCAGGTCTGATCTGAGGGTCCTGGGTTTGAGGCCCAGGTGGAGCTCTGTGTGGGGCCTTGCCATGAGCCCTACCACAAGCCCTGCCGTTAGAGGGGAGTCTGCTTGTACCTCTCCCTCTGCTCCTTTCCCCATTCATGCTCGTTTTCTCGGTCTCAAACAGATAAATAAAATCTTAAAAAAGACATCTTTGGGATGCGTAGGTGGTTCAGTCAGTTAAGCATCTGCCTTCCCTGATCCCTGGGTCCTGAGATCAAGTCCCAAATCACGCTCATTGCTCAGAGGGGAAACTGCTTCTCCCTCTGTCTGCTGCTCCTCCTGCTTTTGCTCTCTCTCTCTCTGACAAATAAATAAACAAAATCTTTAAAAATATATATATCTTCAATAAAAACAACTTTGGTTCTGTCAAATTTCATTTTTAAAGTTCTATTTTATTTATTATTACATAAATCTTAATTTTTTCTGCCTTCTACTTGCTTTATTTTTTCTCTCTCTTTTTTTTTAGTTTATTAAAGTGATAGTTTAACTTGTTGACTTGAGGTCTTTCTTCTGTTTAAATACAGACATTTACTATAAATTTCCTTTTAAGCACTGATTTCACTACATTTCATAAATTTTGGTATCATGTGTTTTCATTTTCATTTGTCCCAAATATTTTCTAATTTCCCTTGGGAGGCATTCTTTATTGGTTATTTAGAAGCAGGTTGTTTAATTTCTACCTATATGTGATTTTCTCAAATATACTTGTATTGATTTCTGTTTTATTTTTTGTGCTGAGATAACACATTTTATATTATTTCAATCCTCTTGAATTTTTTTGAAGCCTCTGATATGACCTAACATGCGATTTATCCTGGGAAATGTCTCATGGACCCTTGAAAATAATATGTATTCTACATAATTCCAAAACCTATGTTGTTTAGATTATGTTCATCAGTGGTTCTCCATAGAGACACTACCACCCTTCAGATAGTATTTTGCAAATTTGAGGGGGGGGAGTTTTTCTTTTCGCAATGATGGGGAGCACTATTGATATTCAGAGCAGAAAATCATTGCACAGATGTTCCTGTGCCATTGGAGTCACCAATATGCCACACTCCTCGTAGTTTGTAATTACAGTCCCCCACTTAATGGTAATTCCATCAAAAAATATATGACTATTTTACTGTGTTTTCTGGGTAGTGTTTTAGCTTAAGTTCCCCTAACAAAATACTATAGACTCGGTGACTTAAGCAAAGAAAGTTATACTCTCATAGTTCTGGAAGTTATAAGTCCAAGAGGAAGGTGCCAGCACAACCAGTTTTTTGTGAGAATTCCCTTCCTGCCTCGTAGATGGCCACCTTCCCATTGTGTCCTCATATGGCCTGGAAAGAGATGTCTCCTTTCTTTTAGAAATTCGCCAGTCCTATGAGATTGAGACCCCACTCTTATGACCTCACTTAATGTCAGCTACCTCCTAAACGCCTATCTTCGAATATAGCCACTTCGGGGGTTTGGGCTTGTGTTTACGGAAGTGGGGTTTGGAGGACACAATTCAGTCCCTAGCAGTCATAGTCATAGGTGAGCATTTAAATATTAAAATACATACTTTATAATATAGTTCTTTTATTTTTCTTTTGCATTATGATTAAGAGCATCATTTTTTTTTATTTGCATTTTTGTTTTTGTTGTTTTTAACTATGTGTGTGTGTGTGGATGTGTGTGTGAGCACATTTCCTTGCAAGATGGTAAAGGGGTAAGTTTAATAGTAATTATTATAAAAAGAACTATTTGAATCTGATTAGTCTGCTATGAAGTGATGCCTAACTGATTCCTGAGCTTTTGGGATCACTTACCGTCATTTATCCTCACAAAATTCCTGGCAGGGTAGGTACTATTATGTTTATATTATCAGTGAGTAATTGAGAGTCATAAGATTTGGCACTTGATAAAGAACACCCCAATGATATGTGACATCATCATAATCCAACCTAGGGCTGCATGATTCCACAGCCTCAGTGTCTATGCACCTCCATTCTTACGGGGTCAAGACAGAGACGTGAACCTAGTGATGTCAAATAGGTAATTGGTATCCTCTGGGGGAGGGCCAACTGGCAGCTCTACTGAAACTTAATGAGTATAAATTTGCATAGATTTTAAAGATTTTATTTATGTATTTGAGAGAGAGGTAGCAGGAGAAAGAATGAGCAGAGATGGGGAGCAGGGTGAGGGAAAAGCAGGGTCCCCGCTGAGCAAGGAACCCAATGTGCTACTTGATCCCAAGACCCCTGGATCATGACCTGTGCTGAAGGCAGACACTTAACAGACTGAGCCATCCAGGCATCCCAACTTTGTATAGATTTTAGTTTTGTGTAGCAGTATCTGTTTTGTGTAAGTCTTCAGTAAATTTTACTTACAGTCTCAATTACTAAATATTGTATCTCTAAGTAATTATTCCAATCACCTTTTGTTATAAATTCATACTACTGACTGAACAATGGTAGATGCTTTGCTGACTGCTAGCACACTAGTAGACAGGCAAATTAGACACAAGGACTACTTTTAAAAGGTTCTTAAATTATAATTTTGTGACTTGAAGAAGTTAAGTATCTTATTTAAGTTACAAAATAAGCCTTTTTGAGAACCGTCACCATAACACAATAGGTTATTTGATGTAAAATAAGTACTGGCCAAGATGTGATCCAGACTTCTCTCACCCAGTTGTAAAATTCTTTGTTTCCAGGTAATTAGCAAGATGTTTTCCCTCACCTATACCAATCTTCAGTCTTAGGTTTATTGATGAACAATTGTGATACAGTTAATTAAAACCTGTGATTCATAGTCTAGTGCAGAAGCTTAATTCAAAAACTGTTTATTGGATATTTTCTATCATAAGCAGAAGAATATTTACTTGATAATTTTAATATTTAATTCCGGATATGATTTCTTTGTTGTTTTCCTCCTTAAAAAATGTAGAATTTTTTTTTCTCTTCTCTCAAAGTACGAATGTTTTAATTAAAGCTTTCTGCCTTTGGTACTTGGAAATCCCACCCATTTTCATATAAAAATGTATATTGCATTTATCATTACTTTCTGCTTTATTTAAAAAACTCAAACTTTTGTCACTCGAGGCAAATAACATTATGAAAAATAACCATGGATGGGACTCCACACACAGTCCATCAAAAATGAGAGAGTATCATATTCAAAGACATTCCTCTTTATGAATATTCATGGGAATAAATATTAAGGTCCAATTGGTTTTGGGGTTTTTTTTTTCTTTTTTTTAAAGATTTTATTTATTTGACAGAGACAGAGATCACAAGTAGAGAGAGAGAGAGGAGGAAGCAGGCTCCCTGCCTAGCAGAGAGCCTGATGTGGGACTCGATCCCAGGACCCTGAGATCATGACCTGAGTTGAAGGCAGAGGCTTAACACCCTGAGCCACCCAGGCAGCCCGGTTTTGGGTTTTTAATGTGAATTTTGACCTGTAAGGGCAAAATTTTATGAGGCAGCTATCTTGTGTTACACATACCTTCAAGATGAAAGAAAATGCGGTATTATTTCTACAATGGATTTACACTGAAGGTGGCTTGCACATCGTGGGTCATTGTTTACACTATTAGCTATCTTTAACAAACAGCATGAATGGTACTATTACCTGAAACCTTCAGAAAGTGGAACGTGAGACGTGTTTGAAATGCTGCGGAGGGAGATAGTTGAAATGATGATGTCTGAGCCCATAAAAAAAAATTACCAAATAATATAAGAAATAAATAATGTAAGAAAGAAAAAATGAAACTCAAATATACAGAACAGATAGTTGTTCAGAGCAAAAATATTTTATTAATAAATATTTTCTAGAGAGCAAAATATATGGGCGGTCACATAAATATGAATAAGTATGGTTAAAATGTTATCTCTGCATAGTATACTCATTTTTATATATCTGTGGCTTAGAAAGATTTAATTAGAAACTGATTTAAGGGTGTCTGGGTGGCTCAGTCTGTTAAGCATCTGCCTTTAGCTCAGGTCAGGATCCCAGGGTCCTGAGATCAAGTCCCACATCGGGCTCCTTGCTCAGCAGGGAGTCTGCTTCTCTCTCTGCCCCTCCCCCCGCTCATGTACACTCTCTCACAAAAATAAATTTCAAAAAAAACTGAAACTGATCTAAATTTTGCTATAAATTTCAATTTCTAAGTAAATTCCATATCAATTATTATTGAATATATCTTAAAAGTCCACTTCTCTTTTTCCTATGGCTTATTTGTTTATGTGGCACATGGCTAGCTGGTATTCTTCAGAAACTTATTAGAATTAAAACCTTGCAAAATAAGCTCTCAAGCTTTAATCAGTGAAATGACTAAATTTATCCATTACACACATACTTGAAGAGATACAGGAACTCTCCCATAAGGTAAAAAAGTAATGGTAGGCAGTTTGCTAAGGCAAAAACTGGAATGTCACATCTAAAATTTTTCAAGATGATAAGAAAATAGGTATTACAGTTAGCATAATCATATTTCTTCCCTGACTTAATGACGCTCCTTTTCGAACTGTCTTGTTAATTCTTACTTTCGATCCTGAAGAAAACTAAATGAGTCTGAATGATCAACCCTCCGGAGGCTCTGATTTCAGAGTGTGAAAATGAATGTCCTATCTGTTGCATTACGCCCTCTAAATAAAACCCTGATTACCTATGCAACAAGGACCACAGAGGGCACAGAATAACATTATGAAATTGGTTATGCAATATGAATTTCGAACAGAAGCAGCTCTGCCCAAAGAACCCAGGAGGAAGAAAAGGACATCCCCACAAGGGCAGGGACACACAGAATCACTGCAAAGCAACCAAGAACTTTTCAGTGCACTCTACATGCATGTGGTTGTTTTAATGAGCTGGCTGTAATTTTCAAAAGCGTTTGCTTTTGTAAGCAGATTCATAAACTCAGTTCTAATGGGGTCATTTATTAATTTGCCCAAAGATCATTTCTTATGACAAAAGCCTAATAAATTTAACAGGATGCATTTTTAAATAACAGAGTCTGAAATTATCCATTATTGTTTTAATTTCCCAAACGTTCCCATTGTGTATTGTGCCAAAATTTTCCTAGTTAATCATCTTTTCTTATCTTTAGATTATTAGAACTTTAAATCCAATAAGATTTTCTATCACTGTTGTTTCATTTACAGAAAACATAGTAGTTTTATACCTATATTGCTTTCAATTTCATTTTCTTTATTTTATTAAAAAAGATTTTATTTATTTAAGAGAGAGGGAGGGAGGGAGAGCAGGAGAAGGGTGAGGGACAGAGGGAGAAGCTGACTCCCCTCTAAGCAGGGAGCCCTACGTAGGGCTCCATCTCAGGACCCTGAGATCATGACCTGAACTGAAAATAGATGTTTACTACTGAGCCACACAGGTGCCCCTTCTGTATTTTTTTTGAAGAATTTTATTTTCTTTAGATCTATTCATTAATTTTATTCTGTATGAAAGACTTTGCCTGATCACCTCATTTGAAATGCTCCAGTCTGCAAGGCTAGTACTCTCTCTTTACCTTACCTACTTCATTTTTCTTTGATGCACTTACTACCTTTTTTTTTTTTTTTTTTTTGGTGTTTTGCTTTTCAGTAGAATTTAAGCTTCTTAAAGGCCAGAGACTTTGTTCAATGGCATCACCTTGGAGCTTAGAATAAATCGTGTTTGGCATATTGTGGGTGCTCAATAAATATTTGTTGAGGGAATGAATAAAAAGACAAAAGCTGAACACACTGAATTCATTTCAATGTACCTTTCAAATTCTGGTCATTTTTTATGAACTAACAATCAGCTTTAGTGCACATCCATCTGGAGAGCTACCCCATGGCTGTTTAATACAATCATTCAACACTGTCCTAGTTTGGACCTTAATTTTATACTCGGACCCTGCAATGACTTCATCATGGTTCTTTTTGGCTTTAGTCTGCCTCAATTTGAGTCCCCCTCCTCAATGCTGCTGGTCGTCTTTTAAAAATGAAAAATAGACCAGGTCACCACTCCAACCTCAACTACGATCAGCTTCATGCCCTGAAAATGACACGAGATTTTGAGAAGAGTGTAAATTCCTGTTATGTTTTTGAAAAGATTAGACGGTATCCTTTAAAATATAAAGCATGCATCTGCCTTGTCTCAGTAGCATAATTTCTAAAGATCACTTTTATTAAAGTAAAAGCGCCAGTGCTGATCCTTCTAGAGATAGACAGGAATCATAGCTTGCTTGTAATTGCAACAAATTGGGGAAGAGAAAAATCTAAATCGGAATGCCTATCAAAAGGCAATGGTAAATTAGTACCATGGATCATTATGTTTGTATCACAGAGAATGAGGTAGGTATTTACATGCTAAACAGAAAGAATATCCATGCATACATACGTCACTAACTGGGAGGAGAAATTAAGTTGCAGAATAATGTCTTTAGTATAATGTCATTTTATTAAGGAGAGAGAGAGAGAATGAAAAAAAGAGAGACAGAGACAGAAATAGAAGGGAGAAAGAATGCTATAAAGGTAAATTTGAGCTTTAAATTTGACTTCCTAATTAAACTAATAACCATATTAAAATATTTGTATTTGGTTAATATCCCTTAAGTTAAATCTGTAGTTTCTTGCTCTATTATGATATATGTATTTTAACAGTGTAAGAGATGTAGAGTCTAAGATGTAGAAAGGTCTTCAAAGTATGAGTCTTTTTGTTGCACTGGTGAGAAAACTGAATTTATAGAGAAATTAAGTTATTTAAGAAAGGTCACATAAATATGCTAAAAATGGAATTAGTGATAAACTTACACCTCTTGACACTTAGGTTGGTAATTTTTCCAGTGAGATTTATTGCCTCTTAAGGGGAATATTTACTTCTTGCTTGGGCTTGATTTTGCTTAATTATTATTGATTATCATGTCAGCTATATGCAGAACAAGAGAATACCTTGTCAAGAATAAAAATGTTACAAAAACCCAAATAATTAGATGTATATTGATTTAATTTGAAGAAGGAACTATAGTTTTTTTTCATAAAAGGGTGATTAAAAATTTTAATTAGATAGGATAATAAATTGTAATAAATTTTAACACATTAATCACATAGAAAGCATTTCAAAGTTATACAAGTTCACTGTGGAAAGAAAAGAAATATGCCTAAACCAATACTGTAAATTAAACTGGGTATTGTTATGACTGTCATGACAGGTAATTCAATATGCCAACTGATTTGTCTAACCAATTGTCGTGTGGTAATATAGCTGAGATTTCATATTCACCTATATTGCATACAGTCTAGACACACGCTCAGCTATAGTGTCATAAATAACTTCTATTTTGTTTTTGTATTTAGGATATATGGGGATTTGGACAACACACAAGCTGGATGAAATGCTTAAGTAGTTATATTTTACCTTAGACTATTCTCTGCCATGCATTAATGGCTGTATTTAGAATAGTTTCTGATTTATTTAGAGCTTTGCAGCTGCATTTTTATCAGGTAAAATATATGAGTTGTCACATAGCAGGATGTCCTGGTGATAGAATATTGAAAAGTAAAGCCATCACCATTGTCCTGGTTAAAAAAAGAAGGATAGACAAAAAGCCAGACTTTTTTGTCGAACCCTGGTATAGACCATTGTTATTCAGCATGTCTTCTCCAGAGCACTAATTGTTCAGGATTTGTACAGGTGTTAATTTAAAAATAAGACGGGGAAGGGCGATTTTAGTCACTTATGTTTAGAACAGCCAGATTTCTCATGGCATTTAGAATGCGCGTTTTAACGGAATAGTTTACAAAGTCTTTGCTGATCTCTTGCCATCTTTAAATTGTTCTTTGTTATCATATGATCTGCCTGATGTGAGGAAATGGAGATGCAATGTGGGGGGTGTGGGGGGTAGGAAAAGAATAAATGAAACAAGATGGGATCGAGAGGTAGACGAACCATAAGAGACTCTTAATCTCACAAAACAAACTGAGGGTTGGGGGGGGTTATGGACATTGGGGAGGGTATGTGCTATGGTGAGTGCTGTGAAGTGTGTAAACCTGGCGATTCACAGACCTGTACCCCTAGGGCTAATAATACGTTATATGTTAATTAAAAAAAATAAAAATAAATAATAAATAAATAAATTGTTCTTTGTTTATCAGAGGATCCCACAAGACCGGTGTGTTCTGCAGGACGAGCACTGGGAAAGACTGGTATGGATACATTTCTTTGATATATTACATATAATTTAGGGGTAGGCAACAGGCGATGGTGCGAAACTATAAACAGTACAATCCATAGACTTGATACTCTGCTTAAAGAAGTCCTCAGTGACTGCTCCAGCAAGGTCAACTCCACGCAGAAATTTCGTGGATAGCATCGTATACGTAGATCATAATATAGCAAGGATTATTATAAAAGGTGCATCCATGATGAACTCACAGTTGGGTTTATGATTATGTCTGAAGCAGGTTGTTATTACTTTTGTAAGCATGAAGGAAAGAAAAGAGGTAATTGTAGAATAATTAAACTAAAAGTTGAATAGAACTCATATCATTAAATGAGTCAATATTGGTAAAGTACTTTGAAGAGAGTCTGGCACGTAAGAAGAGCCGTATAAATGGTTGTTAAATAAAATAACATGCTGGGAAGAGAAGGGAGAGATCCAAATAGCTTTGAAATGTGGACACACAGAGAGGTATTGCTGAAGCCAAGTTGTATGTGTATCAAACTATTTAAATATGTCTTTCCTTTTATTTGAAGTTTTAAATAGTTTATTATTGACATTTCCACCATGAATTACTTTCTCCTTCAATTGATATTATATTCAAAAAGTCATCTCAGATCTTCTCTCTTTTGAATAAACAGTAGAGCTTCAATTAATACCTATAAATTCACATGATGTTTTAAGTACCTTCGTTGCTTAGCAATAGAGTACATATTTATATCTCATAAAGGCTTATTATTAGGATTAAGTTATTAAATCAATGTACAGATATATCTTTATGTGAGTGTTTAGTAGTTATCTGTTTAGAATCTGTTTCTGTCTTGCTCTGAATTCACCAGGCCAACCACAAATACAGAGTTGTTTTTTTTTCTTCTTAAGGTCCATGAAGCAAACTCTGTGGCATATAAGGAAAAAATACTGGCCCTAACTTTCTAAACTCCAGATAAAACGATCCTTAGTACTAAATTTCTATATTTATGTATTCTTATACACTATTTCTGTAACTTAAACATGGGCCAACTATTAAATACTGCATTAAATTAGATTCTAAATTTCTCTGTATCTGTTCATTTTACTCTGTGTATATCAAATTATTCCAAAGGAATAAACATTTTTACTGAGTCTTGAAAGTATGAAATATAGTTAGCTACTTGGTGAACTCTTATCTTACGTTTCCTCCTATAGTCACAGATACTGGAATGAAATATTCTCCATTCAAAAGAAACTTAATCTAATTAAAAGTTTAAAAAATTATTTATAATCAGCATTTTTAAAAATCATAATTAAATCCATATGTGGGTTATATACAAAAATTTTCATCTATGAAGAAAATGATACTTTATTCCTCCTCATGAAGTTACCTAAATTTCTCGAAGTGGGATATTTCACATTATTAGTACCTTCTGAAGATCTAAAGTTAATTTGCTCCCAGGGTACAAGATCATTTACATGAGAGAATCTTTTATTTGTAACTTAAGACCAGCATTGTTTTCTAAAGAAAAGGTCATTTTTCATACTTGAATTATAAAGTAACTCAGCTCTACTAATAAACTGATGAGTATAAACAGTATCCAATTAATTCACAACTGAAAATAGAATAATTTGCCTCTGCATCCTCAACTCAAGAAACCTGATGCCTCTCTGAACTCAGCAGATGCTCCCAACCCCATAACCTTCATGCAAGCACCAGGCGGAAGTCTTCTCACTGCCTCATGCTGTCAGGCTCTCTGCTTAATTAATGCACCCCTCTTGCAGCTGAACTCTTGGCTCTTGACCTATTTCTCCCTCTTACTCTCCCCTCTCCAGCTTCTTGTAGATGTACGCAGTACATACGTACATTGTATGTGTGATGTGTTTATTCTTGCAACCTTATAAAAAATATATCTTGTAAGCTCTGTTTGTGATTACTTCTCCATAGTAGTTGTCATGAAGGTTTTCAGGGATTACATATGCTTATAGCAAATTGAAGAAGGTTTTTTAAATTCTTATTTATTTTTTAAACGATTTTATTTATTTATTTATTTGAGAGAGAGAGAGAGAGAGAGCCCAAGCAGAGGGAAGGGAAGAGGGAGAAGCGGGCTCTTTGCTGAACAGGAAGCCCGATGCAGGGTTCAATCCCAGGACCCAGGAATCATGACCTGAGATGAAGGCAGATGCTTAATCACCTGAGCTACCCAGGTGCGCCCTGAAGAAGGCTTTTAAAAAATGAGTTCAGGAATGATGTTATTCTCAAGAGAGTCCAAGACCACTATTCAAAATATGAAGAGTTTTTCTCCTAAAAATATATTGTCAATACCGGCTGTCTTTTGCCACCCTGCCAGTTTGTTAAGGAGAAAATAAAACCTGTAAGTAAGTTAATAGTGGGAGGCTGTTTTTTGTTCTGACGCAGGTAGGGGGCTGGATATTACAGAGTCTGGATCCTGGTTTTTTTAGGTGTTCTATAAGTTAGGCTTTGGTTAGGAAAACAGATACTGCTCTCACATATTCCAAGCAGGAAGGGCCTTATAATAGGGGATTTGAGACATATGAAACTATCAGAAGTGTGAGGGAACTAGATCAGAAAAGCCAATACTGATGTTTAGGAAATCATAAATCAGACAACAAAGAGAAATAAAAGGCAACCAAACTGGTAAGGAAGAAATACAACTTTCCCTATTTGCCAATGACATGACACTATATATAGATAACCCTAAAGACGCTACCAAAAAAAGCTACTAGAACAGATAAACAAATTCAGTAAAGTCACAGGATACAAAATCAATGTAGAGAAATAATAAATTACAAAAACAGCAGGGAAATACCCCAATGATTACAGCTGTCAGCAGCCCTGAAGGGAGTGATTTGCAGGTGGATGCAGAGAAGCCGGGGCAAACCCCTTTCTTATTGAACTGCCAAAGTTCTTGCTCCTCCCCAGCTCTTGTTGGAAAACGAATAGTTCTATTTCTCTTCCTCCTTCCCAATCTCGCACATGGAAACTACACCAGAACCCTGCTATTGAGTGAGTCTGGGAAACATGGTTTCCAGCTGTCCAGCCCCTGCAGTACAGGGACGAGCTTGAAGAAGAAAGGATAGTGCTGTCTACCAGCAGGTACTCTGTGTTAAAATTGGTCAGACAGTGCTGATGGCTACGGAAGTGGAAGAGACTATTTGTAAATCAATGAAACGAACATACAGATGCCACCTTGCCAGGCACTCGGGGTATATAACTGGTTGAAGGAGGAGGACTGAGTCTTACCTTTGGCAGTCCTTTCCTAATATGAATAAGAGGACATTGTCAGAGTTCTATTGTAATTCTGATCATGAAGTTTCATTCTATCAGATATTTATTAGCACCACGCTCTAACCAACTGAGCTAACCAGCCACCCTCATTCTATCAGATATTTATAAAGACAATAGAAATGGTCATTTCAAATAATGAGGCTGAAAATTGACTTTCTTCTGTTCCAGTGAAAATCCTTCCTTGGTCTTAAAGCATTATTTTGTTTCTGAACATGTTTTGTTATTTTTTGTTAGCATGTCTTAATTCTGACATTTCGGGGATGGATTTCACCATCAAGAGCTAACAGTGTACAAGGGCTGATAGGCCAAAGGCCAATAGTGTACAAGTAGCTACAGGATGAGAAAACTGAAACATGGCAAACATTTAAGAGTGTTTTAAGTATCAGTTGTGAAGTATCAGTTGTTAAGTATCAATTGTGAAGAAAACACTGGGCTTTGTGTTAGAATTTCAGAGAACAAGATGGCTCTTATGTGACTTATTTCCAAGTGAGTTAAGCCTGGTGGAGAGGTTCAGAGGTCACTAAAAGAACCAGTGGACACATAATGATACTGACCATTCCTCTGGACATACCAGAGATCTTGTTAAGGGCAGTGTATGGAAAAAAAAGGTTTGTGAAACTCAAGTGTTAAACCTTTACTTCTATGAATTAAGGATTAGTACCCCATGCCTCGCTCCTGTAGCATTTATTGCACTAACATGGTGAACCCCAGAGAAATTTCAGGGCTTTTAAAAGTGCCCCCCTTACAACGAGTGGCTGCTTAGGAAATGGAAGACTATGGTTCCATTATCTTCTCAATGATAATACAACCGACACATGAAATTGTTAGGCCAGACTACAAATTATTAAACAAGAAAATCCTCATCATTGGCAGCTTGGGAGCTGCTAACAGTGTCATATAAGAACGACCCTCATATCCATAATTCCATTAATGAGAGACTTATTTTTAGTTTGGCATCCAATTAGGCAGCACTGTTAGCTAAGAAAAGAAATGGAATGTAACCCTCCTCAGGGCCATAGCCTAGATGTCTGCATTTTTTGTGACAAAGGGCATATACGTTGGCAGAATGGACAGGTCCTCACAGTTTGTGGAGAGATTGGCAGGACAAATCTCTACGGGAATCAATTCCTAATGGCTTGGTATAATTGAGAAGATCTCTGAGCGATCCATTAGGAAAATTTGAGACTAATCTGCAAGTAATGGCTCCCAAACAAGTAAGTGAGTCAGTCCCAGAGGAGACAGTATAGGACGTACTGACAATCGGCCAAACTTGGACGATACAGTAAGAGAACAGGCAAGAAACACATTTGTCTTGGCCAACTCATCTGAAGTTTATTGATGCTTTAGTAAAGAGGAAAGGAAGATTTATATTAAAACAGAGTGTATATCCTTTGTAGTTTGGTGTCTACATTCATGTTTAAGTTCATATCTAGTAAAATAATATCATTACAAAATGTTGATCCAGTCCTCATCGCTTAACAAAAACCAGGTTTCAGCCAGTTACTGGGACACAGGTCCAAAGTAGACTCTCCCTCACTTCTACTATTTCATGATTCTGGCGAGTAAAAGAACTGAAACACAGAATACCATAGCAATAGCATTCATTTAAGTTTGGGCATGCTATCTATCATCCTTAGCAATATGTGACCCAGCTTATTGGATAAGTTTGCCATAAGAGTTAAATTACTGATAAGTTTATAAAAAGCACTTGTTAAAACAGAACTACATCTTCCAAGGCTGAGAAAAATGTTTGTATTGTTGAAGTAGGGAATTTTGGATTTCCTTATTTGCTAAATTACTTTCACATAACGGAATCAAAATTTTTTAAAAACACAATCATTTTTCATGAAAGTCCTCATGCCAAATAGAGATCTGCTGAGTAATATTATTTCCAAATCCCTCATTTGACTGAGGAAAGACAAACAACTAGAATGAAATAAAATTTATTATGTGTGATTTTTCAAAGTGAAATAATTTATGATAATAATATGTAAATTACCTGAAAAAACTTCAAAAAATAAAAATTTACTATCTTTGGATTTTTCTGGATTTTCTTTTTGAGTTGTGAATGTTATGGGATGTAATGATGATTTAGATAATAATATAGAATATATAAGTCGATGTTATTTACTTTTCATATAATACTATAAATGCATATTTAAAGCATAGGTACTATGCTATAGTAGTTGAGAGAGTGCTGCATTTTCGAGGACATGGAGAAGACATACAGATAAACACATTTTACAATTAATTCTTACAACTTGAAAACAGGGAACTCATTCATTTGGGAATATGGAGTAGTATATTCAGCTCTAGTAAAAACTCCATTCCAAGTGTATTTGCTCAGAGACCATATGGGGAGAGTGTTCAGAGGGGCCTTTCCTAGTGTGTGATAAGGTCACCATTTCCCAAAGTCAATCCCACAGAATATTACCCTATCTATCATCTATCATCTATCATCTATCATCATCACCTACTGTGTTTTTTAATGTGTTAGTCTTGAGTAGGCTAATTGACATAGTGAATCTTAGAGAACAGAATACTGTAGGCACAATTTTTTTGGACTTTTTTGACTTTTTGACCTCAGGAACTCCTTTCCTTGCTTTTTTCATTACAGAGTCTTATTGGACTTATGCCTATTGAAATTGTAAGTACTGAGTTAGATTTTAATCAGTTAGGCCCTTGACAGAGATAACTGCTTCTCTTTGTAGCACTTAAGAAATTGCTCACATTTTTTATTGATAAAACCCCCAAATTCCATTTGATTTAGTGGTATCAAGAAAATACAGCCACAATTTGCATGATGGACTTTTGATTGTAACAAAATAAAGAATAATGGAGGAAAATATTGACAGATGATATAATTTGTTATTTCTCTTGCTGTATTGTGAATATATTTGGGTCACCCAGCAAGCTTCCCCTCTTTCCCTAATTTGGTATAAATTGTGTAATTGCCTCTCAGAAATTTGCAAGGCCAAATGCTGAGAGATAAAGCCAGGTAGTCTAACTGATACTTCCTTCTTCTTCATTACCCACTTTGGTTTAACTGCCAGGAGAACACGGGCTTGAGGAAATACTGTGGAAAACAGGAGACACATAGAAATAAATGTTTTTTCCCCCTCAAAGTTCTTAAATGCACATTAATTCTCCAAAGCTGGTAAACACGCTAAATGTTTGAGAAAGAATAAAAAGTAGGGAATGCAGTCAAAATTTAAAAAAAAAAAATAACTTGTAGAGTTATGGAAGGAAGAATGAGAGAGATGAAAGTGATGATTCTTTTTAAAATTTTATGACTTTAAATCTTGCAAAGTAGGTCATCCATAAAACTGATACACCTTATAGAATAAATCTTGTGGCATTCTATACGGAGATAAACATTGCTAAATATCTTCCAAGAGTATTACATGATAATGAGTTTCTTGACAGGTGAAGTAAGGTCAGTTTTAGGAAGCAAAATCCACAAGAAAAAAGAGTAAAATGATTCCTTGTTTTAAGTTTGCTCCATTCCTTCAAGCGAAAAACATTTTGCCAGGCTGTATCTTTTCTCAGTAGTAATAGTTTGATCTCCTACACCCAGGCAAGGTCAGTTCAAGCTCAGAAACGATGTTCTATCTTTGACTATAGCAAACTGTTGTCATCTCAATGTGGAAACAAGAAGAGGAATCCAACCCATTATTTTGTTCCATTACATTTCCCCCACTGACGCATAGCAAATAATGGCAGAGCAAGGATTCAAGACTCCAGTTCCTAAATCCAGTTTATTACTATTTTAAATCTGGATTGAAGGAATAATACCCATGTACTGGACTGAAGGAATAATACTTATGTACAATGCAAATAAAGGATTTAACGTTAATATCATTGGGAACACTGAATAATTTTCTATGGAAAGCCAACTGATTAGAACTCATTGTCACCAGATGTTCCTGGGAACCAAACGATGTTAACTTCATACCCAAGTCATCATTTAATTAAGCCAATACTTAGTTCTCTGCAGCAGTGTATGTCAGGGCCTGTTCACATCGATTGCTTCCAAATCTAATGATTCATCAAATAACAGTAAGAACCTATAAGTCCTGAGGAGGTTACTAGAAAGCCAATGAATACAAATGTTGTATTCACAGTATTTTGATATCACAAATCCCACACGGAAACTTTTTTTCCAGTGTTCCAAAATTCATTGTTTATGTACCACACCCAGTGCTCCATGCAATACGTGCCCTCCAATGATAATTTTAAGAAGAAAGAGTTGAATGCTTCTATTTGTTTGTTTCTCTGAATGCTTCAAAATAGCATCCATCCCTCCCCACTCTCAAGGGCTCTTCTGGGACATCCTGCTATGGGGAGACCCTTCACCGGCAAGTGCTGTAGCCATTTTTCCCAGATGCTCTGACTTCAGCTGTCTGATTTTAATGATTTCTGCCTAATGAGTCACACCTGTTTTTAATGCAGAGAAAATATGTCTATGAGTACAGGAATCACACTCTGCACTGAGGATTTCACAGGTAGTATATAAATATATTATATATACACTGTGCTCTCAGGGCTGTAGGGCATACTGTATAATTAAGCTTGTGTCATTGTAGGAGATTATAGACATTGTCTATTAGCTCAGTGAATAGTAAAAGATAGAATAAGAAGGAGAAGAAGAAGGAGGAGGAGGGTGGGGAGAGGGAGGAGGAGGAGGAGGATGGAGGCAAGGGGGAGGAGGAAGAGGAGGAGGGGGGAAGGGAAAGGGAGAGGGAGAGGGGGGAGATGGAGAAGAAGAAGAAGGGGAAGGAGGAGAAGAAACTTGAGAATGTACCATTCTCAGATATCCATATACTTTTTATAAAATACATATATTTATCATATATTACTAATTTGATATCTTCTTAAAAAGACACCCAAGAATACACATTAAATAGATAAAATAAATATAAACTAAGCAACATTTTTAAAGAATTCTTAATTGTGATTACTGATCTAAAACACACAGTGACAATAGTATGAGTATAATTGCTTTATGTTTTTTAAATTTTGATTCAATACTTTGTGGTAAGGTGGATTGGAAATCTTGATTCTAAGTTCTGTACATTTCTGCACTTTATTGTAACAGCTGACATATCTGTAAAATTTACTTCTAAAAGATACATAGATCTGAAATGTTGTAAACTACTGATGAGATTTATTAAAACAGGACAACACATTTTTTCAATTTTAAAAACCATAACTTTTATGAAATAATTGGCTCTAACTTTTAACTTTTCTGCTCTCAGTTTTTCTTTCAAGTTCATTGTAATGCTAATGAATTTTATATTTAAAGAAAGCCTTCAAAACCCACTAAAACTCTCCATTTAAAAAGCTTAAAAATTCCACTTTCAGCTCTTTAAAATAGATTTGAGTGATTTAGAAATGGCTCATTTTCATTATTAAAATGAAAAATGATTTGAAATATTTTAAAGATAATCTCTCTATAGCAAAAGTTTTCTTTTGCTTATTCTTGTTCTTTAAACAATTTTTTTTGAAAGAAGAGATTAAATTTTTTGTTAGTTAAAATTCATTTTGCATATTGAAAGAAATTACACCAAAAAGCTACAAATTGTATAATCCCAATTATCTGACCCTCTGGAAAAGGCAGACTGTGTGATAGAACACAGATCTGTGATTGCAGGTGTTAGGGTTTTGAGGGATGGGTGTTGACTACAGAAAAGGTCACACATGAAAAATTTTAGGGTGATGGGATTGTATTGTATAACATGCTCATTGGAAGATGTGACACTACACAAATCAAAACCATAGAGTGTCCTGAACTTTAAGAAATTTAAACATCAACCATGATGTCAAAAATCTCAGAATAGGAGTGTGTCTCATGTGGATGACATTACCTTACTGAAAAGGCAGGAAAAAGGAGCTGACCTAAGTAACCTAAGAAACCATTGTTTTGACTGATTGCTATAAGGCTACTACACAATGAACTGTAGATAAACAACCTATACCATTTGGTAAATTCATTCCCCAATGGAGCGTGTGATAGTTCTAAAACTACTGTACATGTGTACTGAGGTTAAATAAATAAGTAAATAAAATGTAGATAATGGTAATCAAGTTTCTTACTGTCAGAAAAAGAAGTTATAAATAAATGAGCGAGAATTTGAACAACCACTGCAGTGCTGGATTAGAGTTGGAAATACCAGTGTGAACTCATGTTTATTTAATATGGATACGCAGATTATATAGGTGTATGTATACATTGTATAGTATATGCATATATTCTCTAGCTCTCTCCAAAGAAGTCCTAGACACAGTAGCAATTCCTGGACTTATTTCGTCCTTTGCACTCTAAGAGTCCCCTTTAATATTTCTTGCAGGGCT
This sequence comes from Lontra canadensis, assembly GCF_010015895.1. Classification (NCBI taxonomy): domain Eukaryota; kingdom Metazoa; phylum Chordata; class Mammalia; order Carnivora; family Mustelidae; genus Lontra; species Lontra canadensis. The sequence continues at coordinate 9,866,458 of NW_022630999.1, forward strand.
GGTTTAGTGGTCACAACTCCTTTAGTTTTTGTTTGAGAAATTTTTTACCTCTCCTTCTATTGTGAGTGATAGCCTTGCTAGATAGAATATTCTTGGCTGCAGATTTTTCCCATCAGCACTTTGAATATATCACGCCATTCTCTTCAGGCTTGTCAAGTTTCTGTTGAGAAATCTCCAGTTAGACTTATAGGTTTTTCCCTTGTAAGTTAAGGACTTCTTTTGTCTTGCTGCTTTTAAGACTTTCTTTATCACTATATCTTGCAAATTTAATTACAATATGTCTTGGTGTTGGCCTACTTTTGTTGATTTTGAAGGTAATTCTCTGTGCCTCCTGGATCTGGATATCTGTTTCCTTTCCCAGATTAGGGACACATTCTGCTATCCTTTCTTGTCAAAAAGTTGTCTTTATTAAATAAAGACAAGAAAGGATGAGAGAAAATCTCCAGAAACAACAACAAAGCAAGTAGCAAAATGGCAATGAATATATATCAATCAATAATTTGAACATAACAGACTAAATCATAAATGAACATAAATCAAAGGACATAAGGTATCAGAATGGATTAAAAAAAAAAAAAGACCCATCTGTATGTCGACTACAAGAGACTCATTTTTAGACCTAAAGACGCCAGTAGATTGAAAGTGAGGGTGTGAAGAAACATTTATCACACAAATGAATGCCAAAAGAAAGTTGGAGAGATAATATTTATATCAGACAAACTAGATTTTTCCCCTTGTATAGTTTTTATCCTGATTTGGTACCTGGGTAGTACTGGCCTTATGGGATAAAGGTGGTCACTCATTATTATTTTTTTAGTGTTTGTTAACTATTTTCATCAATGAAATCATGTGATCTTGGGTTTTCCTATGCTGGGAGATATTTAATTTCCAATTCAACTTTCAATCTTGTTATTGGTCTAAGAAGATTTTCTATTTCTCGGTTTCAAGATTCATGATTCAATCTTGGTAACTTGTGGATTTTTAGGAATTATTTCCCCCCCCAAGTTATTGACTTGTTAGCATATAGGTGTTTATAGTAATCTGTTATAACACCATGTGTTGTATTGTTTTCCAATTCTCATTTTAGTTTTTGAGACTTCTCTCTTTTTTTTTCTTAAGTTAATGTAAGTAAAGTATTGCAAATTTTGTTCATTTGTTTTAAAAAACTGGTCATTATTTTCAATGCCATGTTATTGTTTGTTTTGATCTCTATTTTATTTATTTCTGATTTTTCCTTTTATTTACATCCTGTACTAAATTTCAGCTAGGTTTCTTCTTTTTTTTAGTTCCTTGTGGTATAATGTTAAGTTGTTTATTTGAACTTTTTTCCTTAATACAATAATTTATAGCATAAATTTCACTCTAATATCTGCTTTTGCTGCATCCTATAGGTTTTGGAATATCGTGTTTTCTTTTTCTTTTGTCTTGAGACATATTTGATTTGATATTTGATTTCTTATTTGTCCCATTGTTTGTACAGTAGTGTGTTATTTAATATTTACATATTAAGTATGTAATATTTACATTGTAGATATTCCAACTTTGTTTTATTTTGATCTTTAGTTTTGTACCATTGTGGTTGGAAAATATACATGGTACAATTTCAGTCTTCTTAAATTTGTACTATTGTATCTCTTTTTATGTGATTTAACCAAGGGATTCCTCTAAGTGTATTTGAAGAAAATTTATATTCTATTTTTCTTGGAGGGAATGTTTTATTTATGTATTCTGAAGTATGCTTGAAGTAAAAACTGTTCTTATTGAAAAGAAAAACAACTTTAACTGAGAGTACTCATTTAAAATAAAGCATATCAGGGACACCTGGGTGTCTCAGTCAGGTAAGCATCTGTCTTTGGCTCAGGTCATGATTTGGGGGTTCTAGCATCAGCCCTGCTTCATACTCCCTGTTCAGCTGGGAGTCTGCTTCTCCTTCTCCCTTAGACTCTCCCCACTGCTCCAGTGTGTGCACTCCTCCCGACAAATAAATAAATAAAATAAAGCATATCAGAGGGTAGGTGTGGGGAAGGGTAAGATAGGTGAAGGGGATTAAGAAGACATTAATCATGGTGAGCACTGTATTAGAGTTTTTGAATCACTATATTGTACAGCTGAAAATAGTACAACAATATATGTTAACTATACTGGGATTAAAATAAAAAACTTAATAAAACATTTTTCAAATAAATAAATAAGCAAAATCTGTGATGTGAGGTGATGGCTATAGAAAAGAAGAGGTTGATCCCTAGCCCATTCAAAAACTCTTCTGGGCTGAAAGTATCAGAGTAGGAATAGAGAGTACAAGAACTCGCATATTTATTGGCAAAATTGGCACTTATTGACCAGAACTCTTCTGAGTGGATTTTTCTTGATGAATAGCATCATGTGTTAAATAGAGTTTTGAGTATTCACGGATGACTGCACTAAATTTATTTTTAAGCTTGGAAGCTTTCTAATTGTCTGTATAACCAAGTAGCATAACTGACACTGTATGTTAAAAATAACCGACTTGAACACATTTAGTGTTTTTTGCTCCAGTAGCATAAAGCCAGCTGGGTATCTATAAAAACAAATTTGAATAGCCATATGTATGCTCATCAAAACGGTAATATCTATGTTTTTAGGCTCAAATAATTCAATCATTTTATCAGTTCCAAGTAGTGTGAAGTCTATTATAATACTTGAAATAATGTGATTTGAATGACTTGATCTTCTTTCACATGCAAATCCTTGGGTTTTAATTGCACAACACCCCCCCCCATTATCTTCATGAGAAATAGAAATTGTGGATCATAAGTACCATCCTCTACATAAATGTTTTCCTTAATAGAACTCATTTTTCCTCTGAGGGACTTCAAACTTATCGTAGCACCACTCATATACACAGGCTATATATACCTTCCATCACAGCTCTAGACAGTCACTTTTCACTGTTCACACTTTTCAGGGGAAGTGCACTTTAAGCAAAACAATACTGATTAAAATCATTAGAACATATGAATCAGAATTAAAATCATAATTACTTGGACATTATGGAAAAAAAGGTTTTAAGTATCTTCACATTCTGCTGCTATCCCAGGGCTCTGACCATATGAAGTGCCCACTAAGGGTCTGTTGAATAAGAAAATTAATGAATGCACACCTCTTTATAAATAAACTTGATCCTAAGAGAACAGAAGAGTAATGTACTGTTCAGAACCAGCAGGGTTGAGAGGCTTTCTCTAGGATGTTAAAGCAAACCGCTTACTTAGCTTGCAGATCCAACGTAAAACGCAGTCGAACAAATGGAAAGGAGAGCTCTGTGGAGATGAATATTAAATATATGAAGGAGGACTTTAGTAACATCACGTAATGAATGCCGAATAGCAGGTTTGTGCCACCTCTTCCTGTGGCCGTTACAAAATTTAATTGTACAAATAACTCATGCTGTATGTGCTGTGTTATCTTTATTCATATTCTATAAATCGGGGAAGACATCCAGCTGGGTTACTTGAAAGACAGAATACTGAAGTAATATTGCCTTGGCCTAATTTTAATAGCTTTTTTACTTCATTTTAGCAAAATTCTGGAGAGCATGTGGCTCCAGTACTAAAAATTTGTGGCTATAACCTCTGTCATTGTCATCATCATCTTCTCCTTCTCCTTTCCCTCTTCCTTCTCTTCCTCCCCCCGCTTCTCCCCCTCCTCCTCCTCCTTCTCCTTCTTCCCCTTCTTCTTCTTCTTCTTCTTCTTCTTCTTCTTCTTCTTCTTCTTCTTCTTCTTCTTCTCCCTCTCCTTCTTCTTCTCCCTCTCCTTCTTCTTCTCCCTCTCCTTCTTCTTCTTCACGTTTGGAAAATGACAGCATGACCTTGGGAGAGGTCAGAAAAACTCTTCACGATGCTTGTCACTTGTTGGCTTAGGTAGCTGAGGTTAAGATCACGAGACAGACAGAATGATGTGATGGAACTATGCAAGTTTCGTTGGAAGAATACACTTTCCCTTCTAAGAGTTATTTGTATTTTAAAATGCATTAGTACACAATCCACTGGTTTATTGGTGGATTATGGGGTGGGTTTTAGGGTATTCAAAACAACTAGAAATATAAGAAACTTGTGGAAGGTAAGAAAAGCCATGAGGCAAAAGATTGAGCAGAGAACCTACAAATAAGATTGAGCAGACAATACAGACAGTACAAATATCAGCTAGACAGATGCCCAGCTTTCAAATATGAAGACAACTGAAAGAGATTTCTATAGAATGACACCATTTTGTAGCACAAAGCGGCTTACTGTAAAACAAAGTAAGAATGGCCAATATAAAATGTTCATCTAATTTATTCTGTAAGTTAATTAAGGCTCACTCTTTGGCATTTTTCATAAAACAAAACAAAACAAAACAAAAAACAAACAAACTCAGAATTTTAACATTGATACACACCTCCGGGAAGAATTCAAAGGTCCATATTGATTCCTTTCCAAGGATGGAATCAGTTTTCCTCTTCTTTGTGTTAAGGTCTTCCCCATTAATAGTTCATGTTCTCTCAATTTGTATTATCCAGGGCTCTGGACCAACTAATTAGCTTTCTTAAATCTAGACACAATTTACATTGTAGCTATGGGTTGTAACAAATGAGCCCTTCCAACAAACAAATGATTTATGAACAAGGAATGAAACTGTCTTGTGTTTTAAGTTCTAAAACAAAACAAAACAAAAAAGCAGTCAAGTTGATGGATAGGAATGGGTAAAAACTGGGTCTGTTTGGGAAGCAGGGGTACAATACAATTGTCTGGTTTACACATGTAGCTAGAAGCCTCGTCAGAGCTTTTCCAAAAGCCATTCCAGAATTATTTGTACAATCTGCATATGGTGGCAGAGCACGGAGATGAAGCTAGAAGCAGACAAGTATTTTCAGAATTCTGATTTCACCAAAGCACCACTGTGTCAGAAGAGGACCCCTGGAATTGGCACTGGGGAGCACAGATTTCCATTCTGTGCCTACAGAAAATGGTGAGAAAAATAAGCCAGACTTCTAGCTCATCACCCTCTTCTTTGAGATTTTGAATGTGAAAGCCTGTGACCTTCTGCATTCCAAACATAAAAAGATTTATTGTATTTCATAGCAGGAGGATCTTTAAATGTTGTGACTCATTCAGAAAGAAGACTTTTTTCATTATGGAAAACAAATTTATAGTCCTGGTGTGATTGCTCTCAGGAGCAGTTTTATAACTTTTATAACTGGTTTCTACTAGGCTGAACAAGGGAGGATTATCCTAGTGAATGGCAGAAAGAGATGCTTCATGACCTCACTTAGGACACAGGCTTTGGCTGTACCATGCCTTGGTTTGAGAAGCATTTGGAAGTGTTCAAAAAAGTATATTAAGACATTCAGCCTAGGAAGATACTACTATCAGCTATTTCCAAATCCAGTGTTCCAGTAGGAGAACATTATTCATAAGGGGAACTGTCAATCGTTTCCATTCTATATAGACTCTGCAACATTATTTGTTAAAGGTTGCTGAGAAAGTTAATAGCAATAGTAGATAATTCCACCTTCAGAATCATTAGCAACTTTCAGTGTTCAACAACAAGTTTGTGAAAGTTGCAAAGCCATAGTGTCTTAAAACTGTGGGCTCTCTGTGAAAATCTACTCAAAGAAAATAGTTGATAGTTTTTGACAATAGATTTCTTAGATTGTTTCCTCATTTCTTCTATTGCCTACATGATATGCTAACCATCATCTGAATTTTCAGCAAGTCATAATCACTGAACACAGATCACCAAAGCAAATATCATCCTAGTGAAAAAGTTCAAAATATTTTAAGAATTACCAACATGTGACACAGTTACTATGTGAGCAAAAGCTGTTGGTTGAATGGCATTGATAGACTTGCTTGATGCAAGGCTGCCAAAAAACTTTTTTTTTTAAGATTTTATTTATTTATTTGTCAGAAAGAGATCACTAGTAGGCAGAGAGGCAGATGGGGGGTAGGGGGGAGAAGCAGGCTCCCTGCTGAGCAGAGAGCCCGATATGGGGCTCAATCCCAGGACCCTGGGACCATGACCTAAGCCAAAGGCGGAGGGTTTACCCCACTGAGCCACCCAGGTGCCCTGAGGTTGCCACAAAACTTTAATTTGTAAAATATGCACTATCTGTGAAACCCAACAAAACATGTATGCCTGTACAAAGCACTTCACATGCATTAGCTCATTTAATGCCTAGTGTATGTTTTATCGTTAGTACTAGGGAGAATTTTTAAGGTATTAAGAAACTTGAATTTGAGAACCTCCAAAATATAGTGTTTATCTTACTTGACACAGTTCTGAACCAACTGAGAAATAAGACAGATGGTGGAAAATATTTTCTTTTTGATTGATCAAGTTTGCATAGGAGAATGTTATTTATATATTTGAGCAAGTGAGTTTCCCCAAGGTAAAGCCCTAAATTAGATAGATTGATTTACTCTGGAGGAGCAGAAGAGTGTCTGCTCCTTGATAGCTCACTCCCAGGGAAAGAAAATACAAGAGGGCTGAGTTATACAGGCGGAGCAGCTTCTTGCACTCATCAGTCAGGTTGGGAATGTCACTCTCTCAGGGCAGACAGAGTGTGGGACTGGAAATAGGTCAGGAATGAAACACTAATGACCATTAAGAGGGGGAAAGAAAAGTCTTCCCTGGCCCCAAAGTGTTCAGATGTGTTGTCACTTCCTGGCCGACCAGGCTTGACGGTTAAGTTGATATTCAAGATATGCTGAAAGCTCCCTCAAAGCATGAGGCTAAAATCAAGGAGTCTTGCTCCCCTTCCAATAACATTATTCCCTTAGTGTGCATTTCTAGGTTTGGAGTATGCCCTTAAGACCACTGGTGGACAATAGAGATTTTGCCACTAGGTTTTCATCAATATATTTGGTCCCATCCTCAGATCAGGTAATATATTATATGTTTAAGAAAACAAGCTTATTTCATTATATTGTATTACCATAATACTAGACTCCTCCAGGGAGGGAGGATTCCTATTAGATTTTCCATTAGTCCTTGAGTGCTGGTCGATTTCCAACCACCATACTAGGTATTTCTAGAGGAACTCTCCCTATAAATACTGGGCACATATTAACCTGGTAATGAAAGGAGAGGCTATTTCTGGGGAAAAGAAAGAACCATTTCTGAAGTGGCTAATGGCCTGTTAGGAAAGAGAAATGGGCAAGAAATATCTGACACTGGCCATTGGCAGTAGCAGATGTTTTCTTATGGAAGAGTGAACAGAAGCCCTGACCAGACAAATGTGACATCAGTTCCAAACTCTAATGAATTGTCTCAAAAGGATAAGATCAGTTTTGTCATTAAAGTGTTCAAGGGCTTGACTACTACCACACTTCAGTCTCTTAACTTTATTTAAGAAAGGGGCAATTTGGTCCTTTTTCAAGACCACATTTTGTTTATGTGCCTTGTTCAAGATGTAGCAAGTAACATGTCATGCAAATCAGATTTAATTAATCTCTACTTGGCTTCCTTAATTAAAATAAAGAGAGGATGAATCCTCTCTCATTGCCTATAAATACATCTTTCATAAATAGAGCGTTTTTAAAAGTGCTGAGTATGTTATGAGTGTGAAGTCTATTCAAAATTGAAATTAGAAGATATTCATTCATTGACTCATCTGGGGCAATATCTTCAAAGTCTAGTAATAACAAACCATTCCTATGGGATAATTTTATAATGAGTTTGACTTTCCCCAGAAAGATATACAAAGGATGATTTTCTGAGAGTAAAGATGAAATCTTCCTTTAATACTTACTCTTTCAATTCCTTTTTTATTTATTCTGTTGAAATCATTTGTGGTTTTATTAATAGGTCATTTCATACTCAGTAGTCAAAGAAAGAGATCCAAAATGTTAATTTTAAATTCCTTTTCTTTCTTTCTTTTGGGACAGAATCTGAAGCATCAAGATTTGACTTTTTCTTTAACACTAAAAATTTCTAAAGAAAGTAGAAAGATTAATTTGTGGAGATAGGACTGACCAATTTTTAACCATGTACATGGATATATTGAGGAACCTAACCAAGTATTCCAGGATAGTAGAACTTAGTTGTAATATATGATCTAAATTGTATTTCAGGCAAATAACTTAAGCAAAATTAGGAAAGATGATATGTAGACCAGGAACAATTCTAAATTAGAGAGTCTAATATTTCAGGATTAAATGCATAGATGTTGAAGTGTTCCTGTAAATACTGTTATGGGTCACTTACACCAAACTTATGTCATTAAGTGAGTTAAAACAACAACAACAATAACAATAATAACAAAAAAAAAGATCTTGGGTGATGAGGTAAAGATATCGAGTTCATTTCTGGACACAATTTGAAGAAGCTGCTTGGATATCATTGTGGCATGATGAAGTTGAAAGCCTGGATCCAATGCTGAGGATAAGGCCAGATTATAATGATAGATTTGAGATAGATATATTTTGTATGATATTTGGAAAATAACTCGTGGGGTCACCACACCCAGTGGTAGATTATCACTCACAAAAAAATAAGATGACAAGCATGGAAATTGGCAAAAATGATAAAGTTGGTTTTTTTTTTAAGATTTTATTTATTTATTTCACAGAGAGAGATCACAAGCAGGCAGAGAGGCAGGCAGAGAGAGAAAGGAGGAAACAGGCTCTCCGCGGAGCAGAGAGCTCGATGCGGAACTCGATCCCAGGACCCCGAGATCATGACCTGAGCCGAAGGCAGAGGCTTAACCCACTGAGCCACCCAGGCGCCCCAATGATAAAGTTTTTAAAAACAGTAGCCTCCAAAGTATTCTGAAAAGAGAAAATTGGAGTTATAGTGGGGAGTAAAAGTGGGGAGAACGATCATCCTCTAGGTTACATATAATACCAGACATTCCTGTAAGTGCTTATGCTATATTATATAGGTGTTTTCTTCTATTAGTTTTATTTTTATTTTTTCAGTTTTATTGAAGTATAATTGACAAGTAAAACTGTATATATGTGAGGTGTGCAATGTGGTGATTTGATACATATAAACACACACATTATGAAATGAAGAACGCAGTCAAGCTGATTAACACATCCATTCCCCTCACATGGTTACCAATTTTTGGCATGTACAGCGAGATCTCTTTTAGCAAATTTGAAGTACACAATACAGTATTATTAACTATAGTAACCATGCTGTACATTAAAGTTTTATATTACTATTGTGAGAAAAAAGGAAAAAAAGAAACCATGATATACATATGGATCTATTTTGTTGGCTATTGATGGTGACCTGGGCTACAGGAAATATCTCAGATGTGAAAGTTTCAAAATTCTGTCCTCATAAGTGCTCATACATTCATTCTTTTATTCAGGTTACACTTGGAAGACTCTGACGAACTATTAGTAGTCAACAGGATGACTCAAAGAGCTGTCTGTCAATGTGCCCCATACACTGGTAGTTTTCTTCTTATCCATAAGTAAAAATTATTTTTTTCACAAGGTCATAATGATTTACTCTGTTTCTTTTCAGTTTGCCATACACTTTTTTTTAAAATTATTAGCATATAATGTATTATTAGCCCCAGGGGTACAGGTCTGTGAATCGCCAGGTTTACAACTTCACAGCACTCACCATAGCATATCCCTTCCCCACTGTCCATAACCCAACCACCCTCTCCCTACCCACCTCCGCCCAAAGTTTGCCATACACTTTTAACCATAAATCCACTTCTAAAGTCCCACTGACAACTAGGTCTATATTGAACAAACCTGGGTATTGTGAATTGACAAGGAATTAAGCATCTGCCTTTTTTATCAGAGGAGTTAGGGGCCCAGTTTCAATGCAGTAGTAGGTGCTCCTCAGGAAAAAAACAAACAAACAAAAAAACCCCACATTCCTGATTTCAGACATCAAACACATTTATCTACCTCTAAGCAAGAAATAGCCACGGTGACTATCCAACCCCTGTGAATCTACCTCATCTGAATTTATAGTTAAATTCTGTGATACTATGAATAAATCCATTTTTTTCTTTTCAATCACATGTGAAAAATATTATTTAACTAAGGACGCAGATAAAATCATTTTGTAGAATTCAAAAATTGGGAGGAGGAAGTTATGTTGAGTGTGTGTGTATTCATGTGTATATGAACGTCTGCTCCCAAAGGTGGATACATCTATTTTAACCACCTTTAATATTGTGAAGATTGCTAACAACCTTATTACTAGGGAAGGGGTTAAAAAAAATAGCTCATATGACAGATTAGGAAACTGAGGGTTGATGAGTTGAAGTAAGCTTTGATTACAGAGTAAGCCCCTTGTCTAATTTGGCTTTGTATTGTGCTGAGCACAGCCCCTGGCCAACAGCAAGGGCATAGGGAAGTTTGCTATGACTAATTGAGTGACTCTAGAAAGATTCACACTGATGTGCTTAGCTACAAAATGAGAAGTGGGCTCAGTTTCCCTACCCAGCTCCAGTTTTTTAGTACCGAGTAAAGAATATAAAAGCCAGCTTATTTTCCTTGAAGAGTATAAATTCTAGTCCCTGCATTTTCATGAGGGATATTATGCTACATGGATTATCACAGCTTGAACCATAAAGACCAATACGAACACTACATTTTTTTTGTAAGTAGTACAAAATGTAAGCGAATCTATTAAATCACTAATTTCTCCTCCATGTACATTGGAATTAGGCATCTGGACCAGATACAAGTTTGATAATACTGATTTAAGTTTAATTGAATAAGCCGAAAATCAAAAGATTAATAAGTGTCAGTATGACAAAGAAAACAACTACTTAATTAATTATTGTAGTCGTCCATAACACCAATTTATAATTCACATTTTATGACATAACTCTAAATTTTATGTTGTCATTAAAATTTTTTCCGACATAATATTGTTGTCCTGACATCTCTTTGTTGGACAGACTTTCTGGTGGATTCCATCAATCATCTGGATTTGAAAGTGAACTCAGGAGAATCAGAGTCCCTCAGAGAGTATCTTCTGGTTCTTTTTCTGTTTTTAATTTTTCTAAGAATGGCCATTCGGGCACTAATATTTCTGGAATTTAATACAACAATGCATTTTTATTCTCACATACAGAATGTCAGGAACTGTCTTTAATGTCATTTAAAAAATCTTAATATAATTATTGTTTAGTATATTTTTTCCTATAAGAAAAATAAGGGAAATATTTAAATATAAGCGAAATAAGTCAAGCGGAGAAAGACAACTATCATATGATCTTCCTGATATGAGGGAGAGGAGAGGCAACATGGGGGGTTAATGGGGTAGGAGAAGAGTAAATGAAACAAGTTGGGATTGGGAGGGAGACAAACCATAAGTGACTCTTAATCTCACAAAACAAACTGAGGGTTGCTGCGGGGAGGGGGTTGGGAGAGGGGGGTGGGGTTATGGACATTGGGTAGGGTATGTGCTATGGTGAGTGCTGTGAAGTGTGTAAACCTGGAGATTCACAGACTTGTACCCCTGGGGGGGAAAAAAATATATGTTTATAAAAAATAAAATTAAAAAAAAAAAGATTTCATCTGAAGATCTAGATGTCTTATATATATAATCAATTCCCCAAATTTATATCAAGAATGTTCATCTATGCTTGAAAATAAACTTCGAGAATATGGTTTTTTACTGTTTTAAGAGATATGAAGTACCATAAGATCAACACTTTGAACTACTTGAGGAAATACAAAAGAGTGATTATTTCAGTCTCAAAATCCAATTGTATGATACTAGCTTGTGGAAGAAAACAGGTAGATATCTGAATTCCTAGCCTAATGTCTTTTCACAAACATTTTAGTTTTTCATTGAAAATGAAAAATGAAACTTTTTTTATTTTTTTCAGTAAAATAAATGTTCTCAAAGACCTATTATTCATTGCTCAACAGCAACAACAAAAATTGTTCAGCTCCTGACTTTATTCTGAAGACAGAATGTACTTTTATTCTTTCTCTGTTAGCAGTATACTTTGGTATTTTGACAATGGAAAGAATATGAATTGCATTATATTGTGACCAACATTATTTCAGAAATTTTATTCTTTTGGCATAATATATACATTTTTCCATTAGAATATAAATACCTTTCCATGATGTAAGTACATGGATGAAACGAATTTGGAGTTACTGAAGCAATGCCCAAGAATTGAAGTTGAGTTTACATGATACTCAGCTAAAAGGAATTCTCCGAAGTCTGTAGATGTAGCCAGAAAGGCTCAGTAGTAGATTTTCTAGTACTAACCAGTAATTATAACATACTTCATTTGTGTAACTCAAATAACTCTTAGGTGTTCTCATTTATTTTGAGACTTTTATCATATTTTTCTTTCTTTATGAACTTTTTTTTAAAGATTTTATTTATTTATTTGACAGAGATCACAAGTAGGCAGAGAGCCAGGCAGAGAGAGAGGAGGAAGCAGGCTCCCCGCTGACCAGAGAGCCTGATGTGGGTCTTGATCCCAGGACCCTGAGATCATGACCTGAGCCAAAGGCAGAGGCTTTAACCCACTGAGCCACCCAAGTGCCCCTATCATATTTTCCTGCTTCTCAGATTCTCAGAAGCATATGGAACTATGATGGATATGCCTGAAACAGTAAAAGGATCTTGGTAGTCCTCTGGGATCTTCTATTTGAATCAACTATTTGTATGGAAAACCAGTTTTATGTGAAAACAAAATGGTAATTTTAGATAAAAGAATCAAAATACCATACAATTTTTTTTTTAAGATAATGAAGGAATCTTCCAAAGAAATCACACTACTGCCTGCCTGCTCAAACTCATTTCCACTAATCCCCTCACAGGCACCCATATTCCAGTCATATCAGAGAACGTCTCATAATTGAAATATGCCTTCTAGCTTGCAAATTCGTCTTTGCCCTGCAAGTCCTCAACGTTGAATATCATTCTTCCATATCTTTTCTGGCCAATTTGTAGTCCTAGAAGACTCACTACAAGTTTCATCTCTTCTTAAACTATCTTCCCTCACCCATTCAGAGGGAGCCATAACTGTACTCTGGATCAACATAGCTATTTGTACATATTTCCTTTTACAGTTTTTCTTATGGGTATTATTTAGTTATCTACCATTCTTACTAGACCCTGTGCTCCTTGAAGGAAAAGATAGTAGATTTTATCTTTGCATGTCTAGTTTCTTGAAGGAATTAATCTCTTCTCTTTCATCTAGCACATCCCATAATAAGAGATTCCATACCCAGTATATCCTCAGCACATGCTAGCTTGCTGACATCTGATTTATTGAAATATCTCTATCATAAAATCATGTACATATTAAATATTAAGATATGTATAATTTATGTCACACCTGTTTTCAAAATTATGAGGCAGCTTTAAAATAAAACAAGGAAAAATATATCACAAACCCAAAATGAGGTAACCAAACTGAGTTTTATGAATCTCATTTACTTGCCCTTTACTTTATCATCCTTGAATATGTGAAATTATAAATTGGACATTAAAACCTTAATGTAAAAATTTTTTAAGCTATTCTTTATCTTACATTAGACAGAAAGTGAGAGAGAGTGTGTCACCAATGTTTTGGAATTTAGTATCACAATGCCATATACCAAATGTATGGGGGAAAATTGAATAACATTTCAACAACATTCTAGGAAATAATTCTTGTCAAAAGTATTTCCAGAGGTGATTCTTGATTTGGTTATTTTGCCAGATGGCTGTGTCAAGTTCTATATAAATGAATATTGATTCCCTATGGAGGGAGGAAATTAGGAAATCAGGTATGAAGAATTCATAAGAAGGGAGACTTTAAAGCTGCAAAATCTTTTAAAGTGACCTATTTCATAAGAGAATATGTCTTAAACACTGATCTATTATGAAAAGGTCAACACATATTATGCTTGATTATTAAGAATTCTATAATAATTTCAGAGGCGAAAATTTGAAGTTAAGATATTTTATAACCATGAAGATTATTAACAGTAAGGTAGTGGTAGAAGAGAAAAACATGATTTTGGGGTTTTTTCTAGCTTAGAATAATCTCTTTACTTACACACCCAGTGGAAATCTCTTCCCCTTTTTCAGGTAGCAGATCATGTATAATTATATTTGTTAAATATGCATATGTAAAGTTTTGATACTACCCAATTAATATAACAGCTAATATGTTAATGGTTCTATTTAAAGTTTTATCTGAATAATATCTCCTATATTAATAATATAAAACTTGGATTATTCCAACCACATTAACATTATCCTTTTGTAACCTATATCAATACATATCTATAGCACATAGTTTAGTACTTACACCATAGTTTCCTATATTTCTCTCTCTCTCTGTCATCTACCTATAAAACAACAACAGCAAGCAACAACAAAACCAATATATAACCAAGGACACTCCTGACTCCCTCAGCTGGGGCCAAAGCCATAATCATATTTCTTGACTCGTCTACCAGCCATTCTAGATCCCAGTCAACCTCAGGCATCACTTTTGCTGCCTTACCTCATGGGAAATCACTGAAGGATCTGAGCACCTGGTTGTCCTTGTCAAGTGGTCATTGCTCTGACTTTGTTCATTCATGGTTATTACCAGGCATGGAAGCACCAAGAGCTACCCTAGTGACTTTCCTGAGTTCTAGACATACTTTTCCCTACCACTACTATTTAGAGGCTATCCCACTTCTGAAAAACAGGATCAGTTGTCACTGCCAGTATAATAACTCCCTTTTAAACTCAAGATCTCCTGGCAAAAAGAACCATGAGTGACAAGATGGCCATCGCATTAGGTTAAGTGGAAATCTTATTGTATCATCTGATAGACGTTTCCCTTACTAGAAACCAGGATCTTTAATCTGGCAGATCCTAAATGTGAATAAATAGGAACCATAAATTGCCTAAGTGGACAACTGGAAGTGAGGTATGATGATGCAATTTATGTCTGACCTATAGTCACCCTGAATACTTAGCCTAACTTACAGTTGTCAGCATCTTTGTTTCTTTCCCTGAATGCCAGAGTATTAATTAAAGCCCCCATGAGCTATTGTCAATAAGTTACTGACTGGAACGATCTATGAAAATTCAAGGTCTCTTGCTTCCTGATGGTAGCTCTACAAGATGTAAGCCCAAAGTTCAACCTATAATAAAGCAGTATTTTTTTGGCTCCCTTCCTTCTCTATCTCACTTTCTTACATGCTTACTAGTGAGCCCTTTGTCTCTCCAGTAAATTACTTACTTTGGATCCTTCCTCAGTTTCAATATCTGGAGGAACCCATATTAATTCAAAGGGACCACTTATATTTCCAGTCCTTGGTATTAGATCCAACTATTCTAACTATTAGGACTATGGCACTGCATAATTGTTACTTGTTCAAAATATATATCATATATTGAAAAACAGTGTCCCAGCTACAGTGTCATTCTTCCCCATCTGGTCCTTATAGTTGCACCTTTAAGAAGCCGTTTAACTTCCTATCATGTCAGTTGCTTCTGGATGATGTCTGTACTCAAAACACCAGTAGATTCTGTGGTTGGACACTGTCGCACATCCTCCACTCTAAAGTTGGCCCCTTGTTCAAGGCAATATTACATGGGATCCCTGTAATGGTAAATTAAGCACTCTGTGAACACTCACGTAGTAATGCTGGCTGAGAGACTGTGAATAGTGGTGGTAAACTCATACATGGAAGATGATAAGTCTCACTAAATAAGAATTGCTGCTGCCGTCCTCCCCAGTTAAGTGAAGAATTTCAATAAAAATGACTTGCTCCCCAGGGGCTGGCTTGACTCCTCAAGAAATGGTACTTTACCAAGACTTCATGTCAGTCTGTGCTGCTACTGACAGGTCATACATTTAATAGTAGTGGTAGCTAAGTCAGCCTGGTGAGAGGTAGCCCATGCAGTTGGCTCATGCATAGTCTTGGTCCCTTCCACCATGGTTTTTCCATTCATGGATCCATTGTGTTCGTACTGGGGTGGCCAAGCATAGAGCTAAGTAGGATCACTCTTTCTACTTAATTACTGAGAACCTCTCCTAAGACTCTGATGGTCATAGGAATCTTCCAGACAGAGTTGTAGGTGTTTGTAGTTGAAAGTCATTGAGTCAATCTACATAGCTATGTTGAGTGCCAAGCAGATGTAGGTAGAGTGACAACGGACTCTGCCACTATAATGGACACCACAGAACACATTTTTCATTGAATCCCCTTCACAACCTCCCTGGAAATTAACTATGGCTTTCTCCTTACTCCAATTGTAACGAAATCAATTGGCTTAGAGAGTCTAAATAACTTTCCTATAAACCTCAGTACTTTGATTCTAATTGCCATGCTCCTTTCAGGAAACCCCAGTAATATTTATAATTCTCCAATTGCAAGTTACCTCAAAGAATTCCTATCTTTGGTTTCAGAACAGTGAATAGAATATTGATAATAGCTGGGCCTCAATCGTCCCCAAAATATGTAATTAATTAATTAATTAATTTGCCAGAGAGAGAGAGGGCAAGCAGGGAGCATGGGAGGCAGAGGGAGAAGTAAGCTCCCTTCTGAGCAATGAGCCCAATGAGGGGCTTGATCCCAGGACCCTGGGATCATGACCTGAGCCCAAGGCAGATGCTAAAGCAACTGAGCCACCCAGGCATCCCTCAAAATATGTAATTTAGTTAGTATGATGACATTAAGAAATGTTATAGGTGATGTCAGAGGAAACAGAACAGAAGCCATAATGGTCGCTATTCAAGTTAAAGGAAATTATTTTCTGGTGAGAAATCAGGGGGAAAAAAAGCGCAACTAAGTGATTTTTTCAAAATAAAAAGCAGTATCAACAAGTTAGAAAGCTGCAGGCATAATGTTTGCCCAGATCCATATTACAAAATGGTAATTTCATGTCAGCCTGCAAGGTGGAATGCTTAGTGAGCACAACTGTTCTGGCTGACATTCCCATTCCTTCTTTCAATGGCTCTTTGAAACTGAGGCCATGGGGATGGAGGAAAAAATTAACCATCCAAAAACACAGAGAATGTGGAAGGCTGAAAGCAGACTCAAAAACAAACATACGGAACCTCATACTGTGAAGAAACATACTGTCCCTACTGCCAGTTGTTTCTATTGATTTGTTGGGTTAGAAGCAGGACACACGTCTCAGAAGGAGGAAATTCTCAGCTTGGTACTTCATTACCAGAAATGTAATCTCTGCCTGAAGGTCTGTGTAACCCACATAACTCAGCCTGTGTGTGGTGGCAATTCAGAGAAATAGTCCCAGAAAAAAATGTATCTCCAATTTTTGGTTTTTCAATAAAATAGAAGTCAAAATAACTTTAAAATTTTGTTTACGATCTCTGACACTGTCAACATCCTTCCTTTAAATTCTTTCTTTTTGCCATTTTCAACTTCCTGATACAAATTCCAAGACATTCTCCCTCTGGCCTTTTGGACTACTTGGTACCTGCCCTTTCTCCCTCAACCATCTTAGTGCTCTTATTTTCTTTTGTGAATAATTCTTCTTGTTTCAAAAAAAATTTTGGCTTTGTTAGACATTAATATTTGTTCTCCTGTCCTCATAAGACATTAGTATCCATCCTAGATCATTGCACATTGCCCAAATCAGGATAGGAACCCCCTGGTTAACCCTTAATATCCAATGTGGTTAGAAAGAGTAAATGCTATTTATATTAAAATTACACACATATATTTAAAATACACATCCATAATATGTATCAGTAAATGCTAATATAAATATATATATTCATATTTATGGGCAAATATAATTAGAATAATTAGTCAATGCATAAAGAAAGAGATTTGCTAAGTACTTTTGGTAATAATTTATATGTTTTAAGTTATGTGATAACTAATAAGAACTCTGAAGAGTAGTAATCCAGTTGGCCTCACACTTGTGAAAGACTGAGTCTCATAGAATTCATACAAATTGGCCCAAGTCAACACATGGCTAGTAAGCAGCAGAGCTAGAATTCTAAACCAGGGAATTAGGTCCTAACTCTTAAATCACACTCGGGACTGTCTTTCTCAGAAGAATTTTGAGTATCTTAGATGCTTGAATTCACAGGTCACTAAGACCCAGTGCAGCAGTAGCCAGTTATGAGATGGTAGAGGAGGGTTTAGTCAGAAAA
This sequence comes from Lontra canadensis, assembly GCF_010015895.1. NCBI lineage: Eukaryota > Metazoa > Chordata > Mammalia > Carnivora > Mustelidae > Lontra > Lontra canadensis. Next base: position 9,884,546 of record NW_022630999.1, read on the forward strand.
GTGCTCTTCTTCCTCTGTTGCCCAGAAGATGACTATTGACATTCATTTATGTTTTATAAACCTCGCTCCTAGTAGTTGATAGTCAGTTTGTAAATTGTGAAGTTGTTGTAAGCCAATAATATTGCCTACCAGAGCAATTGCTTCCAGTCTCTAGGAGGGAGAGGTGTGTGAACAGTAGTCAAGGTGTTACACTCACTAAATCAACTTGGAATCTGCTTTATAAAGGCATTATGGGAAGAGAGTAAAGTATATCATTGTCATTCCTAAAATACTTGGACTCGTAATGGTTATCTTATTAATTAAACATGAGTTGGTTTTTATTTTTCATTGCATATATAATACATGTCCTTAGAAAAAGTTCAGGAAATAAAGATAAGCAAAATAGGAATACATAAAATGACATAATGTATTTGATTCCCTTCCTTTTCTATGCACACAAATATTTACAATCTTATTGAAGTCAAATTCTACCCTATATCACGCTCTAGTCTTTTCTCAATACATAGCAAATACATCTCCAGACCCGTAAACTTAATTCTACATCATAAAAGAACTTCTACATATTATTGTTATATTATTTTAATAAAATATTCATTAAGCATATACTACATTAATACAATATCATAAGGTAATGTTCATACAGTTAGGCATTTTTTAAAAGATTTTATTTATTTGAAAGAGAGAGTGTGTGAGAGAGAGAAAGCATGAGCAAGGGGGAGTAGAGGAAGAGAAAGAAGCAGACTCCCCATCGAGCAGGGAGTACGATGTGGGGCTCGATTCGAGACTTCATCCCAGGCCCCTGGGATCACGATCTGAGCCGAAGGCAGATGCTTAAACAACTGAACCACCTAGGCGTCCCATACAATTAGAAATTTTTTAAAGTCCCTATCTTCCGGGAGCTTACAGTCTAGTGGCAAGAGGCTGCCATCCGTGAACTAGTGAGAAAATCATGCCAGATGAGCCATGTTTGTCCGATGCAGATAAGTGCTATGTGGAAATTTTCAAAAGACTAGCTAAGGAGAATGAGAGTTTCCATTTTAACTGGCCTACTATGAGAAAGCCTCAAGAAGAAGATATTATTTTAACAAAGACTTAATTTGACCAATCTTCTGTAGTCAATTCTTAGGCTATAATTACAGGCATAAACACTGAAACAATGACTGTCTTCACTTTTGCGTAGCTGTCCATTTATTCTCCCAGGTCAAGAGAGAAAAGCAAAGTTTCTGTAGTTCACAAAAGTACATCTCGTGGATTCCTGAGTTACTTGGTTAAATTGTCTTCCCCAACATTTCCTATCCTCACCAACCTTTCCCCATATTCTCATTAAATCTTGACACCCTCATTCACTCTTTCTTTCTTTCTCCCTCATTTATTATGAGATTATTATCAACGTTAAGTATTTTATATTTACATTATTGCAATATTAGTTAAACCCTCAAAATTATTTTTATGAAAACTTTTTTTCCAAAAGAACATAGTTTAATATTGTAAATGGTACCAAAACACCTATATCATAGTTACCTGCAAGAACTTTCCCTACTTCGTCCTTCATCCATCCTCGGATCAACCACTTGAAAACTTGAACTCCATATTCTGACACTTATACATCATTGTATTTTTAAATACTTGATATACTTATGTCTGATTTATCAGTTTTAGATATTATTGTTTTCTCATTATAATGTGATGATTTAACTCTCTCACTTACCATCCTATCTTGTTCTCCTCTCCCATCCCTGAAAATTTTAATACACTGATATTTGGTGTTATAACTTACACTCATGAAAATGTTATTCACAGATGAGGGTTGTAATGTATTGTGATTATGTGATTATGTGTAATGTATTGTGATTATGTTATTTTTAAATTTAATAATTGCTTTGTTTTCGTCTGCTCAATTTATTTCCTGGTACTTCTTCCTAATTCTTTCTATACCAAGCAAGACTTTTCAGTACTATTTTCCAGAAAGCCAATCATATGAGGTGACTTGCCAGTTCAATTTTCCTTTTTTTTGAGACATCCATCTTGGAGATCTTTTATCTAGGCTAATCACCCTGCCTATCTGGTCCACTGTTAAAATTCTCCCATTTCCCTTCGCCATTATCCTCTCTATACCTGCATCAGTACTTCTGCTTTCTGTACTCAGAGTCTTGCCATGTATCATTTTGCCCCATTGATTTGGTAGAAAACATTCTTCAGAAGCTTACCAAGAAAGGATTTATGGGAGATAAATAAATGAGAAACCCTGCATTGTTCAATTTATCTTCTCAGTTGATTGATAGTTTGGCTACACATAGAGTTTTAGGTTGCAAATCATCTTCCAGATATTAAAGGCATTACCTCCATTACGTTCTAGCTCACAGAGTTGTTGAAAAGTCAAAAAGCATTCTGATTCTTCATCCTTTGTATGTGAGTTGTTTTTCCCCAGCCCTCCGGAAGCTTGCAGAATCCTCCCCTTACCTCAGTGATCTAAAGTTTCAAAATCATGGACTTTAAGCCAAGCTGCTTTTATCTAGCCACTCTCTGGGCACTTTAGTCTGGAAATCCATGGCTTTCACTTATGAGAAATTGTTTTGAATTATTGCATTAATGATCTCCTCCCTTCCATTTTCAATATTGTTAAAGACATGGCATAACATAATACATGTGTGGGAGGGGTCCCTGATACTTTAATTGTGCTAAGGGTTAATATTAAGGATCTTATGTTCTTTGTATTAACTCGATAAATAAACTTGATGAAGTATAGTCATAGACTTTAAAAAAAGAATCCTATATTTGTCGTTTTTTGAAGGTAAAATCCCTAGAAGTTATAGAGATGTTTACTTGACTTTCAATGTGTTGGAAGTTTGGCCTCTGACCAAGTTGCAAGTTGACAAATGAAATAAAAGTAACAGCTTTCTTACCTGTAATACACAAATTTCTGATGAACTTAGATTAGAGGTGGCATTGCCTCCTATCTCTGCCTCCAAAATGAATTTAAATACCCTTTCACCTGAGACTGTGAACTTTTCCATGGAGATAGATTTCCACCTTGGTGAGTTATCACGTGAGAGCTGAAGAGGAGGAGAAAAACTGTTCTGCTTAAGATAATGATAATTCAAGAGAAAGGAAAATGAGAAAGCCATTTCTATGTCTACTTCATTTTAATGTAGTGATTCTGCCTTTCGTCAATGGACTCAATGCATGTCAGACTTCCCTTAGTTTTACCAATTGGCTAAGGTATACTTCCTCCAATAGAAAGAAGAAAGTAAAGGTCATGGAGAATTCTAGAGTGCTTATTCAAGCTTTCTGCAAGTGGCAAAGAAAGCAGAAATTATTGAACTTGGCAGGGACATGGGAATAGTAAAGGTGTACCCCTGCGTCTACATTTGTGATTCTCAAAATTTTAGCGTGCATAAATACAATCAGGGAAGTTTAATAAAGTGCAAATGCATGGCTGTCACTTCAGAGACTTTCATCTAGTTTGTCTGAACAAGACATCCAGAAGTTCTGGAAAACACATTTTAATAAGTTTCTCTGATGATTGTTTTTCCTATGGTCCTGGGATTCCACTTTGAGAAACACTCAATGTAATGTCAAGTACCTGTATACAAATTTTATAAATACAAAAAAAATGATAAACCCAGGACTAGCGTCACAGGTTTATGAATTTTTGCTTTGATTTGTTGTCATCAGAGTGTGTGAACCATGCATATAATTCAAACCTGAATGTTGTATGGGTTTGTTTTGTTTCACATTCATTGATAGTCTCTCACGGGTAGTAACCTTACTAATGTGAGTTCCCAAATAACAGGTAACATATTATTATTATTATTATTATTATTATTATTTTTCTCCATTACATCAGTGTGCCACAATTCTCTTTCACTCATCCAGTCTCTTCATCACTGCCGACAACACCTTTTCTTTCCTTCCATCTTTTTTTTATTGGCCTGCAGAGCTCTTAATGATAAATATTTCAGATTTTATTTTAAATGTCATTCTGGACATCAAGCTTGAGTCACATCACTATGTTATTTATTCTTAAAGAGCAATGTACATCTTCACCATCGCCATTTTCACAATTAACAGCGATAGAGTTGTCTGAATATTTCACTAATGCTTGTCCCCACTATTTGACAGGAGCTCCAATAGAACATACTCATACTAATTATCTTCCAGCCTTCATTGAAAAACACCCTCTAAGTATTTCCAGTTATTAGTAGAGTTCCTGCTTCATTATAGCCACTAATTCAATGAACAAAGTAGGTAAGATTCTGATTATAAGGTACAATAAACCCTGTGTAATGAAATGAGATCAGAAATATTAATCAACAGTATATCAATATTTTGTTTTCTAATTTTATCCTTATTTTCTTATTACATCAATGGCACACATGTTGTAATTTTTGCCCCATTCTGAGAAACATTCAATGATCCTTCTTTAGTAGCAAGAATAATAACAATATCCATTGATTACTTCATTTTAATATTATAACAGTCTTATGAAGCAGATAACACAATTATTAAATGATATTATTTTAGTTAGAATTTTACATATAATTGATTCATTTTTTATTTTATGACTATTATTTAAATGATGCTGAAAGGTAAGTGCTATATATATATTTTTAAATAGTTTATTTTAGAGAGCACATATGAAGGGTGGGGAGGTGCAGAAGGAGAGGGAGAGAAAATCTCAAGCAGACTCTGTGCTAGCACAGAGCCCCCCATGGGGCTCAATCTCACAACACAACTCCAAGATCATGACCTGAACTGAGGCCATGAGTTGGACACTTAACTGACTAAGCCACCCAGATGCCCCAAAAGTAAGAACTTTAATAGTGGGATTTATATGGGACACAAATTTTAGAGAACATTACTTGAGTTTCATCATGACAGTTAAGATTTATTATTATTATTATTATTATTATGGCAACAGGAACATTATAGTTCTAACATAATTACTTCCTTTTTATAATAAGGAATTTATTTTTGTGTTCTGTGCTGAGGGAAATAATTAGAATCATATTTATAAAAGTTATCTTTATGATAGTAGCCACAGTTTATATTGCTAATAAGTAATTTTATAATCTAAATAAACATGTCTTCTATTTTTAATATGAGAAGAAATAATTAGCTAATTTCTAGAAAAAATACTAATATCCTGTTTATGTATAATTTATTTCAAATTAAGTTTAAATAGAAAACAAACTTAATATTTTCTAATTATCTGTATAAGAAAAGATAATTTTAGAAAACCTATTTCATATTCAATAAGTCTTTACTGTTCTATTTAACTCTGCAGGTTAAAAAAGAAAATGGAAGGAGAAAACAGGTCTAAATGGAAGACGTTTAGTAACTAAATCTTGAAACCAAAAAAAATCTCAAAATCAGCCTTGAAAAATGCAGTCTTCTGCCTACAGTACCTATATTATATAATAGTTTCCTTATGAATTATATTTATGTATTTCCAAAATAATTGGCATTTTGTTCAATGTCCCTTTTCACTGAAGGATTAATAGCAGTTTTTTTCAGAAGAAATTCAACTTGTATTTTTATTCACAAGTTAAAAAATTAAAATGAAACCTAGATGGATAACACCAGTTGTGCAAGCTGAATAACACTATTCAGAAATAATTCTAAAATTAGTGAGTAACTCCACTTTACTGTAATTAGTATTGATTATTGTAGCCTTATACTTATTAAGAGTTCAAACTTCACTAGAATCTATTCACTTTCTGAGCCTTGAGCTGCTCTTTGCTCATGAAAGCCACATCAATGTGGACGACCCTAGCATGGCACAGTCATGTCATCCAGCCTGTCCACTGTCATCTGAGCACCGTTGTCATTTTTTCTACACATGCCCTTCGTGTGGCAAGGGCTGGAAGCCTGGAAATTGTATTTGATGGGCCCTCTTGCCATCTCTAGCTTAGGTTTCACCACAGAGAGGTATGCACAGCTCAAAAGGTGGAAGAGAAGTAGACATCACTACTCCTTTGACGGTGGTGGATGCTCCCTGAACTTCAGGTGAGAGCAGAGAGGGACATGTCGGTAGATTCCAGGCATTCTGCAAATCACTTGCCTGAGGGCTACGAGCAGTGAGCTCAGCTGTAGTGGTTTCCTGAAACTCTTGCAACGGCCAGATTTCCTAGAAGCCAGAAGTGACTTCCTCTGACCACACAGGCTTTGCTGAGATTTACAAACAACTAATTTCCACATCAGATACCATTCTATTTGACGTATTTAGAACGTCTCTGTTTTTTGTTTTATTTTTTTTTTTTTTCCTTAACTGAAAACTGACGGGTACATCACTAATGGACTGAGCCAAATATAGCCAACCAAGTACAACCTCTTGGTCACAAGTTTCTGAAGTTCATTAGTATGGCTTATCAAGAGACAAACAAAACAAAACAAAACAAGCTTTATTTCCACATGGCTGATTCTTTCCCAGAAAACATATGTCTAAATTAACACACACGCGCACGTGCGCGCACACACACGTGCACACACACATACGCAATACTAAACTGAAGAAGCAGCGATAACATCTCAAGAAATGTAAAATTTGGTGTTGGTTTTTTTTTTTTTCATTTTTGTTTTTTGGTTGGTTGGTTGGTAAGTTTAAGAGAAAAGCAGAAATCTCCAAAGTACTGTTTTTCTTAAAATACCTGGTAATCACCAGCTGGAGGTAATTACGTAATTTTTAAAAAGTTTTTAGGTTATGGCTGTTTTTATCTACCTAAGTGTAAATTATTTGTTTTCCTTTTCTCTTTTTGGGAGGGTGGACAGGAAGGAATAGAAACTCTCAGAAGACAATGATGTTGTGATTTTGCTCCAAGCACAGAGGAGGACCCACATTCATTAGTACTTGTCTGTTCTTCACAGGTCTCCCCTGCCTCCAGTGTTGGTGTCTCCAGATATTCTGCTGCTGCTTTGCAGAGATCATGCCACATCCCCACTTTAAAATGTCAAGGTCTTCTCGCCATTCATACATTATGTTCAAGCTCCACACATGGCCACCAGGCTGCCCACTTTACTGGTCCTTCTCTAGCCCCTCTTTTCTTCCTGCTGCTTTCTCCACTTATAAGACACTCCAACCTCGGAAAACAATGGTTCCTGCCTTTGCCTGCACTACCTCTTGCCTCTGAGTGTCTCCCATGCTCCCCCATTCTCTGGCAGCCCACTGTACACACTGCCTCTCTTCCAGACTTCTGGTCACACTTTGAATATCACCTTAACGCTGACGAAACTGTTGTGTCTCTGATTTCCACTCCTTCATAGTCAGTTGTACATGTCTGCATTGATGATTGTGATAGCTCATTGACATTTTCTGTTGGAGTAACATCTTCCCCATGGAATATAAGATACCTTTCTGTCCTGCTCCTTAGTATGTGGCACCACACATGCTTGGTGCTCATGACAAGTGTTGTCAATGTTTGTTGAACAAATACATGAATGCATGTTTATTGACTTACATATTTATGAATTGTAATTTATAACTATTAATTTGATTTCCAGAACTGCATTTATGCCTGGTAATTATGATGAAAGTAGAGATATTCATCCTGTCTTGTAATACATGCTTTAAATAATTGTTATAATCCAGCTTCTGTCTGTATCCTGGATAGAGACAAAACTGATGATTTTAACTAAACCATTTTCTATGGCAGTGAAGGTAAGTTATTGTTGGCTTGGGTTTCATATTTTTGTTGTTAATTTCAACGAACCCAGTAACTGCATATGTATCAACTACCACATGTCCAGGTTTGTGCCAAATTCTACTGGGGAAGCCATAGCCTTGTCAGTCTGCCTTGTATATGAGGCAGTCAATAAGGTGATCAATAAGTATTTGTAACATGAATGAAGGTACTAACTGTCCATTTGGAGGCAAAAAGATTAATACTGCTAAGCTAAGCATGGTCAGACAACACAAGAGAGAAAACAAACTTTATATGCATGACAGTGCCTGAAAAACCCCCATGTTCTTAACACACATACGTCTTCATAAGAAGCAAGGAGTCTTAAATGGATGCCGGCATCATCTGATAGGAGAATATATGAGACGGATAAGCAGTGTGAACTACAAAAGATAAGGGGGAAGGGCGAAATAATGCCGGGTCCCAAGACTAAACAGATTGAACGCAGGAAAGCAAGAGAAATCTATATTCTCCTATAGGACTGACAAATGTTACTCCTGAATCTGGAGTGGACAATTCTTGTTATATTTGGAAAGTTCTAATGATCTTTCTTTCTTAGGAAAATACAAACAAGCCTGGCTGAATATTGTATTTTTTTCTAAGTACTGATCTTACAGGTTTTGTTGGGCTCATCCTGGGATAACGGTGGGAGAAGGGAAGTGATGAGAAAGGGAATTAAAAAATTAATGACAAAAACCACCTGGAAAGGGGAAAGAAAACAAAGAATATGAATGTAAAGGAGAGAATGCTGGTGGTGTTTGTAGTATTGAGCTCTGGATCCTCTTTATCCAGATGATAAATTTCCCCACAAATAGATGAAAGCATTACAATAATTCTATCATTTCAGCTCTGAGAAACATATTAAATAATTTTAGAATGCAAAATTTTGATGATTACAAATCCTCTTTATTTATTTTCAGCTCAGGCATTCTGCAAAGCCAGTTTCACTGTTTGCAAAGGTCATATTGTTATTTGAACGGTGGTTTCTGTGCTTTTCTTTCTTTCTTTCTTTCTTTCTTTCTTTCTTTCTCTCTTTCTTTTTTTTTTAGAATTGTCTATCCTGAGTCACTGGAATATTTAGAATTGTCTTAATGATGTCTGGTCAGATATACTGCTTTGAGCTATGGAAAGCTCATACACTTTGAGTCAGATAGAGAAGTGTAGTGCTTGGGGAGGTGACTTATCATTTTCAATTTCGTTGTCGTCATCTGTAACATGGGGCAGGGGGTAATGCTTTTACCTGTTACTGGAAACATGAAATGAGACTGTTGGTGAGCATGTTTATCGAGCCCCAAACACAGAGTAGATGCTCCTGAGCTATTATCTCCCTCTTCTCCTTTGTTTAATCCCAAACCTACATGAGTAGGTTGGATAACGTTCTTTTTCAAAATAGAATATGTCCTTTTGTTTGTCCAAGGTCATCGACTCACGAAGTACTTCCCAACATGAAGGCTGACCTAAACTCATCGTCCGAAGAAACATTCTGTTATTTCCCAAAAGATTTGCAGCTGAGATAGTGGATGACTTTTATACAAACAAGAAAGATACCTCAGTGTAGGTGAGCAAGGACTTTGGCTACTGATAACCATCAATAGAAATTAGCTTAAATGTTACGACAGTGATCCAGCCACTTGGGAAAGGGAGAGTAGATGACAAGGTGAAAAGTTGTGAAAGAAATGATAAAAGGAGAGAGGTGGGGGTTGGGTGAGCCTGGTGGTGGGTATTATAGAGGGCACGTATTGCATGGAGCACTGAGTGTGGCTCATAAACAATGAATGCTGGAACACTGAAAAGAAATAAAATAAAATAGAAAAAAAAAGAAATAATAAGGCTACTAAGATCACTAAGCTACTAAGCTACTAAGCTGACATTATTTAGTCTGTGCCAGGTTCTATGCTAAACATTACGTTGACTATCACACTAATCCCTCCAACAGCCCTAGTACTAGAGAGCAGTACTGTTACTATTTTGCATAGAAAGAAATCAATTTTTTTAAAGATTTTATTTATTTACTTGACAGAAAGAGAAATCCCAAGTAGGTAGAGCAGCAGGCAGAGAGAGGGGGAAGCAGGCTCCCCGCTGAGCAGAGCCCCATGCGGGGCTCAATTCCAGGACCCTGAGATCATGACCTGAGCCAAAGGCAGAGGCTTAACCCAGTGAGCCACCCCGGCGCCCCAAGAAAGACATCAATTTGAGTTTGGATTTGAGCCTACCAACCTCACTCCTGCAAAACCATCTGCAAAACCATTAAACCAGGAAGAGGCGTGTTGGGGTGGGGGTGGGGGAGCGGGCAAATCTGATCAGATCAGAGATCAGAGTCTGTAGCTGCTTTAGTTCAGAAAAAGGAGAACTGCCAGTTAAAGTACTTCTAATATTTATGAATGTCCTTGGATCTATTCAAGTTTCTATAATGAGTTAGATTTCTGTGGTCTCTCTAAACTCTCCTGACAAAGGATTTCTCCTCCAACCTAGAAATGTACCGGGATTTTTTATGAAATGGCCATCTAAGGTGGAAGTTCTTCAGTATTATTGATTTTCTGCTTCCAGTCCAGATCCATAAGGTAAATTCTATAAGCCCAGGAGTCATTCAATGGCTTTTAAGCACCTGCTCTGGAGCCAGATTGCTGGCTCTGATCCTTCCAGCCTGCAGTATGTCCTTGCTCTATGACCTTGGGCGCATTGCTTAATCTCTGTGCGCCTCAGTTTGTTTGTGTATCCATGTTAGATTAAAAAAGTTTTTAAAGTCTACTGGTAAGATTGATTTGAAGATAAAATCAGTTAATCCATTTGCTGTGTTTAGGACAATGCCTGGCACATTGTAAATTCTCACAAACTGTTCAGGCAAATATTCTTGGTTGACATAGTGATATTTGAATCAAAGTGTGAGGTGCTTTCTGCAAAATTGACATTAATAAATTCAAAAGGATACAAAGTCAGAGGGAGAAGCAGACTCCCTGTGGAGCTGGGAGCCCGATGCGGGACTCAATCCCAGTTCTCCGGGATCATGACCTGAGCTGAAAGGAAGTCACCCAACCAACTGAGCCACCCAGGTGCCCCAGATAGGTATGTAGTTTTAAGAGTACTCTGGCTAATCCTAGAATCTTCCATGTTGGAAAAGTAAGCACATGGAGGTACTAAGAGTATACCTCATTCTGTCAGGTTAGAGAGAGAAGTGAGGGCTAAGTATGCCTTAAATGTGAAATGATGCATGTGTGGAAGTGAAACTTCATAACAACTTTGTCAATCTTTAGGCAGAATAATATTAACAAATTAGATGCTTAATGTAGGTTTGTCAAGTAGAAGACCTTGAGCTTCTTAAGGCAATGGCAGTGATGTAGGAAAATTATTTCTAAGATAGAAATCCTAAGACTTGGGGACTGAATGTAAAAGGAGTGGCCAAAAGCTTCCTGGTCTCTGGTCTCAGAGAGTTTCATAAATTAAGATGTGGTTTGGTGGCAGTCATTAAGTGAAGGGAATATAGAATTAAACACAGATTTCAGAGGAAAGTTTGTTTTGGAACATAACAAAGCTTTAAAAATCATAGGTTTTTAAAAAGTAGACCCCTTTCTTTTCATCTCTTGATACAACTATTTAAAAAACTTTTTTTGAAGTACAGTTGACACATTAGTTTCAGTTTTACGATACAGTGATTCCACAAGTCTATACACTATGCTACGCTCACCACCAGTATAGCCGGCTTCTGTTACCACCCAACGTTATTATGACACCATAAACTATATTCTCTATGCTATACATTTTACCCCCATGACTTATTCATTTTATAATTGAAAGCTTGTAAAGTAGACACCTTTTAAAATCTTCCTTTCCGTTTAATCCCAATGACATGGCCTATAATAAATTCACAGTAAAATTAGGATATAAAAGAGAAAATAAAAATTAACAATGTGTTGAACAAATGAAGGAATGACTAAATGAGCATCCTGATTGGAATGTTCAGGGGCAGTTGGGAAAATGAATCAGAAGTTCAGGATTAGGTAGTAAGATTGGGATGTTGGGAGTGAATATATTTTGCCAAATTAGAGTGCGAGGGGCAAGCAGCCTAGAATGGATCAAATTTGATAAATGTAGAGGTGAAGAAAGGTATAATAATCAGCCCCACAGGCATGAAATGTTAGAACTAGAAAGAGATCATAACATTTTTAGTAATGCTGCTCCACCGGAAACACACACACACACACAAACACACTGATATTACAGCTGAGAAAACAAGTCTGAACTTGTTAAGTGCCTCACCCCTTATCAGGTGGCTGACTCAAAACTCAGTGTCTCTGTTCAGGGATCTAGAATAACATCAAAACAGAACAATTGTTTTCAAGGGTTATTTATATCACTCTATGTGTCACTGTTTATACTCCATGGCCAAATATAATATTTGTTTAATCAAAGGTCTTTTGATTTATTTCCCCCTCAAAGTCACTACTAACTAGCAATAGCAGAAAATGGGCTAATTGTTCAAGTGCATATGGAGTGTTTTTTATGGTTTAGTATTTTCAGAGAATTGTTTTGGGGCTGTAAACTTCTTATCTTTCAATAAATCACAGTTTGTATTAGCATCATAAAAAGGATGGCGTTCATGTGTATGTAAACAGCTCTCCTTTGTGAATATCAATTTGTTTTAGGCATTATGTATAAAACATAAATATCAATGTGAATAATTGGATGCAAACTTTTAATGTGCGATTGGTTAATATCAGAGCTTCAGAAAATATAACAGAAGACTAATTTGAAATGTCCAAAGATAACAATGGCAAGAAAGTAGAAGGAAATAGGGCAATTTTAGCGTCTTCTGTTAGGTTACAGACTGTGTGCTTGGTGAATATTCTTTTCTCTGTAAGTCTTAATAGTGTAATATATCTTAATAGTGTAAATATAGATATAAATATATATAACATATCATATATATTATAGATATAAAATAGATATAATAGATAATAGATATAAATAATAGATATAAAATAAATATAAATATAAATCAGCATTGTGTAAATATCTGTGACTGGAACTTGTGAACACATCATGATTTAATAATGATATTTTACAGAAAAAGTAATAATTCCTTAGGAAAAAAGACTAGGTAAAATGACCCATGTGTTTTTGTCCAGGACATTGGTAAGAAGCATTTTTCTTTCTTCTGATAATTTTCAGTATAGAGATTGCTCATCTTAGAAAACTTGGCCTTAATTGATCACACATCTTTATCCTATAAAGTAAGAGGGCTTAACTATTGTTTTTTTAAATCCTTATATATATACATTTGAAAACACGATTTGATTAAACACCTTGATCAATAGCATTTGAAGTCCTACTTCAAATGAATAGTTTATATTCCCTCAAAAATTAACTTTGTTAAGTATTGAATAGTCAATGGATAATGATAAAATTTAATAACTCTAACGCATAATAACTTTCAGATTTTCTTCTTCCAACTTCAAAGAATGAGGCAGAATTTACTGACAAGTCAGGGTAGGAAGGTGTGCTTTCTTCTCTTCTGTCCCTAATGTCCTGCATGTGCAATCGATTAATGTCACGCTCTGGGACATGCATGGTCAGCAGGGGGCTCCAGCCATTGCGGACCTAAACTGCTTTCCAGGCGGGAGGCCTGATTTCTCCTCTGACAGCTTCCGTAGAGAGGAACATAAGACATCCTTCACTAGTTTGTTGTCAGAATTGGGAGTTAAGCTCACTAATTCAACACATTGTACTTTAAAATTTTTAAATGTTTGCAAAATATGCATAATTAGGATAACGTTGTTTCGGATGCAAAGTGCACCTGCATTCTAATCTTCTCCCCAGTAGAATCATTTGTGGTAGTGCAAGCATCATGGTTTTGTATACTCACAGCCCTTCCTGAGGTTACTTCTGCCTGACTTAAAGAAGCATGTGTGAGTTATTCTGATACAGGCTTTAGTGTTGTAGAGGACAGCTGAGCGGTTCTTCATATAAGATCCAGGCAGTGATGCCTTTTATTCAAAAGAAATTTTATTTTAAATTGGACATCAAATTCTCTAATTATTACTAAGTTGAAATTTTATCAAGTTACAACACTGAACAAACAGATCACTTCCAGTGGATTTTCTGTCTCAGGAAGTGAGATAGAATAACAAATTGTTTGGAGTGGAAAGCATTAATCTAATATGAATAGATTCCATCAGACAAAAATAAGATAAGCATATAAAAAAGAGTGGTAGATGCCCTGGGTTTCATGTGCTTTTATCTCCTAATTGATGGCAAGTAGACTTTTTTTTTTTTAAATAGTTTCTTTTGAAGTCAGAAACAAAACAAAGATGAATACTACCAACACTGTTACCTAATATTTTCCTGGAAGTGCCACTCAGTACAGTTGGACTGGAGAAATGCAGAAGAGGTATATAGAGTGGAAAAGCGGAAACAAAAATTATCATTAAGGATGATACTTTGAAAGCCAAAGAAAATTGACTGAAAAATATTGAGAACTATAATTCAATAAGATAATCGAATAGAAAATATTAGAAAATAAAGTACTGGATTTAAGATTAACAAATAAGTAGGGGCTCCTGGGTGGCTCAGTCAATTAAGTGTCTGCCTAGGGCTCAGGCCATGATCTTGGCATCGAGTCCAGTATCAGGCTCCCTGCTCATCGGGGAGTCTGCTTCTCCCATCCCTCTCTGCTCTCTCTCTCAGTCTCTCTCAAGTAAATAAATAAAAAAAAATTTTTTAAAGATTTATAGGTAAAATATCCAGAAATCAATCTGTACTATTCAGAAGATACAGAAAGAAAAAAAAATGAAATTAATATGATTTATTGGCTAAAATCATAGACTCTGAAAGCAGATCACACTTATTTGAAACATGGCTCTAGTACTTTTTTGATATGTAGCTTTGGAAATTATGATGATTATAGTTAAAATTTCCCTGTAACATATAAAGGTCTATCAATGAGTTTATCAATACAAAAAAATACAAAACTAACCAGTGCAGATGCTGTAGACACTGATATGAACAGACTTGACATTTAAAACACAAGGCACAGATTCGTGTGGAATGCATGCTGTCATTTATGTAAGAAGAAAAAAACAAGTGCCTGTTTATGCAAGGAACTTGTTGGAATATACATAGCAAATTCATCTGGGAGACACAAAAATATTTGCTTCCAGGGATGAAGACTAGGAGGAATTTGAACTATATTATCAAAAGAATGTACTGTTTTTATATAAAAGCTCAATGAAAATATGAAGTATCTGTTTATATTTGTATGTTCTTATTATGGCATTATGTGTATGATATATGTGTCAAATAGGAACCTGTGGAAAGTCACATAATGAAATATTAATGGTGGCCACCTCTAGTAGTACATTTTAAAATTCCCTTTTGCTTTTCTGTGTTATCTAAATACTCGTTAACATAACATCTACACGACAGAAAAAATAATTTTAGTAATACTTAACACTGTGAATCAAATTTCATGTTTTCAACATTCTTCATGAATGTGAAATGACCTACTCACAAACATTACTCCGAAGTTCAACTTTCCCTATTCCATTTCAGTCTTCAGAAGAACACGTAATGAGACAAATTGGAATAGTGTCCTCAGCTCTAAGGTGGTGAAAACTGAAACACAGACCAGACCAACCTAATCTGAGTATAGGCTGAGAATGAAGTGTGATACTTAAGAATATATAAAGTACAGAGTTTAGTACCGAGGGATAGTTAAATTCAGTAAACGTGAATCTCCTACCGCTTCTTCAGACGTTTCCCTGTAGGGACAGGAAGAGAGCAACAGCCCTCAATGTCTCCAGAGAAACTGGAGAACGTGCATCAGGAGGATAAGCCCTGCTTCCTTTGGCCTGTCATTGGCCATGTGCAATCAAGCCCAATGTGGGGCTCGATCCCAGAACCCTGGGATCATGACATGAGCCACAGGCAGACGCTTAACCGACTGAGCCATCCAGGTACCCTGTCCCTTCTAAATTAAAGATAGTGAATGTGAATAAATGCCTATTCAACAGCATGTGAAAAGAAGCTAAAATCAGAATCTCACACTGGGAAAGCCCAGGATGAATGGTTTAATTTTATGCTTATTGGAGTAGACAGCCATGAGGCTTTGAAGTAACTTTGCTTGTATCTATGGATCTTTCTTGTATGAAACACCTTCCATACACTACTCTAGAGATGTTCCCCCACCGGAGTCATCAAAAACACCCTGGTTCCTGGGGTGTGTATGGAGAGGACTATAGTGGTCAAAGTTGGACATCAGGAGATGAGGAGAAATTCTTGAAAATGCTGGCATGTCAAAGTCAGCTTCTTGCAGAATGCTACAGTCAATAGTGGATTGCTAAGAGTGGGTCACTGGGTGTTAAAAACAATTTTCAAAATGCTGTAGAAAGTCTAAATTACTTTGATCACTTGATTTTTTTTTAACACCTACTCAAAAGGAGTAAAAACACTTTTATGTAAGTATATTAAGTAGTCAAGAGAAGGAAACTAAAATTTATCGAGTGCTCCCTACATATCACTCATTGTGTGAGGTACTTCTCAGGAATCCTCACCACTGCACAGATGAAACAGCAGGCAACTCAGATGTCTGAGTGCATAGACCAAGGTCAACACTGCCAGAAACGGTGAGGGCCTACCGTCTGGTTTCCCTCCATCTGAAAAAAATCCTGTCCTCTTCACTACAGCATTAGGTCTCGAGCCTTTGAATTGGGTGTAGATTCTTCATACAGCTTCTTTTGGACGGTATAATAAAATTTTAGTCCTATATCCACAATCCCACCATAAATTTGTCAACACCCATAAGAACCACTGTGGCCTACAAACAGTTGTGCAGTTATAGTGATCAATATGGAGATAACCGTTTACAAGGTACTATTGTAAGAAGGGTAGTGAGCCACTGCTTTAAGTCTGAACTCTTCCAGAAAATTCTGGCAACTTTATTTTCAGGGTTTGCCCATCAAAGCGATTACAGCTATCAGAAAAGAATGGTACCCAATCATTAGATTTACGTTGGGAAACAAAATGTTGTTGGTAGTGGAAAGAATACACTTCTATGGGCTGAGTAGGAGAGCAATGGTCTGTGGGCTGTTTTTGTCTTTATTCCTGACAGCCAGTATCACTTTCAGAGTTAATTAGATGATATGATTTGAATGGAGATGGTGGGGTACAACATAACATTAGACAGTCTGAGGAGAGGAATTACAGAAATACGAGGTTTAGGTTTCACTGCGCCAAATAACTTCTGTATTACACATACACACATTTTCAAAGCAGAGCACGCTATTTAGAAATCATACATTTTCCTTGGGTAAGAAAAAATTTATAAGTAATGCTTGAAGATGAATATAACACCTATTATTGGGGAAATGCTAGAATCTAAATGAACACAGTAACTACAATGTCTGAAATAATCCTTCCATGAAGGAACCAACAAAAGACCACAAATTCCACAAATGTCTTCACTTTTTCATTGTACACCAAACATTCATTTGAGAATTTGCACTGAGGCCGAAAGAACATACCATTAAAAGTGAAAAATCAGTCAGACCTGCCTAAGAAGTTAGTCATCTGGCTAAGGTGGCTGTTTTTGTTTTTGTTTTTTCAGTAAAAGACAATTATGCTTCCGATTTTGAAGGAGTAAAAATAATTTACCTCAGGTGACATTTGAATTGCGTAGCAACAGAGATAATGACAATTTAAGGTAGTTTTCATCTCTGCCTCATCAAGTTCTTTCCTCACAGAACAGTGTCTATTTAGATTTTCTTTATTTTAAAGTTTAATTATATATATTTTTTGAAAATCCTTCTGTGGAGAGTCTTCTCTGAGTCTAGACAAGGAGTACATTTTGGGGGAAAAATGAAGAATCCCACCTCACACATTGTACAACATGAGAAAGAACAGGACTTTCCTCAAAGGCAAACTGGAATGCTCCTCTGATTCTTTTGGGTGTTGAACCAAATGGCTGGATCATATAAACCACAGGAAAATACTTAGAGCTCCAGAATTTGTAGTCACTTGACTTTTTTTTTTTTAACAAAGAATCTTATTTTTACCGCATTCTTGGTCCCTATTCTTCATTTTTACTTTACTATTGCTAAGAATCTATTTAATAATATATTTAACAAAACTTTATTGAATGATTAGCATCCAAAGTACTTAGAGAACAAGAACTTAAAAAAACAGAGTATCTTTGTACTCTTTTAAAGAGTTTAAAATTAATAGAAGGCAAATGTAAGCATTTTAATAACTAGTTTAAGGCAGTATATCTGATTATAGGCACACAAAAAAAGAGACACACAAAAAAGTACTTGAGGGAGGAAAATGGAAGAAAAGATCACTTGTAATTCAGAGGATCTGATAAAATCGCGTGAAGAAAAGTATATTTAAATTAACCAGACTTGCACTGCAGGTGGGGGGTGGTTAGAGAAGGAGTTACAGATGGTGCAGTGACTAACACAGATGCAAAAGTCAGAAAGAAATGGGATGAGATTGAAATAAGACATTCCTCTAGACCTCTAAGCACACAAAAAGAAGAAAATGAGATTGGTTTATTTTGATCTTAGCTTATCGATGATGTGATTAGACTCTAAACAAAGGAATTACTGTACACTTAATACAGGACCTGTGTTAAAGCAGACCCTGGATGTGGGCGCCTCAGGGAGGGGCATGGCCTCCAGGAGCAGAGACAATCTCGGAAGGGTATGGTGGCTAACAGCATGTCCTTGGCTAAAGACTTTCGGTGTCGCACCTTCTTGTCCACCACGGTCCCCTCCTTCTGCCTCTCACATCAACTTTGTTCAGACACATTACTGGAGCAGCCCCTCCAGATTCTACTGGGTCTTTCTTCCCCAGGGAAGAGGTACAAGGAGAAGGTTATTGGGATGAACTACAGTTCACTTCCCAGCCTCTGCAGCTGTTCTGGGGGCCAAATTGATCCGTTTCTTCTCCCTCTGCTAGAACCTCTGATGGTCTTGGCAATTTAGCTGGTAACATGACATAGGTTCACGTCCTGAAGGAATCTGAGCCCCTGATCACCATGCTCTCCTCGGGCCAAATTTGCTACACTTGTGAGCCATCTACACTGGGCACAGGAATACAAAAAGATATCCAAATGGATGACCTTGGCACTAAACATAATCCTCTGGTTCAGCATTACTGGATGACATGGGGGAAATACGGATTAAATGGGAGAGCAATCCAAATAATCATGGTTAATAAGAAGACCCCTCTCCCTGCTATAGAACTTTAGCTTCTCTGACATCTCACCTGAGTACATACAACTTTAATTAGCATTGGTCTGAGAATCCTATACAAAAGTCAAAACTGTTTTTGTAGGCAAAACAAGCAAACAAAAAACCCACTATGTTGCCCCTAAATTCAATTCTTCAGCGTGCAGACGTTGAAGAAACCCATTCCTACATATAAGGGTTCGTGCTTCCATGGTTTTAGAGAATATGGACATTCCATGTGAGTCCAAGTTTAAGTGATACTGATTTTTCAAAAAGAGGAAAAGTAGAACAACTTATTATTCTGAATTCAACCCCAGGTGACACGATCCAAGGGAAATGGAAATTTTTCTCAGCCACATTTATGAAATTATCCTGATGAGCTGTTTATAAAGTGATGCCTTAATTACAATAAAATTATTACAGAAGGGATGAAAATTGATGTCATAGCAATCAATATAATCATTGTACTAGAATTCATATTAAGAAGTTGTCTGATTGGTTTAATTGGTTTAATATCAATTTGCCTATCTTTCAGGACAAAAAAAGAGCAAACCCCAGAATTTCTAATTATAAAGGAATTATAGAAAAAATCTGTGTATATCTATGGATGCAAGTAGATACATTGATAAGCTCTGATCATTCCAAGAAATCACTCATGGCAGAGGTGTTGACATATAATGGGGAGGGGAGAAGCCTAGGTTTTGTAGCTGGGAGACTGAAAACTCCTTCTGTCACCTTCTAGTCATTTATAAAAGTCACTTGAGCTCACACTGCCTCAGTTTTCTCATGGGTACAATAGGGTAAAGAAGCTCAGGGGGAAAGGGCATACGAAAGACCGTGAAGTTGCTCATCACAAAGAGGATGTTCAGAAATGCTGACTCTCCCCTCTTGTCAGGAAAAGCACAGCAGAACGTGGGTTATGGTGAGCAGCAAGTGGCAGTTGTTTTCTCTGGAACTCAGTAAATTCAGTACGATAAAGATAGGGTCACCATCAGTCGGGGTTAGAGAATAAAGCCAGCGTTCAATGGGAAGAGGCCTGGAAAGGCTGGAAAGATCAAATCTGAAAACGCAATGAAGCAGAAATGGGAAAATTTCAGGCTTTCACTTTCTTTTCTTTTTTTTAAGGTTAATAATTTTTTGTAATCTCTACCCCCCACATGGGCTTGAACTCATGACCCCAAGATCAAGAGTTACATATGCTTTTCCAACTGAGGCAGCCAAGAACCCCCAGGTTTTTACTTTTAGAAGAACATTTGCTGAGCTGATCAAGTTGTGTGACGTTAGATGTTGCTCTGTATTACTCAGGCTATGGTGGTTCTGTGTGCCTTTTGTTTTGTTTGATATTTGTTTTTGTTTTCCCCTCAGAGAGTTTAGGAATACTGAAGCATTTTTCAGACCCACATGACTTGGTTTGGCTGGAAATCAGCCTGTAATCTTAATTAAAGTTTGCAAAGCGTAAAGTAAAGCTACATCTAATTTAGCAAGATTGTGATTCCTTCTTCCTCCATTCCTAGCCTACTACCTTCTCTCTCCTTTTTCCACTTCCTTCCTCCAGGGATCACGACAGCTGAGCCAGAGTAGAAACATGGCGTCTTTTTGCTTTGTTTAGTGGGCCACGGACCCAGTGCTTCTCTCTTTCACGATGCCTCCTTCTCAGGAGCCTGGACCATTTTATAGTTAAGATTTTGCCAGACATTTCAGTGAGACTGTGCCTGGTTTGTGTGATGGAGGGACAGGAAAACCACAGTGTTTATCCTCCCCACCCCCGTTGGATTAGGAGCACAGAAACACGATCTGTTTCCTAGAGGCCATTGTTTTAATGCTATGTCATTCTTTAATTGGTCAGCGTGGAATAATGGAATGAAGCCTAGTTTGAGAATCAGAAGGTACAGTTCCAGTCTGCCATTTAGTCATTATGACTTCATAAAAATGTCACTTCAGCTCTGTGAGTTTAGTTTCTTCATAAATAAAATGTGGGGGTAAGATAGGGTGTTCCCTGCAGGACCATTTCAGCTCTAAACTCGTATCACTCTATCTCAGATTGTTCCAAACTGCTCCTACCACCCTGAGCGTGTAATTTATTTGTCAATTAAACACCGTTTTGTCAAGTGAATAATTACTTTCCCTCAACTCGCCCTGCCTTCCTCTGGAAAGGCTCTAACTAGAAGCTCCCATTCA
This sequence comes from Lontra canadensis, assembly GCF_010015895.1. Classification (NCBI taxonomy): domain Eukaryota; kingdom Metazoa; phylum Chordata; class Mammalia; order Carnivora; family Mustelidae; genus Lontra; species Lontra canadensis. Next base: position 9,905,625 of record NW_022630999.1, read on the forward strand.
GGCGAGCTTTGAAAAACATTGAACAAAATTAACTTTAATATTTCTGTAAGTCTAAGATTCTAAGACTTTAGTGTTACAAAATTTTAAAATTATGCTCTGAAAGATTGAAGAGGAGAAGCATCTTTGTGGAATATGGTGCAGGTCGACTCCTAATTTCCTTGTCACTTAACGGGCAAATGTTCAACTTAACACAAGCACATTCCCGCCCCCTCAGGGTAAATGTGTGCAGTGAATTGCAGCTCTAGATGCATTTCCTTTACCTTTTCAAGGCTTCCCCAGCTCTGTTTTCATTGTGTATCTCAAGAAAGAGGGAGGTTTGGAAATTTCACAAAATGTGTAGGTGAGTGCAAGTACATACATAACAAGTTAAAATTTATATCTCTTTTCCTGAGGGAAGATTTTGAAAACTGATTGACATTTATTGAAGAGGAAATACTACTGCTTTTAATACTCTTCTAGCAAGGTCCTTTCCAATTCTTGCTACAGTCTTCCCCTCATAGTGACGAGTGGGTCTTGGGAGCAACATTCATTTATTTATCTATTTATCTAGCTATTTATGCATTTATTTATTTACTTACTTATTTGACAGAGAGAGAGATGCTGTGAGAGAGGGAACACAGCAGGGGGAGTGGGAGAGAGAGAAGTAGGCTTCAAACCGAGCAAGGAGCCCAATGCGGGGCCGGATCCCAGAATCCCGGGATCATGACCTGAGCCAAAGGCAGACGCTTAACGACAAGCCACCCAGGCACCCTTGGTAGCAACGTTTAAACACAGAACGGGATTTGTATCAGTCTGGAAAGAAACAGCGTGGTGTTACAGGATCCTTAAGTGTTCTTCAGAGGAATTAGTAATTCTTAGAGTTATTGTACCATTGACCTGAATAATAATCAACAGAGTATAATTTTGGACCCTGGGATCAAAAAAATACATCAAGCAAAAGATGGCAGGACTCTTCCTTCCTTCAGGCTCTACTGTCCTTTATAAAAACTAGAAGGGATAGCTCTTGCTTCTGAGATTCCTTTTAAACCGTTGGTGTCCCTTCTGTTGTGTTATGCAGGGTGATTGGATTACTTTCCCACAGCACCGTGTCCCCCCCCCCCCACGTCACCGCGTGAATCTGTGCCGAGCGCAGGTAGAAATCGCAGCCACAGCCGTCAGTAAGGCCAGAGCTGCAACCGCGGGGGAGGTGTGGGAGCTTCCAGAGTCCCTGCAAAACGGGGCGAGAAATAATCCATTTAATCCCTTCATCCTGTGTTCAGTTCTCTGCCAGTGCCTCCCCTTAGCCAAACCCAGCTAAAAACTAGAGGATGATGAAGCCGGGAAGTATATTCTATAACACAGAGCGAAGTAGGTAAGCGTGGGGAGTTAGACGGGAGATGAATGAGAGGCAGAGTGTCAGCGGTTCCCTCCTGTTTGACTTTGTCACCACCTGCCTGGTCTGGGGCCCCACAGTGTCAGAGCAGCTGCTTCACAGGGCTGAGCCCGCCATTGTCTGTGCTTTTTTGTACATCCTGAACTTAATGCATACGGATAAGTATGACAACGGAACTTGCCAGAGCTCTCGCATCCAGTTTCTGGATGCATTAACATCAAAACACAAAGTAAAGGTCGCTTATAATGAGGTCGTGCTGAGCCACCAGTCTACAGGCCTTCAAGTCACGCTCAGCAGAGCGCGGCTTCCTAGGGAGAGAGATCAGAGGCAGGGCCTGAGATGGCACACCTTCCTGCAGGGACCCGAGCAGATGTAAGTCAGGCATGCAGAGCAGGGGCCGCAGGAGACCATGACACGGCAACCAGCGCCGGCTGGAGGAGAGTTGCCAAGAGCACACCTGCAGTGACCCAGGCGTGGCGTAGAGAGGGGGCAATGTCAGCTCCTCCAATTGGACGCATATATAGCGTCTCGGTTACTTGAGCTTGGCAAGCTGGGTAACAAGGTTTGAATGTTTGGAGATGAATGCCACAACAGAATTGGGATGGGAATGAGGCTTTGCCTTTCGGGGTCCCGGTAAACCCTGAAAAGTTACTTTTAACTAAGGACTTGAGATCTAGACCCCCCCCCCAACCAATGGCAAAGGATAACGCTACTCACACTATGAAATGAATGATGTCAGGATTACCAAACAGTTAACCAACGTGGAATGTTCCTGTGTGCAATCTGAAAAAAACTGGATCATCTTGTTCTTGTTTCCAGGTCCCTCTTAGGCTTGTGTCATATTAAAATGAAACACTGAAACTTGAATAGTGAAGATCTTCCTGGATGGTCTGTTTAGGATACGGAGGGCAGAGTTTACAGAAATGTTTCAAGCTTCCTAAAATATTCTGGATATTTCTCCTTCCTCATCAAGTTCCGCTACTTGCTACTGGCAAGTTAGTCATTCCCTCTTTCATTTCCTTCTTTTTTCACTACTGTTCTGAAGCTTCTCTGGGTGGCTGTGCCCTTTCTCCTGCAGATCTAACTGCCACAGTCATTTGCTCCAAAAAGCAGAGTCCTCAGGACTTGTGCTTTTATGAAAGCTGAGAAGGAGGGAATTCTAAATGCATTTTTATCAATATGTTTCTGTTACATATAAAAAGGACTGTACATAATACACAGAATATTCTGGAGTAAACTTTCAAGTTTTCTTCATTAAAGGAAAATCAATCCATTGGCTATGGGATGCTAAAAAAATCATCTCGGCAAATTTCTGCTCTGAATTCTCTTCTTGATTTGTTGTTGTACACTTTTACTTAGTCTTACCAAGCTGGTCAAGGACTAAAGAAAACATGGGTATTTGTAGGTTTTGTGGGACCTCCTTTGAAAATACAAATGGAACCTCTGGTTCTAAGAACAGTCTATTAGAAGATAAAGAACAAACAATTTATCAGATGTTCTTTCTAGTCTCCCATCTCTTACCAGCCAAAGTTCATTCCATAGTTCATTCATTCATTTAATTCTCCTACAGTCCCTGTCTTACCTGGCATCACCAGGCAGCCAACGGAGACACAAGAGTCTCTGCAGGTCAGGCTGATGTGATTTGGAAGACAAAATCCCCAGAGGCTGCAACAAAGGCCATGTTAAAGCCCAACCCTCACTCCTGGGAGGCTGAGAGAGTCAGCAGCAGATGGAGATAAGGAGAGAGAAGATGATGGGTGTGTCTGGGCAGGAATGGTGGGATGCATCAAGAAGCCACCAAAAGGGCAAGCAGAACAAACTGATGGGGGTGGTGGACAGGTGTGGCCAAGCTTTTCTAAATGTTACATAAACTGGGTATTTTGTAAACTATATAAAGAGTCACCCAGAATTCTCTCACCTCTCTCTCTCTTTCTGTGTATATGGTATAAGCTCTATACAGACGTATCAGAATAATTCAAAATAATAATAATAATTTTGATAATTTAAATTAAAAATGTGAAACGCGAAGTGATGCAAATTTCCCCCATAACTTTTTGGCCAGTCGAGCTAGTGGCACCTGGAGTAGAAGTAGAAACACTTCTGCTGGCTGAACCCTGGTGTGGGCGGCTCCAAGGAAAACACAAGACACAGTCAAGTCCTTGGATGAAGCAAGGCTTCTCTCCCATGGAGAGGAAACAGAGCAAGGTCAGGTTCAGTTGTGGGCCTCAGTGCCACCTGACTAGCTGGTTCCTCCCGACAGGTGACACAGGGCAGGGGCCTGGACACATCCCTTTTGTATTACAGCAGAAGGACCCACAACGCTTCCCCACAGAGCCCAGATACGGTAGTGGGGTTGCCCAGGTGCAGGTGATGCCCACACATCAGCAGAACAGAGGGACACACTCAGTCTGAAGCAGGGACAGGTGTTCCTACAGGATATGATCATTCCAACCCGGGCCCTGAGGGCTCTTTATCTGACGGTAAGGAAAAGTCCAGGCCCCAGACCCATTCTTAATGCAGCCGAATGGAAATGAAAAAATTGCAAGCACAAGGCTGCCTTTCCCAGTAGGCAGCAGGAGCAAAAATACACTCAGCTTGAATTATCTAGATAATTAACTCATACCACTTTGCAGTGTTTGACATAATACAATTAAGAGTAAAATCTACCTCCTGTCAAGCAATCCCTATCCCCATGTTGCATATGCTTGATAAATATCGATTAAAAATAGCATCAAATTTTGAAAAGCTACATTTAATCTGTCAAATGAGAATGTCTGGAGACCACAGAGGACTGTGTTTTGCTGATGGCAGCTTTGTCCTAACTGAATGTCACCTTAAGCATGGTGAGTACCCTCCGATATGTAGAGGACAGCAGTGATGCCAATGTAAACCGCTCCCACTAATAACCGCTGAGTAGTCTCCTTAAGACCAGGAATGGACTCCCTGAGGCCCACTGGTCGGAAGACAGGCTGTTCAGATAGCTGTAAGCCACAGTAAAAAGAGAAAGTGCTCTGCGGTGATATTAAGGGTTGAGATGAGTAGATGGAAATGGAATTCTTTTTAAAAAAATTTTTTAATGATTTTATTTATTTACTTGTCAGAGAGAGAGAATGTGTACACACAAGCACGGGAGTGGTAGGCGGAAGGAGAAGCAGGCTTCCCGCTAATCCCAGGATCCCAGGATCATGACCTGAGCCCAAGGCAGATGCTTAACCTACTGAGCCACCCATGCGTCCTGTGGAATTCTTTTTTTTAAAGTATTGAGGTCACGAGCTTAGCTGTTATGTTGGGAAAAAAAAAAAAAGACTAGAATTAAAATGGGGGGAGGGGGAAAATATCATTGATAAGCACATGTATGAAAAATAATGAGCCACTCTTACAGCTTAGGGTTAAAATACAGAACATAGAAGATTGCTGTCTCTGGAGGTGCCTGGGTGGCTCAGTCGGTTAAGCGTCTGACTCTTGATTTAGTTCAAGTCATGATTCCAAGGTTCTGGAATCGAGCCCCATGTCAGGCTCCACACTCCTCAGGGAGCCAGCTTCTCCCTCTCCAGCTTCTCTGCTCCTCCCCCTGATTGTGCTCTCTCTGTCTCAAGCAAATAAATCAATCTTAATTAAAAAAAAAAAAAGATTGCTGTCTCTCTATATTTGGGCCTTTATAGAAATCCTAAGAAAAATGCACCTCTTCCTAAAGCTAAAATGTTATATATATGTACATACAGAAGTGTGTAAGCCTATGTGTATATTCACATCTCCACGTAAGTATGCTTCTATACGCAAAAACATTTATGTGTACATGTACGTATGTATAAAACTAGTGAGTGGATGGCACATACTGAAGAGTAAAAGGGACTGTTGAATCCAAATCTAGATGCCTCCATTTACTGGCTTGTGATGCCGTGGTTCTGGGTGAGTGAGCTAATCTCCTCTCACAGGTATTAGGTTGAATCACACGATACTTCCATTTCTTTAGGACAAAATGGCTGAACAGTAGCAATATCCAGTTGTACAACTTAAGCAAATGGGAAGAAATAGAAAAGTGAAGCATTATATACATACACTAGATTTACTACGTAGATTACTTTGCATAGCTCCTGACATATACAAAGTGCTCATGTTTATTATGAAATAGCATTTTTCCACTTTCACCACAATGTTGAACTCTGAACAACATGCCAGGGGCAAGTGAATTCTTCATGCTCTTTTATAAATTTCAGCTCTAGTCTGTGAAACAAGGGATTGGGAGAGACAGATAACCAAATATTTACATAAACACGAAAATGAAGCCAGCTGAGTAAAATTCTCCCAAACCTGATCATTTGCCCCTGTGGATTATTATTTCCCAACACAAAGCCCCGATATCAGGATGTGCACCTGAGTGTTTTGATTACTGGATGATATTCTGTTACTTTAGCAACCAAAAAAGGGTTTCTCCCTCTTTTCCCTATATGGGAACAAGAGAAAATTACTCATGACGGCTTTACTGAGGAAGAGAAACAGAAAAGGAAACTAAATCAGTTAATGGCCTTGAATCCCATCTCTTCTCCCCGCCAAGCCAGTCCCACCTCATCGCAGAGCAGAGACGGGAATGTTCTGTGGGTACCCCCCCGCCCCACCATGGTCTCCAGGAACCCGGGGCTTTACACAAGGACGCTCACTGTTCCAAACCTGAGGGTCTGCCCAGCGGGCTGCTCGCATGCTGGGCTGCGCCTCTGGAAGCCGACTGGGATGATGTCAAGGCTTTCCTGAGGGAGACTCATTTACTCCCTGAGAAAGCGTTAGTAGTGAAAATAGGGTTTCTGGGCAGCAGTCTTCTCAGGAACTGATTGTGGAGACCGTACAACTATTGCAATGCCTGCACCTACCCCCGCACCCCGAAGAGTTTTATCCTCAAAGACGGACTGGGTATGCCAGGGGTCAGATGGGGCAGATACTGTGACATGACAGGAAATATCGTTGTACCTAAAACCCACCTAGACAAGGCATCACTGGAACAACTGATGAGTATTTAAAGTCATAGGTTCTGCGATCTTCAGGCTGAAGAATACTCTTCAATAAATAATGAGAAAAAGTTTTAATTCCAAGCAGTACCGTGTTTAGAAAACGGCTCAAGATTCAGTAAGTCTTAGGGGCACCTGGGTGGCTCAGTCAGTCAAACATCTGATTCTTGATTTTGGCTCAGGTCCCAATCTCAGGGTCATGAATATAGAGCCCCACATTGGGGCTCAGCAGGGTCTGCCCGAGTTTCTTTTCCCCTCCCTTTCCCTGTCCCTCAGCTCAACGTGCTCTCTCCCTCTCTCTCTCTCTCTTAAGTAAGTAAATAAATAAATAAAATCTTAAAAAAAAAAAAATTCAGGGGGCACCCAGGTGACTCACTCAATTAAGCACCTGCCTTCAGCTCAGGTCATGATCCCAGGGTGCCGGGATCGAGTCCCACATTGGGTTCTCTAGTCAACCCTGAGTCTACTTCTCCCTCTCCCTCTGTCCCTCCCCCCTGGTTGTGCTCTTTTTCAAATAAATAAATAAAATCTTGAAAATTTTTTAAAAATAGATTCGGTACGTCTTAGAGCCCACTCTCTTCACCTGGCAAACCTGAGTGATAACCTGAATTAAAGTCCTGTGTTTCACAGTGCATCATGGTGGCCGGGAGGTAACTGAGTTCCCATTGAAACTGCTGGAGTAAAGCATCGTATCATGTCGGTTAGTGTTAAAGAACATTCTTTGTTTGGGAGGGCAAGTACATCAAAGGGGTAGAGCCAAAAGGAGGAGGAGGAAGAGGAGAAACATTGCACAGTGCAGACCGTAAAAATACTGAATTGTTGAATGTTTAGAGACTCAGGAAAGCCTGAAGCCTGCGTATCAGTCCCTGGCTCTATTCTGTCAGCTTGACTCGTAGCTTCCTTGCATCTCACATGAGAACTGAAGGAGCAAACGCTGCTGTGTCGAGAAGAACTTTTCATTTTGGTCTGACTCATTTGCCTCTCCAGATAGTTCAGTGAATAATTAGCCGGTATTTATTCCATATGCTTCTTGATCTTTCTGGGACTTGAGAGTATACACTGTTCCATGAAAACCTCTCCCCCTTTACGTTGCCCACCCAGCTCTTTGTGATTTTCTCCCCACTCCTCAGTCTCTTGAACCTTTCCCTGAGAGCTCGCTAATGTGGATCTTCCCCATGGTTCAAAGCTCTGTTCTCCTCCGTCATTTCTCTCCATCTTTTAATTTTGCAAATTGCATTTACCAGGTTCTCCCCCAGATATTTCCATACTCTAGCGCAAAAGTGCAAATGGAGACAGCACATTGTGAAATCATAACCCACGTTATCTCTGTGGCCTGCCCCGCATTCCCACTCAGGCCCCCACAGCCCATTCCTCAGACACCACCCAGGTAACGTCAAGGATACAGTCTCCATGGCTTTCTCGGGGGCAGCCTTCCTGCCAAGTAACTGGAACAGTTCTGGAGATTGGCTGACACGGAGTGTGGCAAAAACTAGGTCGGGCCCAGGATTCCTGCGTTGTGATTGGACTCTCCTGAACCCAGTATAGGGACTGGCCTTGTCATGCTCCGCAGAGATGGACAAGATTGTCATCTGGACACACCACTGTCCCAACTTAGGGGAACTTGGCTGTTCTTAACACCTCCCAAAACTATACCAACCAAGAAGAAAACAGACGGCAGCCATCTGGGGATCCTGAGCTACTTAGCTGCTCCATCTTGGGGACTTGGGGTTGTCACATATTTTTAAGAATCAAACGCTCTTCCTCTGTCTTCTCAGGAGAGAGGCCATGCTCTTCTCCCCGATCCACATGCACACGTGTGCAGGCTCTCACCTGGCACCCTCTGGCTTACAGCCTCAATGTAGGTCTTCTTCCATAATTGCCCTTTGCTAATCAGTCCCCTAACTTCTAAAAAACTTTATAATGAGCATGAAAATATGTGTGTAATATATATGGATGCTTCCAAAACTTGGCACCTAGGAAAGGGACCCAGATCTATGCACTGTGTTCTTATCTACTCTCATCTTCTCAACTGCCCCCCATTGGTTGATGTCTCCTATATTCATGTCTCCTCTGAGATTCATGCCTGTGAGACAATAACTGAACAGGAGCTAGAATACTTTCCCAGCTCCCCTGACAGATACATGCTGTCATGTGACTTAAATCCAGCCACTAGAATGTGAGTGGAAGTGGAAGCTTCTTCCCCACCTCCCCACAGAGGCCATGATAACCTCGAAAGCTGATCCTTCCCTGCTTACCCTTGAGGCAGGGATGATGCAGAAGATCTCCAGTGACTTTGGTGGCTGTGGGTTAAAATAATGTGAAATAAGCCTGATCTCTTCAATTATTGCTTGCAGGAGAGCTGCAACATTGATCAGAAACTCTGGTTCTGAAATTCACATCAGGAAGAAGAAAGCTATTATGTCAAGCCATTGAAATTGTCAACTGCCTTTTTGGCTCTCTTCTACTGGAATTTTCAAGAACACATTTAAGTCAAGGTATCTAAAATGGAACTAATCCATTATGGTCCTCCCTAAGCTCTTCTCTTCCTTCTGGAATTGCATTGTCAGTAATGGCATCATTGTCTTTCCAATCACCCAAGCTATAAACTTGGATGTACTATTAAATCTACCCTTGCCCTCAAGTAACAAATTGGAAACCAAGCCTCCTAGTGTTACTTGCAGAATGTCACTTTAAGTAATTATTTCCTTTTTATGGTGCTGGTATCTGCTAAATTTACACTCTCTCCAACCTGCGTTATTTCCTCCGCCTCCCACTTAGCCTCCCATGTCTTGACTCCTGGCTAATCTTGTCCTGAAGCTGCCATTTCAGTGCCATTGTTGAAACACAAATCCAATCACCTCTATGCGTAGAGATTAATACTTCTTTATGGGCTACAAGACAAAAGTCTGAAATTGTTTTAACCTTGCACGGAGAGTCACTTAAGTTCTGGATTCAACAATTGTATCACCACTTGTTACTTGTCTCAAACAACATCGACTCTGGCTCAGGATCTAATGAGGCTTTCTGCTTTTTCACCTGCTGTTATCTCATCCTGAAATTCCCCTTCCCCTGAGCCTGTGTAGTCCAGACACCCTGAGAATGTAAACACCATGGGATGCAAAGTCAAACGGAGTGTGTTCAAGTTAAGATCGTGCTCGTCTTTATATCCTTCTAGCATTAACAAGCAAAGAAACTCACATGTACATAAGCCTTTATACTTCACCTATAGAAAAAGTCAACACTAAGGGTTTAAAAAATATTTCCTTGGGGCGCCTGGATAGCTCAGAGGGTTAAGCCTCTGCCTTCAGCCCCAGTCATGATCTCAGCGTCTTGGGATCAAACCCCACATCGGGCTGTTTGCCTAATGCAGAGCCTACTTCTCCCTCTCCCTCTGCTATTCTCTCTGCTTGTACTCTCCGGCTCTGTCACATACAAAAAAAAAAAATATATATATATATATATATATATGTGTGTGTGTGTGTGTGTGTGTGTGTGTGTGTGTTTGATTTTTTTTTCTCCCAAGACCCCTCAGGTGGCACAGTGGGTTGAACGTCTGACTCTTGGTTTTTGCTCAGGTTGTGGGATCCACCCTGGTGGGCTCTGAACTCAGCAAGGACAAGTCCGTTGAGGTCTCTCTCTCTCTCATCCTCTGGTCCTCTCTGGTTGCTCTCTCTCTTTCAAATAAATAAGTTTTAAAAAATATACCTTCTCCTTTAAGTGGAATGGTCTTCCCCAGAGTAAAGTTTATTCCACCACTCAACTCCAAGCTGATAGGTAAATATTTGTAACTTTCAAAGTGAGAATTGTCTACATTCAAAGGCAACAGCTTGGACCCCTGAAACTGATCTCTATAACCCATCCTTGCATGGGATGCACATTTTTCTTAGATGCTTTGCTATTTGTTGTCTATTTTTATTTTTATGTTTTACTAAGTTTTAATTTTAATTCCAGTATGGTTAACATACAGTGCTATATTTGTTTCCAGGGCACCTCATAATGACTAAACACTTCCATACCTTACTCAGTGCTCATTATAAGTATACTTTTTCATTTAGTGTCTATTTTTAAGCTGTTTTTGCTATTTTGTTATGCTTGCCCTTGACTTTTTGTTTCAACTAGGAGGAATTTAATGAAATCATACTTACTCCTCAGGATGCAGGCCAAGTGTTACCACTTCCATGAGGGCTCTCTCATCCTATCTGTCACCAGGAATAGTAATCCTGCCCAGGGTTGCTACCTTTCAATGTAGCCTGTAGTTTTACCATAAACTTGTCCCTTTTCTATCGTGTAATTTATTTGCATTTTATAATACTATATCCTTTTATTCACCATGTAATCTTAAAAGCAACCATGCTCATCTTTATACTTCCCTAGCATTAGTAAGCAAGGAAACCCACATATGCACATGTCTTTATATGTCACCTATAGACAAAGCAAACACAGGGGTTTAAACAATGTCTTCTCCCTCAAGTGGAATTGTTTTCTCCAATGTTAAGTTTATTTCAGGGTGCAATTTGATGCTGATACATAAGCATTTGCAACTTTCAAAGTCAGAAGTAGTCACACACTGGGCAGAGTTAAGAATATCGTGCTTCCAACAAATCCTGTGCCATTATTACCCTTAAGAATCCCTGACCAGTTAGGCTTCAATTAAATGCAGTAGCAGTGTTCTTCAACTTTTTTCTTTTTTTCTTTTTTTTGGTCTGCAGAATATTATCTATAGTGTACTATTGAAGCAGACATAATCCAGTTCAACAAGCATAATTATAGCTTACTACTTGCCCTTTAGAAATATAAGATGGTTAGAAGATTTTCCCAGGATTTCACAAAGATGGCCCTAAATAGCAAACTTTCTCTAATTTATATAGATTCATTCTGGCACTTTTCAAACACCAGGGGCTGTAGGTCATTCATAAGATTTGGAGACAGAAATACAGTGAAAGAGTAGAGCAAGGGTCACAACTTGTTAGTCTCTTCTTTAATAGATGCTCCAAAGGGTCATTAGAATCGCTATTTTGGCTCACTCTAAAATCTATCAGTCGAAGAAACAACCTGAATTTCCAAATATTTCTTCTTCCCTGAGATGAGAAAGAAATCAGGAATGTCTATGGAATATACCTTGCTCCTTACCCTGGTGTGATTAAAACCATTGAATGTTATTATCAATGGATTTGATTATCTTCATTGTGTTAATACCACTTATGTAGATTTCTTAAGTGAACCTCATTCCCAGTAGGTAACCTGGAAATAAGTAGTGTGTATTGGACATTTGGGGAGCCTGATGCCCTTTAAGAGTCTAAGAAATGTTTTAGATTTCCTTTTTAGAAAAACATAAATAGGTGTTTAAATTAAATTTTCATAAAATTTCCATGGATCTCTTCCCAGTAGGACAGTTGACCTCAAGTTAAAAAACACAATTTTAGAAGAATTTGAATCCTTGTTAGTTATTTTTCACACTTCAAACTCCACTGGAAGGAAGAATCTAAATCTTTAGCAAAAAGAGTATCTCATGATAATATATTTTCCACTTAGCACATGAAAGCAATAATTAGTATGAAGTTGGTTACAATAAAATGAGAAGAAAATAGCAAAAGTGGAAAATATGTAATTAAGTAGGTTTTGTGGTCCCTTGCCTTACTACGAAATCATCTGGGTGTGATGCCTGACCAAGTCCATCCTAGGACAGCTGACTAGCAGAGTAAAAATGCTATCTTTCCAAGTACATAGGTAGTATCAATAGATAGCAAAAACATATGATTATAGACTTGTTCTTACATTCTGCTAAAAATGGCTATAGTATTATTTTCTTTCATTTTTTTCATTTCTTCGTTCATTCATTCAGAAAGAACTTATTTAGCTCTTTGCAACTTAATACAGTAGGAAGCAGCCAACAAATAAAAATAATGCATACCAATTACACTTATGGAATTTTGAATCTACTTGAGATGCTTTCAATGTCCTTTTGAGAATTGAATACAGAAAGGTTATCAAACTTACCTATTCCTTTCTCACCCATCAAGGTTATTTTTTCTAATAGACCCATCATAGATATCACAACAAAACTTCTTGTGCATTTAATATATCTACAAATCATGCCATGGCCTATAATTTGGAAAAGTGTATTAAGAATGTGCTCTATATTTTTAACCCATGTTATGGGCAACAAAAAAAAATGAGAATGTATTTTATGAGTAATACAGTGAATAAAATCTACTTTTATCTAATTTGTTAGATAAAATCTGAATTTGTTGGTGCCATTATTTGAAGAAGATAAAGTAACATTTGGACCATCACATCTAATGATCTGAATTTGTTTAACATATTTGATGTTCACAAAGGTTCTTTCCTCCTGAAAAAGAACAAAGCTATTAAGTGAGGTTAATGTGTACAGTTCTGGGGTAAACCCCTCTACCTCGAAGGGCAATCTGATGACCTCTACATCAAAGAAGATTGAAGAGAGAAAGATGGAATGAGTGTTAAAAATAATTTTCCTGACAAGAGTACCAAAGGGCACGAGTATGCATGTCTCTCTTCCATGCTTTAATCCTAGTGAACATGGGAAATGGCATAAAGGAAGAGAGCAGATTTGTTTAGATGACTGTGATGGGACTTAGGGAAGGTTGCTCCAAAATATGCCAAAGTGGCATATTGATTATTTTAAATTAAGTTACTTTTAAAATGGTGCAAGCAGGACACTCTGACCCTCCTTTCTGTTCCCCTTAAAGCAGGAAATAAATCTCCCTTGTGAATGTATCCTCATGGTAGAGAGACATCCTTATCACCAGGAATAGAAAATCCAGGGCCAAGAAGTCTCTGTAAACAAATCCTTCTTAGTTTCTTCACTAATTAGTTCCCAAGTCCAAGTGCCTTTCTCTGTCAATTCTCCACAAATGTATTGTTTCTTTCTCTAAAAGGTATATAAAGAGCCTGCTTTGGTCACTTCTTGGGTCTCATATCTAGAGGACTTTGGTGTACAAAATTAATTTTTTTCCCTGTTAATGTGTTTCGTGCCAGCTTAATTAGTAAACCAGCCAAAAGAACCCAAGAAAGGTAAGGAGGAATTTCTCCTCCCTGACAATAGCAGTGGTTGAACTACAGATGTGTTTTCTTTATTTGACCAGCTCCAACTACGACTCAACAAAAGAATTCTAAGGAAGTCTTCAAAAAAAAAAAAAAACTATTTATTAGTACCCAATTCTGGGATAGCTTAATATATATTTTAAGTAGGTAAATTTGTAGGAGAAGTTACATTCGCTGCAGATCATTGACATATCAATACATGGAAAATTATTTTGAGTGAATGTAGATTTGTGGAAAAACCATATGTGCCTTTTAAATGGTCAATCTGATTTATGACATAAAGCAGAGAAAAAAATTAAAGCAATACTTAAATGACACCATTCCTTCCAGAACTAATAATAATATTTGTACAACACATTGAAAGAGGCCAGCTGTACAATGGCTATGGAAACAGGAAACAATACAATTCACTTTTGACTTTTGTAAATATGAATGTAGATAATCTTTCAGTTCAGTCAAATGCTGGTATTTACCTGCTATGTTTACCATAAAGCTGTCCAAGAAAATTCCCTATTTTAGGAGCCCCTTTTTAAGGCTACAAGGACTATAGCAACATTGTAATGGTGAAGAATTTATTTGCAGTGTTAAACTTTTACTTGGGTGAAATTTTGGAAATTCTTTATACAGATGAAGTACTTCTAGTGCTTGGCAACACATCTAGTTTTACTGTGTTCTATATTGCCATGCATTAGCATTAAAAACAGAGCCAAAAATATCTGAAAGAAATGTCAACTGTCATGAAATTTATCAAATTCATCAGCACAAGGAGCTTAAATCACTGCCTCTTTAAATGGTATTGTCAAAAATCAATGCAGCTTATGAAGCTCTTACTACCAATAAGTTCACTCTCATTCTCAAGGGCAAACCTTAAAAGAACAATATTGAACTTAGAAAAGAATTTTCACATTTTGTGAAGGTCTCTAATAAAACAATTTAAAATAGAGAATTTTACAAATATTTTCATCTATTTAAATAAGATGAATCTTTTGATCAACACCTGTAAATCACCATAATGAATCCTGCTGAAAAGCTAGAAGGTCTTTGACCATGTTGCTGGGATGAAAGAACATTGTAAGTGGACACTTTGAATACATCCTTGAGAGGTTCTAATGCTGATGCAGTACATGCTCGGGTGAGAATCCACAATTATAAAGCCTTTCAATTTTCCAACAGATAAGAATCTTTAGACACCAAGGAAAAACAAATCTCTTTAATCTTACCTTCACTGAGAATATGAAAATACACATTTTAAATTCAAATCTGTATTTGTCTGCTCAAGCTACCATAACAGAACACAGACTAGTGGTTTAAACAGAAGAAATTTATTTTCTCACAGTTCTTGATGCTGGAAGTCCAAGATCAAGGTGCTGTCAGGGCTGGTGTCTGGTGAGACCTCTGTTCCTGGTTTGTAGCTGACTTCCTTCTCACCCTGTCCTCAAATGACCTTTCTGCGTATGCACATGCCTCTTGTCTCTTTCTCTTCCTGTAAGTACTCCAATCCTATTGAATTAGGATCCTACCCTTATGGCCTAATTTAACCTTAATTATCTCTTTAAAGGTCCTATCTCTAAATACAGTTGACCCTTGAACAACTTGGGTGTTAGAGATCCCAATCCCTGCACAGTCAAAAATACATGTATAACTTTTGACTCCCCCCAAATTTAACTACTAATAATCTACTATGGATTGGAAACCTTACAGATAAAATTAACAGCAATTAAAATGTATTTTGTATGTTATTTGTAATGTAAACTATATTCTTACAATAAAGTAAGCTAGAAAAATGAAAATGTTATTAAGTAAATCATAAGGAAGAAAAAAAATTTACAGTACTGTACTGTATTTATTGAAAACAATCCACAGGCAGACCCATGCAACTTGAACTCATGTTTTTCAAAAGTGAACTATATAGTCATCCTGGGGGCTAGTGTCCACCTGTGAATTTGGGGAGCACAATTTAGCCCATAACATTATCTTACTTAGAAAACTTGGTCAGTGATTGACACATTTCCAAGGATGATCTCACTGTTACAACAAATTAAATGATGCAATTTAAATTCATTTTGAAGAGTCCTTAAGAATTACAATATTCCTTAATACAAGACTATACTTATGTGTCAGTGGGAACTCTGACCCTTTTGTTACTATATACCTATGTGTGTCCAGGTTTTCAGCACAAGCAACAATAAAAAAAGTGAAAACAATTTTAGATATCAAAAGACATGAATGTTGTCAAGACTAAGACCATCCTGCAATTAGAATTTTACTTTTTATGACAGGAAAATTAGAGCATGCTTTCCTGTAAAATTTACTTTACAACAAAATTAACTATATATTTTACAAGTGGCCATTAAATTTGCATGAAAGGAAAAAAGTGGAACTCATAGAGAGTAGAATAGTAGTTGTTAGGGGTTGGGAGGTGGAGGAAATTAGGAGATGTTGGTCAAAGCATACAGACTTCCAGTTACAAGATGAATAAATTCTGGGAATCTAATGTACAATATGGTGACAATGATTAACAATACACATTGTATTTTTGAAATTTGCTTAGAGAGTAGAACTTAAATGCTCTCACCACAGATACACACACACAAGGTGACTATGTGAGATAACATTTGTATTAAGTAATTTTATTGTGGTAGTCACTCAACAGTGTAGATGTATATCAAATCATCTCTTACACCCTTTAAATCTATATAACTTTATTTGTCAATTATACCTCAGTAAAGCTGGAAAAAG
This sequence comes from Lontra canadensis, assembly GCF_010015895.1. Lineage (NCBI taxonomy): Eukaryota > Metazoa > Chordata > Mammalia > Carnivora > Mustelidae > Lontra > Lontra canadensis. The sequence continues at coordinate 9,921,816 of NW_022630999.1, forward strand.
AGATAGTATCTTGGAAAGATTATTTTTACATTGAATTTATTGAAAATATATACTTCTGCTATACGAAAATCAATTGTACAAAAAATTTTATGTATCTACAGTCATTATCTAATAAAGGCTGCTTGGTGGTTCCTGTAACTGATACTCTTGCATACATACTAATATAACAGCAGTTCACTTAGTTTCTGAACCACATAGACATAATTCTACTTGGTTCTAATTAACAAATAACCTTTTGGCAAAATCACTCAGAAGTCTTTTCATTAGTAATCAGAGAAAAATCTTCAATTCTATTCAAAGCTGTATTTGCGATTCTAAAACTGTAATTGGATTCCTCGGGTTCATCTTGTTAAGCTTGTGCCTTTCTCTAGCAGACACTCATATATATCTAACACGCTTATAATCCCTTCTTATTCTCCTTAATTGTTTAACTTCAGAGGGCCAAATTCATAGTAATTACAACACATCACATATACAGGCTTGATCACTGTTTGCATGACTTCACTGTCATTGAGTTGTCTATTCTTTGTGCCTCTACCATTTTCAGAGTTAAAAAGGCAATTTAGTTGGATAATGTCATTATTCATTTTATACTTATGAAATAGTTCAGACATACAAAAAGTCACGGAAAACAGAAATACAACAAATTCCATGAAACTATCACTTAATTGAAGGGAGGAAAAATTACGACGGATTTTTTTGCTTCCTATTTCAAGAAACAGTAAATGAGATAATATTGAGTAAAGTTATTTTACTACATGTCAAAGCCAAAGGCAAAAATCTGAAATGGAAAATGTCACTTACTCTTTACAAAGTAAATGCTCCCAATGAATGAATACGTAGCCTTAGTCATACATATCAACACTGGGTAAGGATAAGCTTGGTGTTTGCAAAATATCTAGAAGTGATATGGACTGGAGCATCTGTCACATTTAAAATTGTCATGAAAATTCACCTAACCACTGAAATTATAGAATAATACCTTGATTTATTTTGATAGTCCACTAGTTTTCGCATGTGGTCTATAATACTTGTTCTTCTGAAATTGTATCTTCTTACACTTTCAGTTTTTCTTTCAGGTGACAAGGAAGGTTTTAAGAAATTCACTGAACTGCATTCACCTAATGTCTTAGTAAATAAAATCAACAGTAAAATGGAAAAGGAGATGGTAAAATAATTTTTCAAGTGGGAAGAATGAGGAGCAAGATAGTAAAGGAGTGAATAAATACTGAAATAGTAAAAGGTAAAAAACTGAAAAAATGGGGTGCCTGGGTGGCTCAGTGGGCTAAGCCTCTGCCTTCAGCTCAGGTCGTGATCTCAGGGTCCTGGGATTGAGCCCCACATTGGACTCTCTGCTCAGCGGGGATCCTGCTTCCCCCCCTCTCTCTGCCTGCCTTTCTGCCTAGTTGTGATCTCTCTCTCTCAAATAAATAAATAAAATCTTTAAAAAAAAAACTGAAAAAAATAAGACATTGCAGAAAAGTATAAGATATTGTCAAGCAAGAATACAATCAATACACCTCTAAAAGAATTCAACCCCCAAAGTGAAAAGAGTCTCCTAAAAAATTAATTTCAGGGGCATCTGGATGGCTCAATGGGTTAAGCCTCTGCCTTCGGCTCAGGTCATGATCTCAGGGTCCTGGGATCGAGCCCCACATTGGACTCTCTGCTCGTCAGGGAGCCTGCTTCCCCCTCCTGCTCTCTCTGCCTGCTTCTCTGCCTACTTGTGATCTCTGTCAAATAAATAAATAAAATCTTAAAAAAATTAATTTCACAACTATCTAATCCAATCTCTAGCTAAATTATATGATCAATAAAAATGGTCATATTAACTTTGCTGGTGTATGGATTCATATTAAATAAAGATCACTGGGGATACTACTCAGTAGAGTTTATGATAATCTGTTTATTTAACTTATTTTATTTTTTTTGTAGGGGCCAGATGAATTAAATGATGATGGAGACCACTACCCCTGCATGTTTTAGGTCTTTAAAAACAACATGAGATTCATGAGCTACTCCTTCTGGGATAGATATTTTTTAATTTTAATTTTTCTTGGCCAAGAGTTTTAGGCACAGGGGCCAATCTCAGAGATTTCCACTTGGCCTTCATCATTATTGCTCTTATCCTTAAGGCCAATGAAGTAATGCTGGGTTTTCAACCTACAAATATATCCATTTCAATGGTATATTTATGGGCTAAAAAAATGGCAAATGGATAGGTTTGTAGAGCCAGTGAAATTATGTTAAGCTGGATTCTATTTACCAACTGGCCCCTACTCCACAGGGATTCAGGCTCCTGGGTATCAATGTCCTCAAGAATTCTGTGCTCACTGGTACCTGAGGCTAAGTGTTTTTGTTTTTTGGTGTTTTGTTTTGTTTTGTTTGTGAAGGTCTAAAAGAATCATTATCATACATACTTGCCATGATTTCTACTTGACATGGACTCCCCTACCTTCCCCTTTAGGACCCAAACTCTCCTTCAGTGAGTTCAGTGAGTTTCAGATCTAAGAACTGGCTTAAGATGGAAACTAGGATAAATATCCTCAGCCTCCCAACCCCCATCTTTGATTTGTTTTATTTCATAAATTAAGAATACTCTATTGGCTGCCCATCTATCAGGTACACTGTGGTCATTATCCTTCTTCACAGTTCTCTGTGTTTCCGTTTTCTTTACCACTCATCATAATAGTTGCACCCTAATGGTTTCTGACCATTAACTGTAACAACTGGCCTCTATTAATTCAGGAGTCTATAATTCTTATTTCTATGAAGCCTACCAGTTCTATAAAAACATCTTCTACACTCAGCCCTGGCCTACAGAAGACCTTCAGCATTCAGCTTACCAGTGAGACTGGTGCTCCTCTCACCAGCTCATAACTTCTGCATTGGTAAATGGACATTCTTCTGGGCATCCTTGTGCAACATGGTCAGCTGGTGGTTTTTCCAACCTCACATAGTGCATACACTCTAGCAGCTCTTCTCTGAGCCTTTGTTAACTTCCTCCACTATTTTTAGTAGCAATTCTGACATTTCTTCATCACTCATTGTCGGCTGCCACTTTTCTCTTAGCTTCCAGAAACCACCCTAGCGTATATTAGCAATATTTCTCAAGGTCCTTGCCAGGGTGTTTAATCTTGAATCATAAAAGAGTAATAATCCTTTTTAAATAAATCTTTATTCATCCAATTTTATATTCCATCACCCTGGATCCAGCTCCCATGTATGTTCTTCAGACCTGACAGTACATATTGGCTGTATCCTACAGCGTTTTGGCAGAGTTCCTTTTTCTTATCCAACCTGGCAATTTTCTGTCCAGGTTATATCGTGACTTATTCCTAGTTTTTAGCAGGTTAGACTGGAACAGGTAGGGGAGAGGGATACTGATGTGCATTGGTCGTGTCCTGTTGGAAGGTAGAGTCCTCTGATCATCTACAAGCAAGTGTGAGTGGGCAACTTCTTCAGGCTTAGAGACTTTTGGAGAAGCTAGAGATTCAAAATTTCTGAACACAATGACCTATATATTTCCATTCCAAGTCTCAGGGTGTTACTGATTTCCAACCAGGGTCATGACCTTGACATAGCAGGGTTGAAAAGTAAACCTGCTCTGGTGCCTTTATACCTTTATAATTGCAGGAGATCAAAGAAGGTTTTGGGGGAAAAATAATAATTCTTGCACAATTAGATAGTAAGCACATGCCATGACTTGGGGAACTAGATGGATGACAAAGCTACTTTCAAAGACATACTGAAAAACTAGCATTCTATAGTCTACGAAAAAATAAATTTTAAAATATAATATTAGATCTTTGGAAAATTGATTAATTACCTACAGGGCAATAAAACATAACTTTTGATACAATATTCTCTAATGGACAAAAAGAAAAAAAAAAAGAAAGTCACTGTATTTTATTAGTTTCCTAGTAGTTAGTTTCTAACTTTGCAGAGTTGAGAAATGTCTAGATGTAACCAATACCAAGTAGTATGTCAAACAAACTTGCAATTTCCTAAAGAGGAGGATGATCTGAGGTGGACCAGTTAGACAATGCTATAGGATAACATTAAATGCTTAAACAATCACCTTTGCTTTATTTTCTATTTTGGAATGTTTGTTTCTTAATACCCTGGTATCTTCTCCATGTAATCAAACCAAAGTATGGCCAAATTACGGGAGCAAGAAACCAACAAAATGATTTTGCTTTACCTTTTCTGTACTCCATTCTTATTATTAGCACCAGAGACTGTCATTATTACCTTGTCATTATGGTTGATTAATTCTGAAATAAATAGGTCAGCTATGTTTACATCAGCAGAACAGTGGGATCTAAATATTCTTCCTCCACATTGTAAGTATTGGATCCCTGACTGACAAATAATATTGTATATATTATAATAAAGATTATGAATTAGGGCATATTCACCTCTGTTTTACCACACCTCTGTTTTGTAATAGTTCTGTAAAACATCAAAAGCAGATCATTAGGGGACAAAAATCCCCATATGTATTGAATACAACATATTTTAAAAATGTAAGATATCATTGACCAAGATGGTCTTCACATTTTCCTCAGCTTGACTAAATTTTCAATGGACTTCTTTCTGCCTCAAAGTACCAACTTCCCTCTCACACTGGTCTTTACAGAACCCAGAGGGTCTAAACACAAAAGGCCCTTCCCCTCTCTTTACCTAGAGCATTTTGTTTAGAAAATGTATAACTGTAATTCCTTCTTCTGTTGCTATGAAAAGTAAATATTTTTAAGTCCTCTTACAGTTTTACAACCCAAGGAATGTCTTTCTCAAGGACATGGGAACCATCACATTAAAATGGAATCGAGGCTGGGGTGCCTGGGTGGCTCCGTGGGTTAAAGCCTCTGCCTTCATTCAGCTCAGGTCATGATCTCAGGGTCCTGGGATCGAGCCCTGCATCGTGCTCTCTGCTCAGCAGGGAGCCTGCTTTCCCACCTGCCTGCCTCTCTGCTTACTTGTGATCTCTGTCAAATAAATAAGTAAAATCTTAAAAAAAATTAAATTAAATTAAAAAAATAAATAAAATGGAATCGAGGAAAATAGCATTGATACCTTGCTGTCTCTGTGTAATGTTGGAGCATAACTTCTAACCTCCACAGATGATGATTAGCAAACACAGATGGCCCTAATGACAGAAAAAAATATTTTAAAACTCAAGAAATAAATCAATAAGCTCAACACATCCCATTGATCACCTTCTTCCTCAGGGTCCTCCAGTACTTTTCCACCAGCTCACCCTTGCCCTTCAAGACGCTCCCATTCTTTACTCCAGCAGTTGAGTCCAGACTGAGTTCTGGACTCTCTCTCTATGACAACAGCCTTATATAAAGTCTTATTTGCCTATTTTTCCTCTGACATCATTTTCTATAATGACCTCCTCATTCCCTATGTGTCATATTTCTAAAATTGCCCCATAGTTTTCTGTCTCCCTTACGATACTAAACTGGAGTAAAATACTAAATCAACATTTTCCCCTATTCTTTTATTCAAAGAAAAGAAAATTTACTTGAGGAGCTGAATCAACGTTATGATGCTTATTACTTGAGAAAAATAACTTGGGAAGATAACTCTGATATCTTAGCTCTAAGTGAATGGAGAAGCAGAAGTTTTTAGTTTATTTGAATCAATTGATTAAGTCGAGTCAAACTAACAAAAGCATAGAATGGCAAACCACTCACTCTTCCATAATTTTAACACAAAAATAAGTAAGTTTTTCACTTGATCGATTTTAACAAAGATCTTTGAAAATTTTACAGATTCTGTTTAAAGACAGACCAGATAATTACAAGCCTATTAAATTTACAATTAGCTGATTACAAAATAATAAACCCTCATCCTTGAAAATTGAGAGAATATGAGTGATTTTTATAATTTCCCAAAATGTTTGGAAGCCAAGGTGATGTCTGAAGAAAGAAATGTTGGTGGTTCAATGATTCATTCTTATGAAAAATTAAAAGACTTTACAATAGCATTATATAAAAATGGAATTGCTTGATTTTGGTTCTGCGGTTCCCTTCCCAACAGCAAATAAAGACGTTACCCTCTTTGGATCTTCTCCAATTCATGGAGGAAAAAAAGCTCAACTGAAACAACTAAGTTCATCTATCATCAAAGTGGCAAATGTGTTATTTGGAAAACAATTGATTCGGAAAAATCGAGCACTGACCATTTCATTATATTAAAAAGAAGTCACTTAAACCAGCAGGGGTTCTTTAAATAGCATGCTCTCCTATTGTATTTAAAATGTGTTTACACATCATTAACTACTTGAAAGAGAACAAGGGGTAGAGAAACTTAATGCTTAAAAATTAAGAGCCACTGTTATGTAAATATAACGAAAAAGGATGAAGCATTAGTCTTATAAGGCATCTGAGGGCTAAAATGAGTAAATTCACAGATACTCCACTGGTACCCAAATTTACAGATACATATTTTCAATGATCTGGCACCAGCAATGTACTTGGGGTCTTTCTGTTTTATAATTAATAAGCTTGTTAGAGGGAACTAGAGACTTCCACTTAAATAATCTTGCTGGTACTTTAAACTATTGTCACTAGCATACTGGAGTTCAGGTTATTTGTTGTTCTCAAAAACAAAAAAAAACCGCTCTATTTCAGGTCTTTCTCTTTCTTGTTGTTTTTTGGTTTTGAGTTTTTGTTTTTGTTTTGGAGGGGGTTTGGGGACAGACAAAAGAGAACAACAGAGGTTATGACATTTTGGTCATCATTCAGAACAAAATTTTATAATAATGTATATCCTCCTTGTAAGGGACAATGAGTTAATTTCTCTAGAACAGATAACATCTAAGGAAGGACCAGATGAGAATAACCAGACAAAGCCATCATACGTGCATTCCAGACCTCGGGCGCTTGACATCCCCATGCCAAAACCCCCTGACTCCAAGGAGTAAGTGACTTATGAAGGTCACCTGGGCCCTTGTCCTTGTTCTAACCAGTTCCTGGATAGCTGAGAGGACACGTATATCAGACCACAAGCCTCAATAAATGCCCCAGATGCCCAGCAAAGAGGAGACTTTCTCTCCTTTTCTTTCTTTCTTTTTTTTTTTTTTAAGATTTTGTTTATTTATTTGACAGAGATCACAAGTAGGCAGAGAGGCAGGCAGAGAGAGAGGAAGGGAAGCAGGCTCCCTGCTGAGCAGAGAGCCCAATTCGGGGCTCGATTCCAGGACCCTGGGATCATGACCTGAGCCGAGGGCAGAGGCTTTAACCCACTGAGCCACCCAGGCGCCCTTCTCTCTCCTTTTCTTTCTGAGTCTTCTAGACACTCTGTCTGGACCTGAGTTCTCTCTACACCTTCAACAAATTCTGCTCTCACCTCCTGCTGGTTCACATTTGGTTATGCCCTTGCCTCAAGGCTAGCTCATACCTGCAATTTAAAGACTTCTTTTTCTTCCAGACTCAGAGAATGTCCATGACTGACCTGAGGTTTAGATATAGGCTAATACAATTGTCCATTGGTACTATCAGCAGTTTTGCTGAACTATTACATCTGTCTTAAGTACTAACACAATTTGCTGTTGCTAAATTCCAGGAAAAGCATCAGATTCTCTCTCTTTTTGAAACTCATTGTTTTGGACACTTAAACATATGCTTGTATTCATTTATAACATTTTTGCTGAATTTTATTTTTCTTCCTTACTAGAGAGTCTGAGCCATTTATATACTTCATATGTCCAATTAGTGTACCTTAGTCCTCCATTAAAAAAAAAAAAAAAACAGAAGTAATATTTATTGGAGTCATATGGACTCCAAAATCCCATTGGAGAGGTTATGACATTTTGGTCATCATTCAGAACAAAATGTTATAAGTAATTATTCAAGAAAGAAACACCTTTTATATTGTTCCAGGATTTAAAAATCTCTGTTGACCATTTAGATTGGTTTCTTGGAAGAAATATTAGACAACTATTTGGAAGAATTTGCCGGCTCCAAAGAGGCTCAAAATAATGTTCATTCATACTTAAATTTATTTTTAGCTTATGAATCTTAAAATTAAGAAAATGTATTCATGTGTTAAAAGACAAAATTCAACCAAGTAAATCTGAATATCTAATTATCTTTATTAAACCATCCATAAATCAGGCAACATTCCATCTAGCAAATAGAAAGGAACTCTAAACATCTATAAAAAGGGAAAGGTTTTTAAAGGCAGAACAAGGAATTCATAAGAGAAGAAAAATTATTTCAGGTGAGCTCACATTCCTTTGGGGACAAAGGGGTCTTAGGTGGATTATCCCATCTTCCTTCAAGAAATGGAGAGGGCCAATATGAAAGATTACCTTATTCTTATTGACCAGAAAATTCCTGACTCATCAGCTAAGACTATATTTTGGGGGGAGATTGGAATTGCTATTAGATTAAGGTAGTAAGTCCCAGTTTAGTGACTTGGCCTAAGTGATACCATTTTGGGCCTGTGGCTTTCTTTTTACCATTGTGAATGTGACTTTTAAATTTTAACAAACCTCTGTCTCAGGTACATTTTCTTTTTCTTTCTTTTTTTTTTTTTTTTCTCTTTCTTAACTCTAAGATTCTGTATAGTAACTCTTCTTTATTCTTTGAGCTTAATTCAACATTGTTGTAATTGAAAGGCCAATCAACAATGCAGAAGTGATTTCATATCTTTTCCTTTAGTTATGTAATTGTCAAAAGTACACATTTTGTACCATAGGGCATTCTGTCACCTGAATATCAGTATCACTTCCACCTGTCCTGTTACTTCATAGCACCTGCTCTTACTTGAACTTGAAATCTTATCTCTGGTATTAAAAATTTTCATATTAGAAACAAAACAAAACACATTTTCATTCCCTTTATTAATTACAAATATAGGTAAAAGTGGTAATTATACATTTTCCATGTTAAGTTATGTTTGGGAATGCAGTAAATCCTAACTTCTGTTGGGAAATCTATTTGAGCTATAAATATTTCTCACGGTACCATTTAGTCTGCCTCCTGAAGAAAATGTTGTCTGTTTTTTTCAATTTTTGACTTAGTACAAGCCAAGAGAAAATAATATAGTTGCTCTGCATTGACTTGTTCAACTCAAATGCAGACAAGTAAGAAAACAGAAATCTTCCAAAGTTTTATTTTAACTATGTAAAGAATGTATATCTTTCGTGGTGTGTGTGTGGGGGGTAACTTTGTAGAAATGGCTTTTTACTGCCTAAACAATGCATTGTATTTAGATGACTTCTAAAAAACTGAAACATCTCAATACTGAGTGCAAGATGCATTTTATTTCTTCACACAAAGTCTTAAGGAAACAGAATGAGGTTTTTTTTTTCTTTTTAATTTTGTTTTAAGACTTTTAAAGCTTTCTACTTAAGTCAAGCATGTTAATCTTGATCTACTACCATGATAGATAATATATTTAGTTTTCACAATAGCAGTATAGTTTACCCCCCCCAAAAAAAGAAAGAAAGAAAGAAAGAAAGAGAGAAAGAAAGAAAAGACTTTTTAGTATGCATAAAAACATTCAGGAGTAACAAACGCTACAGAGAATTCTTACTTGTTCCTGCTCCATGTCCTGGTGTGCTCTAGGGGAGTTAATTCTAAAGGGTCACCTGGAAAACATTCCATAAAACCGTTGACAATATGCCTCCCTGTGTGATTTGTTTTTGTAATAGACCTTCATTATGATGTACCAGTCTTTGAATTTAAGATTCTTTGACTCATTTCTAAAAAAAAAAAAAAAAAAAAAAAAAAAAAAAAAAAGCCAATTAACTAATTCTAGGAAACACAAAATGCTGTGTATGGTATTCTGTATTCTATTTTCAGAACTGGTTTGTTTCAAATTTGTGCACTAGTCTATTTCCATTAAAATCAACAAGAACACGTTGGACATAAGAGAAGAGGTTCCATAGACTATTGCTCAGCTTTCAAAGATTTCTTTAAGCCAGCTTCCACGGAAATGCTCCCTGGCACTCAGTTGGGCACTAGGGATAAACTCCATTGAGCCAAACAGACACTGGTACTATCCTCTTGGGGCTTGTAGATCTTGCAAATGAGGCATTGCAAACAGTAATAAGGACTGTAGAGGACTTGGCATTTGAGTTGACACCTGAAGGTTGAGTAAGAGTTAACTCAATACATAAATGGCAGATGCTGGAGAGGATGCGGAGAAAGGGGAACCCTCCTACACTGTTGGTGGGAATGCAAGCTGGTGCAGCCACTCTGGAAAACAGCATGGAGGTTCCTCAAAATGTTGAAAATAGAACTACCCTATGACCCAGCAATTGCACTACTGGGAATTTACCCTAAAGATATAAACGTAGTGATCCTAAGGGGCACGTGCACCCGAATGTTTATAGCAGCAATGTCCACAATAGCCAAACTATGGAAAGAACCTAGATGTCCATCAACAGATGAATGGATAAAGAAGATGTGGTATATATACACACAATGGAATACTATGCAGCCATCAAAAGAAATGAAATCTTACCATTTGCAATGACGTGGATGGAACTAGAGGGTATCATGCTTAGCAAAATAAGTCAATCAGAGAAAGACAACTATCATATGATCTCCCTGATATGAGGAAGTGGAGATGCATCATGGGGGGTTAAGGGGGTAGGAGAAGAATAAATGAAACAAGATAGGATTGGGAGGGAGACAAACCATAAGTGACTCTTATTCTCACAAAACAAACCGAGGGTTACTGGGGAGAGGGGGTTTGGGAGAGGGGGGTGGGGTTATGGACATTGGGGAGGGTATATGCTATGGTGAGTGCTGTGAAGTGTGTAAACCTGGCGATTCACAGACCTGTACCCCTGGGGATAAAAATGTATTATATGTTTATAAAAAATAAAAAATTAAAGATAAAAAATACATTATGAGGCAATAATAATTAAAGTACTATATAACTGGCACAAATACAGAAATATGGATCTGAATCTTAAAATCCAGAAATAGACCTAACTGTATAATAATGTAATATATCACGAAATAGGCATCACCAAACAATGGAGAAAGAAATTCTCAATTAATAAACTGCCCTGTGATAACTGGAAAGTTTCAAGGAAAAGTAATTAATTCAGAAACACACTTTACCTCTCACACCAAAAAATAAACCCTGGTGGGATTAAAGAGGCAAATGGAGAAGTCAAATGAAAACAAAACTTAGCAGAAAATAATTGATCTGTTTACACTGATAAAAGGAAGTAGTCCAAAAAAGTAACAGATTCAACACCATAAAAGTACGAAAGCTTTGTAGAAATGGAACAAGGTAACTTAAAATTAAAACATTCCCAGAAAAATATTTGCAGCACGGTATCAGGCTGAGTGTTGATATGCCCTAACAGGAAGAGTTCACACAAATCGGCCTGAAAACTTGGAGACGCCAACAGATGAATGGGCTGGGCAGAAGTGCCTGCGAGGACATCGCTAAGCTAAACACACATAAGGAGAAAGGCTCCAGCTCGCTGGTACTCAAATGGGAAGTCATTTCACGTCTATTAAAATAGCAGTAAAGAACAACAAAGGTTTTGTCAGTGCAGCGCCAAATGCTTGTTGCGTTAGAGTAAAACTGATGGGGAAACGGTCCTTCCTGAAAACAGCACAGCATCACGACTCCAAGTACCATGATCATGCCCATACTCTCGGACCCAGTAGTCTCACTTTTTCTGGGAAAACACTGAGAAGGAATAGGGTGACTTTAAGACGGTCAGCATGGCACGATGCATAATATCCAGAAACCGGAAACGGTCCCAGCAAGCGAAGCGTCTCACAAAGGGGCATATTTAAATAAATTCAAGAGCCACTTTAATAGCCAACATAGGCAGCCCCCAAAATGATAATTAGCAAAACTGTAGCTACAGTGAAAACTGTTTACAGTATAATAAGGAAAGCTGTGACCGACACTGAAGTTGTGTTACGATTAAAATTACATCTATGGACCAAGGGCTGGAAGGGAATAGAGAAAATGAACACAGAACTATGTAAGGGGGGTTAGTTCTATTATTCCCGCTCCAGAGTAAGAGCATTTCTGTGTGTTACGTAAAGACTTGGACACAGGAATCTCTTTGGCTAGGTGGTCAGCCTCACCTGACGTTCCACTTGACATTCGTCCCTGAGCTCCAAAAACCCAGGGCTGGGGCTGAGGGGTCATGTTGCCCCTTGGCCATTCTCTATCAGGTCCCGGGGCCCATCAGGTCCAGCCTGCCCAGGCTCCGTGGGAGCTCCACAACTCTGCCAAGCTTTACCTGGAATGCCTGAAACACCCTTCCCGACTCCCTGGAAAAATTCATCTTCGGGATTCACCCTAAAACATGCCCCATGAACCTTCTCCGGCAACCTGCCTGTACCATACACAAACTCCACCGCATCGCACCTACAATTATCCTGGACACAGAGAGGCCAGCGGATCTGTATCCTGCCCCTGCTTAGCCCAGGCGGCTCCCTGAGGGCAGTGATTCCATCCAGTTTGCTTTCGGAGGCCCAGCGCTGAGCTCAGACCAGGCACAGAAAAGACATCAGCAAAGGGCCACTCATCCTTCATGCATCCCAAGCCTCCACCTTTATACCAAGCCCCAGAGGACACATGGAAAAGTACACAGTGTTGGGTCGGCGGTTCCGGGAATGCAGGAGGAACAACAGAAATGACCGCCAGGGCTCCTATCTTCCAGTCTCCTCCCCACCCCCTTCCTTAACCCTAGACTCTCCCGCAAAATGGGTGTACGCCCAGGTCATGTCTCCATAGGTAACCCGATACCCATGCAGCAAACAGGAGTATCAGGAGCCCTCACCCCATACCTTCCAATCACCAAATATGGATGTGAGCCCATGCCCTACCTTGGCCGGATAAAAGACACCCGCCAACTCCCTCCCAGTGCGACTTCCCCCACTCCCCTTTCCGGAGGCCAGGAACCTCGCCCGAGGGTGCCCACCTCCTCCTGGCACGACTTTCCTGGCTCCCCTTCTCCCGAGCCCTGAAACTTTGCGGGAGATGCCTTTAATAAATCTTGCCTTGCGCCACCCCCCGCCCCCCCGCCAAAAAAAGAAAGAGTTAACTCAATACAGACGGAAAGAAGTTGTACCAACAGAAGGAAGCATATGTGCAAAGACTCTCAGGATAGAAGAAACATTGTGCATTCTAAGAAACTAAAAGAAGGTACTAGTGTTTTGACCTGCCCATTTGACACAATGGCTTTCTTCCATAAGAAAAGTAAATGTCTAGTCCTTCTGCTCCCAATCCTATGCCAGGTCTACAGACCTATGAATCTAATCATCAGTTGGAGGAATACTGTCACTTTTCTTTTTAGAAAGTGCAAGTTGTTACCAAATGCCATCTACATTAAACAAATCCAAAAACACAGCTTAATTTGCTTTACAAGTTCATCTATCTTGCACTTGCTATTTTCTCTGCCTGAAATATTCTTCTACCAAATATATAGATGGTTCTTCATTAAATTTTCTGACTTCAGGTCAGAAGTCATTCAATGACAAAATCTCAAGATTTTTTCCCTCTTCCTATTATCCCTTTTTATTTGCTTCCCAGCACATTTTTTTGGAGAATATTTTATGTGTATACTTATTTATTGTCCAGTGATACCCACTCAAAGACAACCACCCCAAAGTCAGGGCACTCAGTGAAGTTTCTGTATGCCACTGTAGGTGGCATTCGGTAAGTATGTATTAAAAAAAAAAGAATGCCTTTTCCCACCATTTTGTCTTTTCTTCATCCATTTGTCACATCTCCTGCTTTTGCTTTCTACAAATGTTTAGTAAGTTAACAGGCAAATTTCATATACAATAGTTCTCAACTAAAATCTAAACAAATACAATGATAATTTTCCTTTCTAGGGTACCTATCTCTGCTCCCATTCCACATCTTGTCTCCAAATGGTTCCGCTCGTAACTCAGACTGCAAGGCAGACTGATTTTCAAAATCAACCTTGTGACCAGGCAGTAATTAAGGCAGATTATAGAGTCTGATGCAGAATAGTAGCCAGGAACCAGCAAAATCACAAAAAACAACCCAGCAAAGCAGTGAAGAATGGAAACGAGAGAAATCAGATAGGCAGAAAACAAATATCAGCTTCAATATAAGACCAGAATAAACCCCCAGAGAAAGCTAATTCACAGAAAGCAGCCTCTGAATTTTTAATCCTCTATTTGTTCAAAGAGACCATAACTAGTTTTACCCCTAGGCATAATGTTTCATTCCAGACTGAATGAAGCCCCTCTTCTTTCAGATTGGAATCAGTTTTATCCTTCTCGCATCGTCTCTAAACAGGGTGGTTGCCCTTCATGAAACTCCATATCCTCAGGCATCCGTTGGAGGCCAGTCTCTGTGGCAAGTGAATCAGTCCTTCAGAAGATGGTTAGATATTGGTCTCATTATTTAAATGAGAATTTCAAGGCAAATTTAAATTGTGTAGGAATTTCTTTTATAGAGTAAGATAGACTCTTTTCCTTCCAGCTGGGTTATGCAGTGACTATTAACCAAGCAACTTAAATCTGTCAAGTAAGTTTAATGAGTAGGTTAATTAACCCTTTAATTTTATCTGCTACTAGATAATATTTGTGTCTAGTGTAAAACCCAGTTGCTTATTATGCCATTATTAAAACTTCTATTCTTTTAAATGTGAGAGCTTTTTGCTCTATAACTGCTCTAATAAGAAATAAATTTTTATTAAGAAAAGAGCAAATGAAAGTAGATTAAGGTATAAATAAACAAGATGGACCAGACCATAGGAAAACTATGACTACAATCTGGAATAATTGTAGCAAGCATCAGTATTCCTGATTGTGGATTACTTCCAAATTGTGAGGAAATTCTGTCTGCTTGATATTATTTAATATCATCTAGACTAGAATCTGAAGAACAGGTTTGAGACTTATTCATATTTTCTCCAAATTTTTCAGGATCAGTTTTTTCATTGTAGAATATTTTTTAAAAAGTTGAAAAATTAAAATCATCGATGATACTATTATGTATCAATGATCACTGTTGCCATTTTGATGCATTTCCTTCCAGTCTTTTTTCTACAATGTAATTTTAGAGTATATAGCCTAAAAAAAACTACTTTAAAGCCTTTTTGGCTTAGCCATATATAATAAATAAATCTCCATAGCAATACACGTTTTTCTGTTGCATCATGTAAAGCTACTGGAATTAATTGCTCCAGTTATCCTGGATAATATCCTATGATGTATCCTAGACTTATTCAAAAGTCAAAATCAAATAGGTGCTGATGGGCTTCAGAACACACTACCCTCAAAATATTGAATATCTTAAGCTAAGGGAGATTGAAAAACAACAGAAGCAAGAAGGTCAGTCACTCTGATCTCCTCCAACACCCTGCCTGCCTTTCCCTGAAACAGTCAGAAAACTCCCATGTGAAATGTATCCTCCCTGTAGCAGGAGGAAAGAAAACATAATTATCACCAGAGATGGGGAAATTGAAACTGAGATTCTTTGCAAATAAACCTTTTTAAACTAACCCTTATCTTCCCAGTTACTTCTTCACCATTTACAACCTTCAGCCCAAACCCCTCTGTCTTGTCAATTCTTCACAAATATACTATTGTTTCTTTATGTATAAAAGGTATAACATTTTCTTGCTCTGGACACTCCTTTGTCCAGTGTAATTACTAACTGTAATTACAGCACAAAATGATCCTTTGGGTCCTCATTTTCTTGAGAAGGCTCCCATACATATATTAAAATTCAGTAAAATGTGTACGCTTTTCTCCTGCTGATGTGTCTTTGTCAGTTTAATTTTCAGACCCAGCCATGGACCCTAAGAGACTTGAAAATTTTTTTCCTTCTCTATAGCATGCAGGTATCCTAGACATTTTGACTGATTATCACTATGGTTTTAGATTTTCTTTTACTTGAAAATTCTCCTCTGATGTTTGTGGCCCTCATAGTTCCTTTATCACAGGATTCTTTGGGAAATCATTGTATATAACTTTGAAAATGTGGAGACTCTAAAACTAATGACAGAAGTGTCTCTTTTCTATTAGTAAAGTTCCTTCTTTCTTTCTTCCTTTCTTTTTTTTTGTTTAAGATTTATTTATTTTAGAGAGTGAACATGAGTGGGAGGGGCAGAGGGAGAGGGAGCGAGAATCTCAAGCAGACTCTGCACTGAATGTGAGAGCCCCACGTGGGGCTTGATCTCACAACCATGACATCACGACCTGAGCTGAAACCAATAGTCAAGATGCTGAACAAACTGGGCCATCAGGTACCCAAAGTTATTTCTTTAGGGATAAAGAATAGGAATTCTGAAGTCACTGTACCTGAGTGTACTAGAATTGAATAATTAAGTTTATAGCAGTTTGGAGAAGTCATGGCTCTCCCTGTTAGAATGGACAGTTACAGACAGGCAAGGGGAAGGTAGAATGATGCAAGCAGTAATGAGCTAGAGCTGCAGACATCAATATGAATGCATGTTAAGCTTACCATGGATTCAGATGAATACATATAGAGATATTTATGGATATGTATACAAACACAGGATAGTACACACATATATTTTTTGCTCTGCCAGCTATGAGGGTCTGGAGACAATGATACCTCAGTTGCAGCAAGCATACATAGCACCCGAATTCTTTTTCTAATATCATCCTCCAATAAAATAAGCCAGGGTACCTTAAAGAAATGGCTGATTCTAGTGCTGGAGAGAGAGAAACACAAGATGAGCCTGGAGCATTATATACTATCTGAAAGTAAGGAAGTACTTGAAAAACTACAAGGACAAGGGTATGTCAAAAGGACACTGAAAGAACTCCCATTGGTCAAAGATGAAACAATCTGAACAACAAAATTAATACAGTAGTAATGAATTCTAACCCAGAATATAATATAAAAATATGAGTCCATAATTATATAAATTACTTAGATAAAAATAAACAAATAAATACAGAGTGAGAATAAATAAATCTCCCGTGCAGAAGAATTCCAAATAATTTTTGTAGATGCCCTGTCGTCTTGTAGAAGGAGCATAACTACTCACTCCTTAAGGGTGGCTGCTCAAAATGACTTCCTTCCTAAGAGTTCAGTATTGAAAGGGAGAAAAGACACAGTATAAAAACCTGGCAAGTACCACCTCAAGGTTAATATCCTCAGTGACGTCATGTTGATAATACTTACCCTTGATGGGAGGTGATGAGAATGACACTTTACCTCTGTGTTATCCACATAAAAACTCACAACTCTACTTCAATCATGGGGAAAACATCAGACATATTCCAACTAAGGGACATGCTACAAAATTCCTGACCTGTACTTCTCTGAACAGTCAAGATCATCAAAGACAAAATAATTCTTAGAAAGTGTCACAGCCAAGAGGAACTTAACAGAGACCTAATGAGCATAAGCAGCATGGTATCCTGAATGTGATTCTAAACAGAAAAAAGCATTAGGTGAAAACTTAAGAAATCTAAATAAAGCATGGACTTAAGCTCTTAATAATGTGTAATTATCATTTCATTAGTTGTGAAAAATATAGTAATAAAGATGTTAATAATAGGGGAAGTTGGGTTTGAGGTAATACAGGATGTCTCTGTACACCTTGGTAACATTTCTGTTGTGAGATATATATATGTTCTATATACATTCTATATACATACCCCATATTATGTATATAGATATACATATATCTATATATATAGATATATATCACCAGCAATACATAACCAAGTTTCACAATTATTTCTGAGGTAATAGAATGTACTGGAAATCTCTACAGAGAATCACAGGTTTTTTCAAGATTACTAAAAAAATAATGACATTTACACATCCCTAGTCATGCATATTCATAATTATTTCTTCATTCTGACCTGTGAGAGTAAAATTTAAATGCAAATGTCATGCTTTTCTGATTAAAGCATGCATAGTTCAAGCTCTTCAGTTATCAAATAAGTGCATTCTATCTTCTGGGAAAGTGCTAAATATGTTGTACCAAGTTATCTTTAGACATTTAAAATGGTGACTCCAGGGATCACTTAATTAGTAAAGACTTTTCTAATCAATTCAAAGGGATATTTTTGCAGAATGAGTGAACGGAAAATGCTTACTTGTCCTTTACCGAGGGAAAATAAACTGAGATACAGAGGTTGTTATACAATAATTCAATTTTAATCTAGTTTTCTACCTGCGTTGACAGGGTTGAAGAAACCAAATTATTTGTCACATCACAATGATCCAGTTGGGATTTCATCTAATGAAGGGTAAAGCCCTCTTAAAGATTTCTGAGCAACTGCAAAGTGACAGTGAGAAGGCTGAGAAATTGTCCTTTTTATTTAATGGCACGTTTTATGGCCCTGTAATAATGTATGTCTGCTGGAAGTGTTTACTATGAATCTATTCTGTTCACTACTTTCTAAACGAGTTTTTTTTTTTATTATCTAAATATTTAAACATTTAAATATTTAGAACAAGTCTTCAATGAGTTGCAACTAACATTAGAGTTGGGAAACCATTTATGAGATGTTCTACGTTCTTTGCAGCCAAAGCCAACTACCTAAACAAATATTTACCAACCACCTTTTAATAAAAGTTCCTTTGCTAGGCAGTAAATATGCATTTCAGGAACTATGAAATCAACAAAGAAGATATACAGATGGAAAATAAGCACATTAAAAAAAATGCTTCACACTGTATGTCATCAGGGAAATTCAAATTAAAATAGGAAGATACCACTACATGTCTATTAGAATGGCCAAAATCCAGAACACTGACAACACCAAGTGTTGGTGAGCATGTGGAGGAACAGGAACTTTCATTCTTTGCTGTTGAGAATACAAAATGGTACGGCCACTTTGGAAGATGGCTTGGCAGTTTCTTATAAAACTAAACATACTCTTATTATACAATTCAGCAAGAGTTAAAATCTTATGTCCACTCAAAAACCTGTGCATGTATGTTTATAGCAGCTTTATTCCTAATGCCAAAACCTAGAAGCAGCCATGATGTCGTTCAAAAGATGAATAGATAAATAAACTGGTACATATAGATGGTGGAATATGATTCAGAAATGAGCTATCAAGCCATGAAAAGATGTGGAGAAAACTTAAATGCATATGATTGAGTGAAAAAAATACCAATCTGAAAAGTCTAACTACTGTATGATCTCAACTATATGGCATCCTGAAAAAAGGAAAAACCATAAAGATAGTAAAAAGTTCAGTGGTTGCCAGGAGTTAGTGGTGAAGGAAGGATGAGTCAGTGGAGCACAAAGGATTTTTAGGGCAGTGAAACTACTCTGTATGATGCTGTAATGGTGGATATATTGTATCATACATTTGTCCAAATCCATGATATGTACAACACCAAGAGTAAATGTAATTTACTTATCCTAATGTAAGCTATGGATTTGGGTGACTCTGATGTGTCATTGTAGGTCCATCAGTGGTAGCAAAGGTACCATTCTGGTGAGAGATGTTGATGGTGGAGGAGGCTACGTGCGAGTGAGGATAGGGAGTACACAGGAAGTCTCTGTGCCTTCTGCTCAATGTTGCTGTAAACCTAAAATTGCTCTAAAAAATAAGGTCTATTTTTTAAACAGGAAGAAGGAAGCACATGACATTAATTTTTTCTGTGGTTATTTGGGTTAATTGACTCATTGGCATGACAAGCCGTAGACTAATGGTACACCCTCTCTCCATGATATGGTTGAAAAATCTTCCACAGTCTTTCTCCTTTCCTCCAGACCAGTGTTCATAACTTTTTTTGGTGCCATGAATCCTTTCAACTCTGACTTCTTTCTCAGAATAATGTTTTACAGGCACAAAGTTTAAAAAAGAAAAGCAATTATGTTGATATAACCATCAAAATTTGTTAAAGAGAAACTTGTTACAGCAATATATATGCTTTTTAAAAAAAGATTTCATTTATTTATTTGGCAGAGACACAGGTAGAGAAGGAACAGAAATAGGGAGAGTGGGAGAGAGAGAAGCAGGCTTCCTACAGAGCAGGGAACCCAATGTGGGGCTTGATCCCAGGACACCAGGATCATGACCTGAGCCGAAGGCGGACGCTTAATGACTGAGCCACCCAGGTACCCCAGGAATATATATGTTATTTTATTAAAACATTAAATAATAATACTTAGTAAAAACATAATAGCTACTGTAATCTTGAAGAATATGAGCATAAATATTATTTAAATATATCTATAAAAACTATAATTTAATACGAGAGTGTATGGTATTTCTAGTGGTAAAATAGCAGATACTTCAAAAAATTTTTTAAAAAATAGCAGATACTTCAAATAGTACATTGTTATGTTTCCCTATTTTCATAATCAAAGACAAAGATAGATTTCACTAACAGTGTCCTTCTTTTGTTCCTCTGACAGAGCAAGCCTCTCACTGAGAAAACTTGTATTCATTGTTCTTCCTGCCTTTAATGGTCTTTCCTTAAAATCACTAGGGCTGATTCCAACTTGCCCTTCCCATCTGAGCTTCAGTTTGTCTTGCATGGAAAGGATTTCCTTGAGCTCTAAAATGAAAGCAGTAGATCAATTACTTCCTCTACCTGACCCTTCCCAATCCTCTGCCTCACACTCTTTTTTCCTTAGTAGGTTTCATCCTTCTCTTTCACCTTAGTATCTCTGGTACTTAGAATGTTTCCTGGCACATAGTAGTAGTTACTCAGTATTTGTTGAGTGAATGAATGGATGGTATCTTTCCATTTGTGCCCTACAATTCACAGCTGCTTCCTAAACTTGCAGTGTGATAATTCAAGAAGACTAAAGAGATAAAAGGAAAGAGGAGAAAAAAATACCATGGTGTTGTCATGCTGTCCAGTGGGAAACACCTTTTTATTTTTATTTTTTAATTTATTTTTTAAATTTAAATTCAATTAATTTACATATAATGTATTATTAGTTTCAGAGGTAGAAGTCAGTGATTCATACGTCTTATGTAATACCCAGTGCTCATTACATCACATACCATCCTTAATGTCCATCACTTGGGGACCCCATCCTCCCACTCTTTTCCTCTCCCCTCCAGCAACCCTGTTTATTTCCTATACTTTAGAGTATCTTATGGTTTGTCTCCCTCTCTGATTTCATCTTGTTTTCTTTTTTTCTCTCTTCCCTATGATCCCCCGTTTTCTTAGCTTCCACATAGGAGTGAGGTCATATGATAGTTATCTTTCTCTGATTGACTTATCTCACTTAATATAAACACCGTTTTAAATACTGCATTCCTACTCTTCTTTGTCCTTTACTCCAGAGTAAGTCCAAACAATTATATACTAAAAATAGAAACACTGTGGAATCTACATATATCTTTATGTGCATTTTCTCTCTTTAATTTGGCTTTTCCTCAAGGGTTTAAAAATACTACATCAAGAAATATAGAAACATTCAAACTCTTTGACACCATAATTCCTCTTTTATAAAATTAAAGAAGGAACAATTCATATAGAAAAAAAAACCCTTTATGTATGTGTGTGATCAGGGCATGCTGTTGACACGAGGAAAAAAAGAGAAAATATATCTAGATAACAATGTGGGAATGGTTGAATATGAGGAATATTTAGATAGAAGAATGTGAGGCAGAATAGTAAATTATTTCTATAAAGGATTTTTAATGAAAAGTTTTTTATGTTATATTATACTCAAGTAAAAAAAGTATACAAAATTTTATACATAAGAGAATGGTATATACATTTCTCTATCTATTACTTATTTTTTCATGTATTCCTTTATTAACCTACCACACTATTCAAAACAATAAGTGCATATAAATACAAAGAAATAGCACCAAAAATTTTAATTATCTTTGGTTGGTAGAAGTACAGAGGCTTTTATCTTCTACTCACTTCTTTGTAGAATTTTTTGAGTTTTCTGTGTCTACAGTATTTTATAATGTGAAAATACACTTAAGTCAGAGGCATTGCTAAGATGTTTACGGGTCACATCTTTTTTCCTGCTCCATTATTAATGTCATCTTGTTCTAAAATGGTGTGGCCTGAAAGAGATTAAAAAAAAAAAAAAGAAGAAAGTCTGATTTTACATATTAATTTATACATGGAATTGTTTGGACGGAGCCCCTGAGGAAGAATGCCAGAAGAGGGTGTCTCTGAATGGCCAAAAGATGACATCCAAGCAGCTGCTTCACCATGTGTGTTAAAATAAAATGTGTGCCCAGGAAATTCTAGGACAAATGGAATTCATGCTTCTATATCTCAAAGTTGCTAAACCTTCTTCTTATATCTATTTTCTTACCCTTTAAGACTTCAATTCCTGAAATTGTAGAAGTCTTCTCTTCTATGTCTTGGTCTATGCATTTAGATGACAGAGAATAAAAACTTACCACAGGTGAAATTGGGCAATCCTGAAAGCCTGCACTCTTGTCATGACTTTATCTTCTCTGGAGCCCATCTGCAATCTGATAGCCCAGGAGGACTGAAATATCTCTTTTGAAGATTTAAGGTGTACTTACAGTGGGCTTGTAACTATTAACTTCTGATAATTCCTACCCAGGAGGTGGGGAAAATGTGAAACTTAAATCAATCCATTTTCTCATTTAGTACTAATCTATAATGGAAAACTATTAAGTCTGTATCTGAATAAATAACAACAGATTTTACTTCCATCTGTAGAACTACCCTCAATTGCTGACAAATGAAAGGTGTCGAACTGGATAAAAGGTTTACATAAAAAACCTAAAAAGCTACAATTTGGTTGTTTGGTAGAACATATCACAAGGTATCTTCCATTAGAAGCAAAGAGAAATGAGCTTTAGTTGATGGAATCGGATCCATAAATCAGTGCGATGAGATCAGTGTGGGCTTTGCCTCAAAATCATGGGGAACTTTTTAAAAACAAGAATATTGGGTTATGCCGGGTCTACTGAACCACCAATATTCAACAGAAAAGGTGATTTGATACAATCCATCCACAGATAAGTACTTGAGAACTACTAAAGTAAATAATCTTTAACAATCAATAAATTCATTCATTCATTTATCCATTAATTCATTCCATACTTACTGATAAACAAGTCTGTGCAGAGCACTGGAAATTCATTTTTTTTCTCTATTATCTGTTTGGTAAACAACGTGTCTGCTCTCCCAGGCATCCCGAGTCTCACATTCTGCTCTAGGGTACTCTTTGTTGTGCAGGAACCTAGCAGCATAGCCTGGAACTACAGAGCAACCCTCAGACAATGGGAGATAGCAGTTCATGGGTAAATGATTCAGTTCCTACCCTTCAGGAAGAAAATTGTGGGAGGTATTTATACCCTTCTCAAGAAGTTCTGGCAGAATTAAGTCCCTGTTGCCCAGTATATTAATCCCTATAATCTTTATATAGGTTTTTCTCCTTCCCTGTCTCTCACTCTGTCTGATTTCCCACTTCAGCATGATGGGATCATCTCTCAAATAAACTGAAGAATGTATTTCAAGTGCTGCTTTGGGGAGAATCCAAACCAAGTCAAAATTGAAAAGTAAACCTCTCTTCTTCAGTTCAGGCCTTCAAGAAGACAACAATATCACTATCCATCATGGAAATATAAATCAAAACCACAATGAGATATCACCTTACACCAGTCAGAATGGCAAAAATTAACAAGACAGGACACAACAAATGTTGGCGAGGATGCAGAGAAAGGGGAACCCTTTGACACTGCTGGTGGGAATGAAAGTGGTACAGCCATTCTGAAAATCAGTATGGATGTTCCTCAAGACATTAAAAATAGAGCAACTTTATGACCCAACAATTGCACTACTAGGTATTTATCCCAATGATACAGATGTAGTGAAAAGAAGGGGCACATGCACCCCAATGTTCACAACAGCAACTTCCACAGTAGACAAACTGTGGAAGGAGCAAAGATGCCCTTCAACAGATGAATGGTTAAAGAAAATGTGGTTCATATATACAATGGAATATTACTCAGCCATTAGAAAGGATGACTACCCACCATTTGCACTGACATGGATGGAATGGGAGGAGATTAAGCTAAGTGAAATAAATCAAACCAAGAAAGACAATTATCATATTGTTTCACTTCATATGTGGAACATAAGGAATAGCATGGAGGACCATAGTGGAAGGGAGGGAAAACTGAAAAGGAAGAAATCGGAGAGGGAGTTGAAGCATGAAAGACTCTGGACTCTGGGAAACAAACTGTGAGTTATAGAAAGGAGGGGAATGGAAGGATGGGGTAGCCAGGTGATGGTTATTAAGAAGGGCACATGTTGTGATGAATACTGAGTGTTATATGCAATTAATGAATCACTGAGCACTACATAAAAAACTAATGATGGCTAATATGTTGGCTAATTGAACATAATAATAAAAAAATTAAAAATCGACTTTATTAAGGTATGATTAATATAAAATAAAATGCATCTATTTTAAGTAAAAAATAATAATAAGAAGAAGACACCAAGAAACAATCAGATGTTACAGAGATTTCCTGGGGAAAAACAACTATTACGTAAAGAGGGCTGAGAAAGCTGATAGAGCATGATAAAAGTCTAACACCTATGGTGATGAAAGCTGGATCAGAAAAGTCTTAGACTGTAGTTCTAAGAACATCTTGACAAAGTTAATAATCCCTGAGCCAAGGTTTCCAGTCAAAGTAGCCCCATATCTCCCAGAAATTGTCCTGCCTTACTTTTTTCTTCCTGCCAAGTCATTGACTAGCAGCAGTCAGTAGGAAGTGTAGCCTTGGTGCAAACTTATGGATGAATTTGAACAAAACATTTGAATATATATGTATATCTATGTATCTATCTGTCGAGAGGGAATTATTTTAAGGGATTGTTTCGCATGATTATGGAGGCTGAGAAATCCCAAGATCTTCAGTCAGTGAGCTGAAGACTTAGGAGAGTTAATGGTGTAGTTCTAGTCTGAATCCAAAGGCCTGGGAACAAGGAAAGCTGATGTAAATTTGCAAAAGCCATCAGGATCAAGATCCAATAAGGGCTGGTGTTCCAGTTTGAGTCCCGAGGAAGGAACAGACCAATATGCCAGCTCAGTCAGTCAGGTCTTCAAGTGCTTAGATGGGACCTGCTCACATGAGGGAGGCTCTTTGCTTTACTCAGTCTACTGTTTCAAGTGTTAATCTCATCTAGGAAACATCTTCACAGACATACCCAGAATCATATTAAACTAAATATTTGGGCACCCCATAACCCAGTCAAGTTGGCATAAAATAAACCATCACACTATCTAGATTTAATTTGCCATTCTGCCCCTGCAAACTCTAGATGAATCCAGAATAGTTACCATAGATTTCAGACTATTGTAGACTTACCTAAAGAGAAGCTCCAGTTTTGTTCATTCTGCCAAACGTGGCATCATTGCTAAAGGATAAACATTTTGAGAAATAGCCCTTGATGTATATAGCTTGGCCCTGAGAGAAAGAGAGGACACTTGGCCATGGGTGCTATGTACCAGAAATTCATTCATCCCTCCGATAAGCTCTTACTCTAACAGGGTGGCCCTGATGACGTTTTGGTGCTCCGGATATCAAGTCAGACACTACGTCCAACACTCTTCAGAATGTCTGGATATTCTTATTTCCCAAGGGTAAAATCACTAATAAATAGCCATAGATTCCTTTGGGGGAAAACTGGGGGAATCTTCACAATATGCCTTTGCTATGCTGTTTCATGTTGCTTCCTCTTAGTCAATCAATAGGTTCTGGATTTGAAAATGGGCTTAAGTCTGGGAACTGAGCAAGAAATTGTGACTTTTTAACCACCCTCAGTCTCCTGTTCTTCCATTCTTACATCCTTTTGGTTGTTGATGTTAACTTTTAAAAATAAAATTCTTGGGGCACCTGGGTGGCTCAGTGGGTTAAAGCCTCTGCCTTCTGCTTGGGTCATGGTCCCAGGGTCCTGGGATCGAGCCTCGCATCGAGCCCCGCATTGGGCTCTCTGCTCCCCAGGGAGCCTGGTTCCTCCTCTCTCTCTACCTGCCTCTCTGCCTACTTGTGATCTCTGTCTGTCAAATAAATAAATAAATAAATCTTAAACAAACAAACAAACAAATAAAATTCTTGTCTAATTTTCTGTAAGGACACCACATTCCATTAGTCATCTTCACAACTCTGTGTGGGTTAAGCAAAGCTCACGGGATCTCCCCTCAACCAGGTTGGCCATTACAGAAATTGTTTGGCGGTTAAGCATCACAACTTGGTCTCTATTTCTTTGGGACCTCATCTTCTTCACGGACATTAATGAGCCCAAGTCTGTAAGTGCTTCCTCTACCATCAACTCTGACCTACTACTAAACTTCTTGTGATGCCAGTGATGACCCTCTTACCAGATCATTTCTGACATATTTAGTAAATAGTGTGTTCTCTGAACCCTTTAATGGCACACAATCCTTGGGGCAGAAGGTGGGGGGGGCCCTTAATTTACATATATATCCATTTCAGCTACTTCCCTCGATCTATTTTATTCCTTTCTCTACCATCTTCCAGGGCAGCTCCGGCATTCTACTTTGTTCAGCCAAGTTACTTTAGACTTCAAATAAGTCTTAGCTGCGAGTTAGTCCCATTCCCAGAGGCCTTGCCACAGTTTTAAGTGTTTTGTTCTGAGAAAGTGCCCTCAAGACAATGAATTATTGCTTCTCTAGTCTTATATTCTGCCCTTTCCACCCAAATACATTCTCAGGGGTATTCTCCTGACTCCCGTTAAGCAAGCAAAGACAATTGCAGTAATTATATTGCCAGGGTTCAAATTATGGTTCCATTGACTAGTTTTGTAGCCTCGGGAGAGTTACTTAATTTTTCAATAACTTCGTTTCCTCATTTGCAAGATGAGCATGATATATTAGTTCCCATCTCAGAGAGTAATTATGAGCATTAAATGTAGTAATATATGAAAAGTGCATAGAGTTGTGCCTGCATCCAATCAATACTCAAGAAATATTAGATGCTTGCAGTATGATGGCCTTTATGTACAAGATGGTCTTGACTATCCTCTCTCTTTGACTACCTTACATGAGGTACTGTGATATGAAGTCACCTTGGAGAGTTCAACTATGTATTAAAATACTGGACTACAAAATAAGTTGCTAATAGCCCTACTCTAACTCCGAGATGGTTATAAAAAATAAAAGCTGGTATTCATACTTTGCAGCTACTTTTCAAAACATTAGAGTGGCACTGTTCCAGTGGTGTCTTTTAGCTCCCAGCCCTTTGTAGCCAACTCTCACTGTGGTGGAATGTGATGCATTTTAGAAGCTTCTGTCAGCTTTCCTCAGGAGTTAGGTATTTTCACTTGACTTTAAGGCTGCGAACCATGAACTGTTGATCTCTTTTAGATCTCGATGAGCTGACCTTTCCCGTGCAACAAGGCCTTCCAGTTGTGTGTCTCTCCAGATTAGACTGAGAACTTGGGCAGGATCATTCTTTCAGGAAAAAGGCACCAATTGCATATGAAATGACAGCTCAAGAATAGAGAACATCAGGAAAAAAAATTATGTATCTCTCTGTAGCACCAGAAGGGAGCACATATATAAACAGGATTTCACTAAGTATTTTGAATTAAATACAAGGAGATAGGCATGGGAGATAAAAAGAAGTGCACCAAAGCATTCCTCAATGCCACTCTGAACAGGACCTGGTTGTTACTCCTAGATGCAGTGACACTCGCTGAACTGGACTGGGTGCGGTGGTAGACAAAAGGGTCTAGTGACTAAAGACAGTGAGGGTTCTGGGGGACCACTGGGGCAGGCTTGCAATAGAAATACTAACAAAGTGAGCTGTGTGTGTTTCTGAAATTATTTGAGGGCATACAATCATGTTGGCTATACTAAGCCCCCAAAAGCTCTACACTCAACAGATAACAGTTCATTCAGTGAATATTTGAGGGCTACTGCACACACTTTTGTGAAGAGTATCTAATGACATTCATATGGTTCTGAATGTCCACTATTTCCTAGGTATGGGACTTAACCTCTGTCTGATTCATTTACTTCATCTATAAAAACATAATTATGCTTCACAGAATTGTTGTGAAGACGGAATGACCTAATACATGTAAATTGTACCTGGCATATGATAAACTTTCAATAAATCCAGTAATTGATTTCATTATGAGTGTTCCTCTGGTATAAGCTCTGCATAAAACATGGTCCATATCAGTTGGGGGCTTACAAAACTGTCAAAACTAATAACAAACAGATAGTGCAACTAATGCTGGGGTAGAATACAACTCATTAGAATTCTGTTAGCCAGGGGTAAACAAATAGCTTGATGGATCTGCTTTATGAGCAAGAATGAATGTAGGAAAGAAAAAAGGTAAAGATAAAGTGAGAAACAAAGGAAGATGAGAAAAGAGAAACAAAGGAAGTTTATTTATTTATTTATTTATTTATTTATTTTTGGTATAACTATTGTTAGGGATATCCACTGAAAGTTGCCAAAAATTAGAAGGCCTTTCCTTTAAAGGCCTTTCCTTTAAAGAGGTACATACAGAGATAGCACTTTGCATACAGTATTATATACAATTTATGTTTTTTTAATCAGCATTCCGAACATAGATTTTCTTATGTTTTATTAATTATCAGTTGTGGGAGAAAATCCTTCCCCAAACTGTAGCTGTATTCAGGAACTGAGAAATGGCTGTAGAGAAACTTTGTACTGACCCTAAAGACGCACGGAGGAAGACAAAAAGCTAAGAAACATCTCATAACTCAATCTGGCATGGTCCGTGGCTTTTAATGGCACTTTGCAAAAAGAAGCATAATGTTTTTTCCTGCACTGGGCTCTGTGCCAGCAAGCTGAGAACATTTGAACATTTATGTGTGCACCTAAATCAAGAAGCCTTTCTCAGGAACGGGAAAATACCACCAGGTCTTTGTGGTCTTGCAAGTTGATCCTTTTTCCCCAGGACCTCCTCGTGGTCCAGATTATAAGCAGCAAGGCCGGAAGTGTCCTGGGACCAACTCTCCAACTCTGTCAGACTTAAAAGGCAGGTCAAGTTAATTTTTTTTAATTTAAATTCAATTAGCCAACATATAGTACATCATTAGTTTCGGATGTAGTGTTCAACAATTCATCAGTTTTGTATAACACCCAGTGTTCATCAAATCATGTACCCTCCTTCATGCCCATTACCCATTTACCCCACCCTCTCCTCCACCCCTCCAGCAACCCTCAGTTTGTTTCCTATAGTTAAGAGTCTCTGATGGCTTTTCTCCCTCTTTGTTGACTTCCCATTTAGTTTTCCCCTCCTTTCTCTGTGGTCCTCTGCTCTATTCCTTATGTTCCACATATGATCATTGTTTTTCTCTGCTTGATTTATTTCACTTAGCATAAATTCCCCTCCTGCTCCATCCATGTCAATATAAATGATAAGTATTCATCCTTTCTGATGGCTAATATTCCATTGTGTGTGTGTGTGTGTGTGTGTGTGTGTATACACCACATCTTCTTTATCCATTTTTCTGTCCATGGACATCTCGGCTCTTTCCTTTCACAGTTTGGTTATTGTGGACATTGTTCTATAAACATTGGGGTGCAGGTGTCCCTTTGGATCACTACATTTGTATCTTCAGGATAAATACCCAGGTGTGCAATTGTAGGGTCATAAGGTAGCTCTATTTTTAACTTCTTGAGGAACCTCCATACTGTTTTCCAGAGTGGCTGCACCAGCTTGCATTCCCACCAACAGTGTAAGAGGGTTCCCCTTTCTCTGCATCCTCAACAACATTTGTTGTTTCCTGCCTTGTTAATTTTAGCCATTCTGACTGGTATGAGGTGGTATATTGTGGTTTTGATTTATATTTCCCTGATGCCAAGTGATGTGGAGCATTTTTTAAATGTGTCTGTTGGTTGTTTGTAGATCTTCTTTGGAGAAATGTTTGTTCATGTCTTCTGCCCATTTCTTGACTGGATTATTTGGTTTGTTAGGTATTGAGTTTGATAAGTTTTTTTTTTACAGAACTTGGATACTAACCCTTTATCTGATAAGACATCTGCAAATATCTTCTCCCATTCTGTAGGTTGTCTTTTGGTTTTGTCTACTGTTACTTTGCTGTACAAAAGGTTTTTATCTTGATGAACTCCCAATAGTTCATTTTTATTTCTGTTTCCCTTGCCTTTGGAGATGTGTCTGGCAAGAAGTTTCTGTGGCTGAGGTCACGGGGTTTCTGCCTGTATTCTCCTCTGGGACTTTGATGGATTCCTGTCTCACATTAAGGTCTCATCCATTTTGAGTTTATTTTTGTGTAGAGTTTAAGAAAATGGTCCAGTTTCATTCTTCTGCATGTGACTGTCCAGTTTTCCCAACACCATTTATTAAAAAGTCTCTCCTTTTTTCATTGGATATTATTTCCTGATTTGTCGGAGATTAGTTGACAGAGTTGAGGGTCCTTTTCTGGGTTCTTTATTTTGTTCCATTGATCTATGTGTCTGTTTTTGTGCTAATACCATACTGTCTTGATGATTACAGCTCTGTAATATTGTTTGAAGTCCGACATTGTGATGCCACCAGCGTTGGTTTTGTTCAATTCAACATTCCTCTGGCTGTTCTGGGTCTTTTCCGGTTCCATACAAATTTTAGGATTACTTGTTTCAGCTTTGTGAAATAGGTGGATGGTATTTTGATAGGGATTGCATTGAATGCTCTGGGTAGCATAAATATTTTAACAATATTTATTCTTACAATCCATGAGTATGGAATGTTTTTCCTTTACTTTGTGTCTTCCTCAATTTCTTTCTTAAGTGTTTTGTAATTTTTAAAGTATAATTCTTTACTTCTTTGATTAGGTTGATTTCTAGGTATCTTATGGGTTTGGGTGCAATTGTAAATGGGATTGATTCCTTAATTTCTCTTTCTTCTGTCTCATTTTTAGTGTATAAAAATGCAAGTAATTTCTGTGCATTGATTTTATATCCTGTCACATTGCTGAATTCCTGTATGAGTTCTAGCAATTTGGGGATGGAGTGTTTTGGGTTCCACATAAAGTATGGTGTCATCTGTGATGAGTGACAGTTTGACTTCTACCAATTTGAATACCTTTTATTTCTTTTTTCTTTTTTAAAGATTTTATTGATTTATTTGACAGGCAGAGATCACAAGTAGGCAGAGAGGCAGGCAGAGAGAGAGAGGGAGGAAGCAGGCTCCCTGCTGAGCAGAGAGCCCAATGCAGGGCTCCATCCCAGGACCCTGAGATCATGACCTAAGCTAAAGGCAGAGGCTTTAACCCACTGAGCCACCCAGGCGCCACACCCCCTCTTGTTTCTTTTTGTTGTCTGATTGCTGAGGCTAGGATTTCTAGTACTATGTTGTACAACAGTGATGAGAGTGGGTATCTCTGTTGTTTTCTAGACATTAGGGGAAAAGCTTTCAGTTTTTCCCCATTGAGAGTGATATTCGCTGTGGGCCTTTTGTATATGGTTTTTATGATAATGAGGTATGTTCCTTCTATCACTACACTGTGGAGAGTTTTAATCAAGAAAGGATGCTATACTTTGTAAAATGGTCTTTCTGTATCTAGTAAGAGGATCACATGGTTCTTGTCCTTTCTTTTATTAATGTAGTTTATCACATTGACTAATTTGTGAATGTTGAACCACACTTGCAGCCCAGGAATAAATCCCACTTGGTCATGGTGAATGATCCTTTTAATGTACTGTTGGATCCCATTGGCCAGTATTTTGGTGAGAATTTTGGCATCCATGTTCATCAGGGATATTGGTCTGTAATTCTCCTTTTTGGTGGGATGTTTGTCTTGTTTGGGATCAAGGTAATGCTGGTTTCATGGAAAGAGTTTGGAAGTTTTCCTTCCCTCTCTATTTTTTAAGACAGCTTCAGTAGAATAGATATTAGTTCTTCTTTAAATGTTTGGTAGAATTCCCTCTAGGAAGCCATCCAGCCCTGGACTGCATGGAGGCTAATGAGCATCCTACTAAACAATGGGTGGGTTAACCAGAAAATTAATGAATAATTTTAAAAAATTCATGGAACCAAATGAAGATGAAAACACAACTGTTCACAACCTTTAGGATATAGCAAAGGTGACCTTAAGAAGAAGTACAAAGCAATCTCAAAAAATTAGGAAAGTCTCAAGTACACAAGCTAACCTTACACCTAGAAGAACTGGAGAAAAAAAACATCAAATAAAGCCTAAACCAGGAATGGGAAGAGAAGAAAGGTTGAGTACAAATCAATGAAATATAAACCCAAAGAATGATAGAACAGATCAATGAAACTAGAAGCTGGTTCTGTGAAAGAATTGATAAGATCAATAAACCCCTAGCAAGACTCATCATGAATGAAAAAGGAGAGATCATGACCAACACCAAGGAAATACAAATAATATTAATAATGTATTATGAGCAACTATATGCATATAGTTGCTCATAATACATTATTAATATTAAAATTAGGCACTCTGGAAGAAATGGATGTATCCCTGGAAACTTATAAACTATCAAAACTGAAACAGGAAGAAATGGAAAACCTGAACAGACCCATAACCAGCAAGGAAATTGAAGCAATAATCAAAAATCTCCCAATAAACAAGAGTCTGGGGCTGGACAGCCCCTCACAGTAGGCAAGAAAGAAAGTATAAAAGTGCTGTCCTATTTGTTCAGTTCTTCTCTTCTTTCCTTCCTGGGTTATTCTTTCAGTGGTCCAATTAGAAAAACATTTTTAAACAACATTTAGTTGTCAAACTCATTCTTTTATTAATGCATCTGCTCAATCAACAAATATTTACTGAGTACATATTTTTTTAAATTTCATTTATTTTCTTAAAATTTCTTTTCAGTGTTCCAGAATTCATTGTTTATGCACCACACCCAGTGCTCCATGCAATATGTGCCCTCCGTAATATCTACCACCAGGCTTACCCAACCTCCCTCCCCCTCCGCTCCAAAACCCTCAGTTTGTTTCTAGAGTTCCCAGTCTCTCATGGTTCATCTCCCCCTCCAATTTCCCCCAACTCACTTCTCTCCATCTCCCATGTCCTCCATGTTATTCCTTATGCTCCACAAATAAGCAAAACCATATGATAATTGAGTCTATCTGCTTGACTTATTTCACTCAGCATAATCTCTTCCATTCCCAACCAAGATGATAAAAAAGTTGGGTATTCATCCTTTCTGATGGAGGCATAATACTCCATAGTATACATGGACCATATCTTCTTTATCCATTCATCCATTGAAGGGCATCTTGGTTCTTTCCTCAGTTTGGTGACGGTGGCCATTGCTGGTATGCACATTGGGGTACAGATGGCCCTTCTTTTCACTACGTCTGTATCTTTGGGGTAAATACCCAGTAGTGCAATTGCAGGGTCATAGGGTAGCTCTATTTTTAATTTCTTAAGGAATCTGCACACTGTTTTCCAAAGTGGCTGCCCCAACTTGCATTCCCACCAACAGTGTAAGAGGGTTCCCCTTTCTCCACATCCTCTCCAACACACGTTGTTTACTGTCTTGTTCATTTTGGGCATTCTAACTGGTGTAAAGTGGTATCTCAATGCAGTTTTGATTTGAATCTCCCTGATGGCTAGTAATGATGAACATTTTTTCAAGTGTCTGTTAGCCATTTGTATGTCTTCTTTGGAGAAATGTCTGTTCATGTCTTCTGCCCATTTTTTGACATGATTATCTGTTTTGTGTGTGTTGAGTTTGAGGAGATCTTTATAGATCTTGGATATCAGCCCTTTGTCTGTAGTGTCATTTGTGAATATCATCTCCTGTTCCGTGGGTTGCATCTTCAATAGCACCAAGGGAATAAACCTAACCAAAGAGGTAAAGGAACTGTACTCGAGGAACTACAGAACACTCATGAAAGAAATTGAAGAAGACACAAAAAGATGAAAGACCATTCCATGCTCATGGTTTGGAAGAATAAACATTGTTAAAAGTCTACTCTGCCTAGAGCAATCTAAACTTTCAATGCCATTCCGATCAAAATTCCACTGGAATTTTTCAAAGAGCTGGAGCAAACAATCCTAAAACTTGTATGGAACCAGAACAGACCTCAAATTGCTAAGGAAATGTTGAAAAAGAATAACAAAACTGGGAGCATCATGTTGCCTGATTTCAAGCTTTACTACAAAGCTTTGATCACAAAGACAGCATGGTACTGGCACAAAAACAGACACATAGACCAGTTAAACAGAGAACAGATATGGACCCTAAATTTTATGGTAAAATAATCTTCAACAAAACAGGAAAAAATAACCAGTGGAAAAAAGTCTCTTCAGTAAATGGTGCTGGAAAAATTGGACAGTTATGTGTAGTAGAATGAAATGATTCTCTTACACCATACACAAAAATAAACTCGAAATGGGTAAAAGACCTCAACATGAAGCAAGAATCCATCAGAATCCTAGAGGAGAACATAGACAGTAACCTCTTCGACATCAGCCACAGCAACTTCTTTCAAGATATGTCTCCAAAGACAAAGGAAACAAAAGTGAAAATGAACTTTTGGGGCTTCATCATGATCAAAAGCTTCTGCACAGCAAAGGAAATAGTCAACAAAACAAAGAGTACATATTTTTTAATGTAGGAGAGGATAATCATCAAGTCGCCTTTAATTTCCGTGTGTATTTGTTAAGTGTGTTTCTATGGTAGGGGAAAGAAAATAAATGTATATGATAAAGCAAACCATTACCATCTTCAACTGTTTCTATAAACCATCAGTCCAGTAAAGTCATCTATCATTTCTTCAACAAGTTTTATTGAAAATCTATGAAGTTCTGAGCACTGTTTTAGGCACTGGGGTTGCCGTGCTAAACAAAAACAGTGTCCCTTCTCTTAGGATGCTTACATTCCAAGGGGATGGAGACAAGCAATAGCTATATAACAAAATGCCATATAATACATCAGATAGTGAAAGTGCTAAGAAGAAAATGGAAACGGGATAATGGGATGGAGGATAATGGAAGAGATTCTATTTTAGAACGGCTGACCAGAGACAGGGATTCCGCTAAGGTGACATAGACTGGAGTACTGAATGGAGGGAGATCCCTCTCCAGTCTCCAAGAATTATTCCCGAGGAGGTGATGAATAAGGGTATGCATGGCTTCGCTATCTGCCTGTCTGAGTTCTCAGGGAATTAGTATGAGCAACGGCTCCAATTGCTAGGTAGCAACGTTTGACATTAAGGGTCACCTCTTGCCTGAGAAGCGAATGTAAACTGCTTGAGGAAGAAATAATGATGCTTGTCAGAGGATGTGGGCCCTGGCCAGCCTGCCAAGCCGAATGGGGGCAGAGAGAAGCCGTGCAAACTTTATAGAGGACAATCGTTCTTGAGAATTTCTAGTCTCTTCCAAACAGCCAAAACTCATTTATTATCTCAGTCTCCCAAATCAAAGCTGTGAGAAGGGAACATGTCAAGATAGCAATGGAACAAGATAATGGGTGTAAAATGACAAAAAACAGGAAACCTCTTCCCCAATGATTCCAAGTACTGTAAAAAAAAAGTCTGTTGAGTATGGAAAAGGCAACCAAAACTGCAGCTCAGCATCTATGAAATGACTTGTTAACTTCGCCTGCATAAGACTTCTGGTGAGCTACTGGCAGAAATCATACCCAATTAGCAAATTAGCAGGATTAGGAGTGGATACAGTGATGTGAAGCAATGAGATCTTTAAGTGACATAGTTTTGGTTAATTCTTAGCCGGGAGGTGCCTTACTTACATAATCATAATCTTTATTTTAAACTAAGAAAAAAATAGAAAAGAAATAAGCCCTTAACAACTGAGTATCAGTGTTCTGTTCTAAATTATATTTTATACAGGATATATTTTGTACAGGGTTATTGGCTAGACTTCAGAGAATTCAAAATTATAGTTTTTATTCCTTTGGTGAGATTGAGGGGCAATAATTACATATTTCATGATGCATGGGAACAAATAATTCTCACCCCGATGAGAAAGACCACATCACAAGATAGGCTGATAAGACCGGTCACACTTACTGCAGGCGTTGTCAAATTCCCCTGTCATTTTTGTTTAGTTTTCTGATTGCTTTAATATACTTTCTCAGTGGTTTGCAAATTCAGTAAGAAAACTGAGTATCAGAGGTAATCTCACTTATAACAGTGAGATAAAGTATAATAAATAACTTTTATTCAGCTGTTTGCAGGGGATAATATTTCCACATCCCTGAAATTATGTGCAATTTCTTTTTCTTTCAACCTCTTTTGATTTTTCAAGATTTCTGCTATAAATATCTATACATTTTATTATTTAAAAACTTTACATTAAAAAGCAGTAAAATTCTTCCACAGAGTGGTTCAACTCTGTCTTCTAGTCAATTCCTTCTGGTGGTTCATGTTCAAACTATTAGGTGTGCAACTAATTCTTCTCTAATTGATAAGCCATTTAAATACTTGAAGATAATTATTCATTTTATTATTTTTTAATATTATTTCTTTTTTAGTTCCCTCTGTCTTCTTTTGGCTTAGCATTTCCCTACTCTCCACCTTGACCCAGCCACATTACTTATTCCTTTCTTCATCTTAAAAATACTTATTTTACCATGCTGCTTTTTGGAAAGGTTCCAGTTGACTTAAGGCCTGACATTTGATTTTCACCTACGTGACTAAATTATGTCCTCCGCTCCCACTCCCACCAAGGTTGTGCTTAAACAATTAATTTTTCAACCAAATTAAAACCTTAACATCTTTATAAATACTAAATTTCAATTTGTTAGATCACCTTACCTCTCCAGGTGCCAAATTATGTTGTTACTATGGATACCTTCATCTCCTCTAGTTTCTATATTACCTAGATCCAAGGTACTCACATATGTGATAAGTAAAATCCTTGCACAAGTTGTTAATTAAAATGTTGAACAGATCAGAGTGAAGAAAAAAATTCTTGTGAAGTTGTCACAGACTCTCCCTCTCACTGGTCATGGTTTATTAATTAGGAATTTTTGATAAGATACTTAGCACTTACTTGTGATTGTCCTTGCAATTGTCCTAACAACTTTAAAAATAGGCAGTGAAGAATGCTGACCCCATTTCTTATAAGAAAAATCAAAGCATTAAGATGGTAAGCTTGGATCCAAATCTGGGTGGTCTGCCTCCAGAGTGTAGGTTCGTAACCTCCACCATTTATATGTCAGTTACTCCTCTCCAAGATTTTTGACTTCACATTGCAGTCGGATGACTCTGTGGTTGCTTTCCTTCTCATCTTGCCTGTGCCAGTTACCTTCCTCCTCATGCTCGTATAACTTTGGTTTGGCTCCCATCCACTGCTTCAACACTTTTCCATAAAAATACAAAAAAATACAAATTACAAAATGTGAAGCTATCTTGAAAATGAGGCCATGTTAAACATGTCTGTTCACCTAGATCTAGGGATTAAATATATGTTCATAAAACAAAGAACCCCTTGCTTAACCTGGATTCAAAGGAGCTCCTTGTTAGAATACTGTTACATTTTAGTCTGTACCAGCCGATCTGAGACATAAGGGAGAATAAAAAATCAGTGTATACAGGAAAACTATCCATATAGGAAAACAAGGAATCAGAATGAAAACCTAGAGAACTAGAGAATAAGGGGTCTTCTGCCACCCGACTGAAGCAATATCACTACAGTGTTCAGCCTGGCATACCTGAGAGGTTGGGTTCCACAATTAGTTTCTCGATGTCAGGAGTAAAATTTGCTTCCAGCTGGTACTAGAAAGGAATGTTCATTCAATACATCTCTTCTTCCCTTCACCTGCTCTCAGCCATGTGCAGAAGCTTTCACCCCTGAATCTTTAGTCATGATCTCAACCTCCAGCTTCTTCTCCAAGTGATTTCCCCATTTTTGCACAAAAATCATGTTAGGCGAAATGGAACTGGAGGGTGGATGGAGCT
Source organism: Lontra canadensis (assembly GCF_010015895.1). Taxonomy (NCBI): domain Eukaryota; kingdom Metazoa; phylum Chordata; class Mammalia; order Carnivora; family Mustelidae; genus Lontra; species Lontra canadensis. The sequence goes on from NW_022630999.1 coordinate 9,959,625, forward strand.
GGGGAATTGAGGGTAAAAGCCAATTGACTGCATGACAACAAGAAGCCCAGGCATCTGTCCCTCACCAGTAAGGGCTCCTGTGGATGTCTTTAACATTCTTAAAGAAAAAAAAAATAACGTTTTAAGATTCTTAAAAAATGCAGGTGATAAATATTTCTATTTATCTCAAATTTAGATAAGGGTCCATGGCAGTATAAATGAAAAAAATAAATAAATGAGAAGAAAGAAAATCTCTTACAGCAGAATTTCAATAAATATAGAAAAAAATGACAGAATCACAAAATCACCATTGCACAGATATTACTATAATGAATTTGTTTAGATGGGAATTATGTGGGTGAACTATAGTGGATGAATTTATGATGAAAAACAAGATATTTACTGAACCACAAAGAATCCACAAAATATGTGTTAATTACAAAGAGTTATGGCAACGTTATAGTGAACAAATCTGGTAAACATAATCTAAACAACTGATCATAATTAACTAGTAATGAGCCAACTCAGTATCATCTGCCTCCTGATAATATGCAGTGAGAAAGACAGAATATCACTTTAATAACACTCCTATAAAAAGAATAGACCCTGAATCTATTCATAAAGAAACTTCGGTACAAATACTCAAGGACAATTAAGAAATATTCTACATGCAGACTGGCCTGAACTCAACAAACATGTCAAGATCATGTAAGCTCATGAAAGATTTGTCAAAGTTTTCCAGATTAAAGATGTCTAAATATACATGACTTGTAAATGTTATTTGTGAACCCAGATTAGTACTGGACCAGTAATACATATATACCACTTTGTATGTATATATACTATTTCACTATAAAACCTTTGGTATAAAAGACATAAATGAGACAATTTTTTAGTAAGTCTTTAAATTAGATAATAATATGGTTTCAATATAATATCCTGCTTTTGATTTTGTAGTGTCATTTAAAAGAACGCTCTTGTTTTTAGGAAATACACAATGAAGTATTTAGGAATTAAAATATCTGCCTTAGTTTTGGGAAATACGTAACCATCAATTTCTTTATTTCTTCTAGTTTTTCTATTCTCCACTTGAGAAACTGACTCTGGCTCTTCCAGGGATGAAGCAGAAGGAAAGGTGTAAGGGACAAATAATGTCTTTTGGGTACCAGTGTAATTTACTTTGGTGCTTTCTGGGCTTCATGGGTTTGGGAGGGAACAGATGCTGTTCTTGCTTCACGAAAAACCTTTCTCCAGGACCACTTGACTGTACTTCCGAAGGTTTGGGCCAAGCATCTTCATCTAGCTGACTAATTACATTTTTTCTTTAGTACCTGGGGATTCAGTACTTCAGCCTCTATCCTGGGATTACACCCCACCCTCACTACTGTCAGTCAAGGTTTAAAGTGCCTCCATATCCTTGGGTGAGAGTCAGATTTGGTCTTTGGGAAATACTAATGAATCCTCAATACTGTGAAAATCTTTAATCTAGATCTTCTCTAATTCAAGTACCAGCCTTTATTCAGAGCTTCTAGCAAGCTCATTTTTAAACTTAGATTTTTCAGCGCATGGTTGAGAGTTCAGGTCACATAGTTTATGTTCTTTCTTACTTGACACTTTCTCTTCTCTCATGGTGAAAAGGTAAAATGCCCTGGAATCCTAACACATTTTTCCCCAAATAAAATTGTCTTTCTCTGACTTCTCAGCACTAATTCTTTTAGAGGTGAGGGCTTGTGTGGTATCATAGAATTCTCCACCTTGTCTTTTATAAATACTGCAGGAGATGTCTACCACCTCTCTGAAATGTGAGAATATTCACCACCTTTTTTTTTGTTGTTGTTGTTGTTTGGGGGTTTCTGACACCTTAACTGAAACTGAGACAGAAAAGAGTTTTATTTTAACATCTTAATGTATGTGTTACAATAATGATCATCTGAAAAAGCAGCAGAATCTCCTGTAAGTTGAGGTTGTATACGTGTTGAGAAAGGGTCTAGAGTGGCCATCCTAAATAAATGTATTTACTTCCAAGACTAAAGTATGTGATACATTATTCGCATCACGTTTCTTGGGATTCAGTGTTTATTCTGTAGTTTTTATGTGAAACACAGGTAAAGATGAGATGGGCATCCATAACTCAGGTAAGGGGCTCAAAGGCATTGATCCCAAAACACTAGAAGGAAGATAACTAGAAGAAAAAAAAAGTAATTGTCTAATTTGCTATAGGTCAATTCTTTAATTTAAATTTAAATTTAAAAAAAATTATAGATTAACAGGAAATTGATAAGATAGAACAGAGAAGACCTATGTACTCTCCAGTTTCCTCATTGGTTGTATCTAACCTAACTATAGTACATTATCAAAATGGGAATAAAGTGTATTTTATCACAGGTGCGGATTCATGTAACCACCATAGCAATCACTATACAGAACTACTCTGTCACACCAAGATCTTTCTTGTGATCCTTTACAGTTCTTTTGCCCTCAACATCTAAACCTGCCAACCACCAACCTGTTCTCTATCTCTGACATATCAAGAAAGTTAAATAAATAGAATCATGCTGTATGCAATCTTTTGAGATTTTTTTTTAAGATATTTTTTATTTATTTGACAGAAAGAGAGGTCACAAGTAGGCAGAGAGGCAGGCAGAGAGAGAGGAGGAAGCAGACTCCCTGCGAGCAGAGAGCCTGATGTGGGGCTGATCCCAGGACCCTGGGATCATGACTTGAGCTGAAGGCAGAGGCCTTAACCCACTGAGCCACCCAGGTGCCCCATCTTTTGAGATATTTTTGACTCAGAAAAAGATCCTGGAGATCCATCCAAGTACTTTCATGTATGACTAGGATGTTCCCTTTTGTTGCTGAGTACTATCCCATGGCATTGATGGATTATATTTTGTTTAATGATTCACCTATTGTAGTACATTTGGGTTGCTTCCTATTTTTGTCTTTTACAAATAAGTTACTACAAACAATCATGACAAGTTATTGTGAAATGAAAGTTTTCATTTTTATGAGTTGAAGGCCCAAGAGTCTGATTGCTGGGTTTTATGGTAAATGTATGATTATTATTGCAATAAACTGCCAAACTAATTTCCAGAGTGGCTGGATCATTGCACGTACCCATTAGCAACATATGAGGAATGTAGTTTTTCGGCAACCTCACTAAGTATTTAGTATTGTCACTATTTTTTGCTGTTGCTGTTGGGATTATAGCTATGTAGCAACAATTCATTATAGTGTCAGTTTGCATTTTCTTAATGGCTGGTGATGCTGGACATATTTTTTTTTTTAAGATTTTATTTATTTATTTGACAGAGACACACAGTGAGAGAAGGAACACAAACAGGGAGAGTGGGAGAGAGAGAAGCAGGCTTCCCACTGAGCAGGCATGTACTTATTTGTCACTTATATTTTCTTTGGTGGGACATTTCTTTTTGCCTTTGTCCCATTTTCCAACTGGATTATTTTTTGTTTGTCTGCTATTGATCATTGAGAGTTCTCTATGTATTCTAGATATCAGTCCTTTACAAATATTTTCTCCAAGTCTGTAGTTTATTTTTTTGATCCTCTTAACAAGGCTTTTTCACTGATATTTTATTTTGATGAAGTTTAATTTATCATCATACTGAGAGTATGTACCCTTGATAAGATAATGTGAGGGTAATGACACTTTAATTCTGTGCTCTTCCTCTCAAAAACATGTTACCCCATTCTGGTCATGAAAAAACTTCAGAAAAATTCAGATTAAGGCATGTTCTAAAAAACACCTGACTTGTTTGCCTCAAAAATGCCAAGGTCATCAAAAACAAGGGAAGTCTGTGAAATTGTCAGTCTAGGGGAGCCTGAGGAAACAGGGGTACTAAATACAGTATGGTATCTTGATGGTATTCTGAAGCAGAAAAATGACATTAGGTAAAAACTAAGGAAATTCAAATAAAATATGGATTTCGGTTAACAACAATACATCCAAACTGGTTCATTTTTCACTATGACAATTGAATAGGACTAATGTAATTTAATTTTTTTTTTTTTTTTTTTTTTTGAGGAAGAAAGAGAGAGAGCACAAGCAGGGCAAGAGGCAGAGGGAGAGGGAGAATCAGGCTCCTTGCTGAGCAAGGTGCCTGATGTGGGGCTCGATCCCAGGACCCTGCAATCATGACCTGAGCTGAAGGCAGACATTTAACTGATTGAGCTACTTGGTACCCCTAATGTAATGTTAATAATAGAGGAAACAGTGTAGGGTATGTGAGAACTCTCTGTACTATCTTTGCAATAATTCTGTAAGTCTAAAACTCTTCTAAAATTTAAAGTTTACTTTAAAAATGGAAAAATAACTGAGATTTAAAAGTTATCAAATTGCTCACTGACACATACATAGGAAAAAAAATGGGGCTGGATTTTTGAATGCAAGACTCTAGAACCAGAGCCCCATAATTAAACCAGGATTCTATAGGACGGATTTAATGTGACTGTGTCATTCTGTGAATCTTCTGTAGAATTACAACAAACCAAATTCTAGAACAAATAGTACTACATGGCATAAATCTGCTTACCAGGAAAGAGGGATTTGAAAAACCACCTATAGTAAAACCTTTCAAGATGTCTTAAAAGAATTTGTTTGATAAAGAAAGTTGCACATACATACACACACATACACCAAGACCAACTATCCAAAACACCCAAATGTGAGTAGCAAAGTGAGAAATATTTTGTGGATTTTTGGGGTGTAGTACATTAATTTTATTTCTACTAGTGGAAGTAAATAAGAGGTAAAAATAGCTTTGTTTTCAATTTTAATTAATAAGTAATCTTGTAAGTCCATTTTTTTAGTAAAAATTATACATATTTAACATATACAACATGATGATTTGATACACATATATCAGTAAAGTGATGACTGTCATCAAGCTAATAAATATATCCATCTCCTCACATAATTACCTGTGTGTGTGTGTGTGTGTGTGTGTGTGTGGTGAGAGTGCCCGAAATCTCTTAACAAATTTTCCAATATTCAATACAATATTATTAACTGTAGTCGTTATGCTGTCTATGAGATCTGTAAACTTATTCATCCTACATAACTGCAACTTGGTACCCTTTAACCAACGTCTCTCCATTTCTCCACCTCCCTGCCCCTGGTTATCACCATCACTATTTTACTCTCTGATTCTATGTATGTGACATTTTTAGATTCTGCATATAAGTGAGATCGTTTAGTTTTTTTCTCTCTGTGTCTGGCTTATTTCACTGAGCATAGTGTCCTCCAGGTTCATCTGCATTGTGTCAAATGGCAGGATCTCCTTTTTAAAGACTGAATAGTATTCCATTGACTTATTATTCCATTTTAATAGATGTTGAATAAATACTTAAAGAATATTGTTGAATGACTCTGAATTACTAGCTTCCCCAGCTGTGAAATCATGATTCTGCCTGGAATTTCACTTGTTAGCTCTGGTCTGGGCAAAACTCTGGATTGCTAACTTTTATCAAGGGTCTTCTCTCTAGGCACTTAATTATCTTAGATGCTTTTTCCTTTTTCTTTATTATCCTTTCCACCTTCTCTCTATTCTTTCCTTTCAAACTCCCTCTCTCTCTCTCTTTCACACACACACACACACACACACACACATACACATGCACTCCTTGTGTATATTTCTCTTATTAAGTCCTGCTGGCAACAGACTACAGCAACAGAAAGGCTTGGATAAACCAATTAACACTAGGGTGTAAATAGCTGACAAAACCTGAAATGTGTTAAATAGTTAGAAATATTTGCATATTAATTAAGGAAAGAACATTTCCCTAGCAATAGGAAAATAGGGATAATTTTGGACTTAGGGCCTGTCTGGGCTCCCCTCTACTTTTGTTCGATTCAATGGATATGTATTAAACAACAGAAGTATGACAGATTTTTGAGAATTCAGAGATATGTAAGATATAGCCCCAGCTTCCAACAACTCATAATAAATGGCAGAACTAAGTCAGAAAGAACAAAATAATTGCCATAATAAGTAGAGAAGTGTAGGAAGCTGGAAAAGAATGGGGAAAGGAAACATCCCACATAAGACAGTATTGTAGAATAAGCATCAATCAGCAAAAAGCACCAAGGTTGGAGAGGAGAGGAGTAGGGGGAAACCAACCTTACCTTCCTAGGATAAACCCCAAGATCTGTTGTACATAATTTATTATCATTCATATATGTATTTTTATAACATATCCAATTTTATATTGGATTGCCTTTGCTGAATATTTATAAGAATTTTTTATTTATGTTCATGAGGGATAATGGCCTATGGTTTCCTTTGCCTTAATGTTTCTGTCAAGTTTTGGTATCAGAGAATTACCAGCTTCATGGAGGTTGCTCTCAGTTTTGTGGTAGACTTCTTTAGCTTATTACAGTCTACCTACAAGTAACCCACCACTTCACACATCAACTTCAGGGTTCTAGTAAGGATCAAATCCATTAAGACCTATACAACATTTAGAACAGTACCTGATACATGGTAAGTGCTATTTGTTTGTTGATAACTACACTTTAAAATTGTTTGCTTTCCCCCAATACACTGTGAGCTTCAGGAAAGAGACATCTTTCTCTGTTTTATTCAATGTCGCATTCCAAGTGCCTAGAACACATTGCTGAATCATTTTCATCAGTGGTTTAGTTTCAAAGACATTGATTGAATCCAAATGCTTAGGGAATGACTTGTTTTATAATTCCTTTATTAGAATCTTTACTATCACTTATCCCATAGCAATGTGGTGAAAATGGTAACTCTACCTACAACCCGATTGCTTAGGGAAACTTACAGCTGTAGCAAAACTACTTTGTAAAGGAAAATAAATTCTTTCCTTGGCATGATTATTTTTGGACTTATCTTTCCTTGAATTTGGCTTTCCAATGCCTTTAGCTATACAGATTAAAATAAGAGCATATGTCTTTAGCAAAAGGTCTGTTTTTGTCTAGTCCCTAATTCTTCCCAATGTAAAATGGAGGACCATTATAGCATCATATGAACAACCTAGGAGACTAGAGTTCTTGTTAATTTCAAAAGATTAAGGTTCCTTACCCTATCCTCTCCCTTTTCAGCTCCTACCTACCTGCAACCTACATTAATTCTTATTTGAAATAAACTTTGCAGGAGTTAAAAAAATAGATTTATGTCTGAAGAGAAATATAGTTTATGCTTTAGAATGCCCAGAATCAGATACTGACAGTCTGGTACGTTAGCCAGTTTCAGTATAATTTAAATTACCAAAGTTCGTTCAAGCAGTATCTCATAACTCATCATAGTGATCTACTTATTTCCTGCTGCTGGATACAAAGGCAAGAGATCACTATCACAGATCCTTCTGAATTTAAGAAAAAAAGAAAAAGAAGAAAGGAAAGGAAAGGAAAGGAAAGGAAAGGAAAGGAAAGGAAAGGAATGGAAAGGAAAGGAAAAGATAGGAAAGGGAAGGGAAGAAGGATAAAAGGAAAGAAGGAAGGGAGAGAGGGAAGAAGGAAGGAAGGGAGAAAGAAGGGAAGAGAAGGGAAGGGAAGGGAAGGGAAGGGAAGGGAATGGAAAGGAAGGGAAGGGAATGAGTCCCACAATAGCTCTAATTTACTTTATAAGTGAAAGAGATGATAAATTTAGACATTTTTGCAGTTCAACTGTTTATTATTTTAAAATGCTTTGGGGTATAAATATAGTTAACTGATAGGAGACTGTTAGCACATACACTTTTAATTATACAACTTGGCCTTCTTTCTAGAGTTTTCATATTTTAAAAATATTATGCATAGATAACAAAGAGAGAATATTTGACTAAACTTCAACATCTCCAAAGGGATTAAGCAGGCAAGTTTAGCACTCACTCCAAATTAAACTTAATTTACTTTTATCATAGAGTTCATCTGTTCAGGGGTGTGTGTGTGTGTGTGTGTGTGTGTGTGTGTGCATGCGTGTATGTTATGGCATTTGAAATCAATTTTCATTACCAAATACTGTTTAGGCAATCGTTACTTTTCATCACTCATCTCTCAGAATCCATAAACTAAATATTGAGATTATGACCCATGACCCTCTGGTAACTTCTTTCTGCTCTGCCAGTGTCCTGCATTTAGAACATTAGTCTCATTCATGTAAGTGCCACCTTCCTAAGCCAAGACTTCCATTAGGTCAAGATTAATGTAACTAATGAGCATTCTGTGCCCATGTTTAAACCCCCCTCCCAACTCATCATTTGTACTCCCCCTTCTTGAGCTGTCATTATGATACAGTCACTTTTGAGATAATGAATGTTGAGCCAAGTTTAGAAATCCTGTCACAGACTTGATTCTCCCTTCTCTCTTCCACCTCATCCCATCAGCTGCCACCCTCAGGATAGCATTTATACCTGTGACTTGATTAAATTAATAAATGCTCCTTTAAGAACATCTCAGGAAGAGATAGAACATTTATTTAAAAGTTCCAAGCACTGACCTTAATTTACCTGGCTTCCTGGTTATTCTCAAATCCTCCTGTCTTACAGTTGGACACACTAATGAGAAGAACAGTTACTACTTTCTCCCCAAATAAGCCTGACTAATTGGGAAGTTTACAAGATTAATTGCAAGGAGTTTTGCAAAAAGTGCTTGTTCTAGAAACGATCAAGAATTTGGTAACATAAATGCACTCTTTTGAAATCAGATCCATTGAGAGCTCAAAGCTCCTTTTCTATTTCTCTACATCAGTATCTGTGGGCTTAGGCTCCATTTTAAAAAGCAGTAAATTTGACAGGGGCTGTACACTGTTGAACTAATTATTTGATCTGATTTGATATAGTTAGAATGAGTGTTTTCTAAAAAATGGCATGTAAGTGTATGGGAAATAACATAAAGTCATATAAATCAGCTTGCAAACCTATAACACAATAATCTCTGGAAATAAATAAGCAACCTTAGACCCTGGCATTTTTTTCCCCCTTCATCAATGTATTCCCCACCTATTTAAGTGCCAAAAGAATAATATACAAATTGCATCTGTTTCTTCAGAGTGGAAGCGTCCAGAAGAGGCAAATGTTCTCCTGGAATTCTCGCAGGAACTCCTGATGTCTGGGTCCAGGCATTTCTCTTGAAGAATTCATATGCTGAGGTGATAGAAGGAAAAAGGAGAGTAGATGAACAAAGTGGTCCTGTCAATACTGACACGTTTCCTCTGATTTCTCACTTGTTTTCCCCTCACCATGAAAATTCGTGGAACTGGAGTTTCTATGAAAGGCTTAACAGTGGGGAAGTTAAGGATAAAATGAATAAAGTGTAGTAATTAACCTGAAGCATGATATTCTATTAACTATCTATTCCTGCAAGTTCTTATCTTCCACCAACCCCCAAACTCCCATTTTTTTTTTTTCTTTTCTTTTCTACTTCCCTAAAATCCTGATGGGAACTGAAAGTCAGTAAAACACAGTTCAACATCTAAAACTGTACTCTCTTGTATAGTTACCTAGTCAATTCACGGTCAAATGTATCATTACTCCAATTCAATCACAGCTCGTTGAGAGGAGGCTACAATGTCCACAGTACTGACATGGTACAAGTAATTAACAAATTCATATGCTTGCTTGATTGATTTAACAATATCAAAAATCCTCTGGACTTGGCAGAGTAAGAGGTACATTTCCTATTTTTCTATCTCAGGATGGCCTTTATGAAGTAAGCAGCTTATAGCAGGAAGCCATAATGTACAATCAGAGGAAAACAGGATGCCTTGGGGCTTCTTTTCAGGCTCTAGATCATCAAAACAGCGTAAGAGGAGGAAGGAAAAAAAAATGCATGGTGGTGGGAAGTAAATCAGGGCCTGGTGTCTCTGCTGGGAAATGTCTCCTATGGTTTTGTTTCTGTATTATACCAATTAGTTTTGAAGTTGTTCTAAACTTCAGAGTGAAGCAGTGAAATGAAGAATCCTGATTTCAAAATGTCCTTCAGCTCATTGAAGGTAAAAGCACATTACTGAGTTTAGAATATCAACATTGTAATTATATCTTTGGCAACCTGAGCATGCATACTCAAGTCAAATCAAGCTATCTGTTAGGCCTCTGACCAGATTTTCTTAATACCATCCATTTGCAGATCAATTAAATTATCTGCTTAGAATACCTCATGAACACTCAGCAGCACTTTAATAACTACCCAAGGATAAATATTGCTTAAAAATGCTATTTGCAGATAATAATCCATTAATAATTACTATAACATTAGAGGGCTTTGTCTTCAGCTTTAAAACACCAGGAAATCACAATGCAGGTAATGTTTATTTTCATTTGAAAAGGAGAAGATATTTAAAAAAAAAAAAAAAAAGAGGGGCGCCTGGGTGGCTCAGTGGGTTAAGCCTCTGCCTTTGGCTCAGGTCATGATCTCAGGGTCCTGGGCTCGAGCCCCACATTGGGCTCTCTGCTCCGCAGGGAACCTGCTTCCTCCTCTCTGCCTACTTGTGATCTCTGTCTGTCAAATAAATAAAAAATAAAATCTTTAAAAAAAAAAAGAAAGAAAGAAAGAAAGGAAGGAAGGAAGGAAGAAAGAAAGAAAAGAAGGGCACCTGGGTGGCTCAGTGTGTTAAGCCTCTGCCTTCAGCTAGGGTCATGGTCTCAGAGTCCTGGGATCAAGCCCTGCATCAGGCTCTCTGCTGAGCAGGGAGCCTGCTCCCACCCCCACCCCCACCGCCTGCCTCTCTGCCTACTTGTTATCTCTCTCTGTGTGTCAAATAAATAAATACAATCTTAAAAAAAAAGAAAGAAAGAAAAGAAAAGAAAAGAGAGGATATAACCATTGAAAATAATTCCCATCTTTCTTTTACTCAAAAATTGCTTGTATTTCAACATAAGCTTATATTAATTCTGTGTGCGTAATTTCACTCTTGTTTGATTTTCTTTGGGATTTTTTTTTGGTCTGACCCACCTGCATGGATGTGAAATTATATATTACAACTGATAAAAGATTGATGATGTCTATCTAAACTGTTGTTGCCTAGTTAGAACAGGTTTCTCCTAGCTTTACACTTCTAGTGAGATTAGCCAAATGCACTTCCTAATATTTTAAAATACACATTTTCTATCAGTCCAAGAACAGGAACCTAAAATAGATTTGATTTTTCTATGACCCTATGAAGTGTTGGACCATAGTTGTGTACCTCAACACGCTGCCCCACTGTTCCAGTGACGTCTCTCATAGTCATTATTTTTTTCTTTTTTTCTTAATTAATAACTTTTATTAACATATAATGTATTATTAGCCCCAGGGGTACAGATCTGTGAATAGTCAGGCTTACACACTTCATAGCACTCACCATATCCTATACCCTCCCCAATGTCCATAACCCAACCACCCTCTCTCTACCCCCCTCCCCCCAGCAATCCTCAGTTTGTTTTGTGAAATTATGAGTCTCTTATGGTTTGTCTCCCTAGTTCCTCCATTCTAATATGTCTCAGAAAACCACTCCATGGGCTAAAACCTTCATATGGCTATATATTCCCTGTATTCCATGTATTGTCAAAAGGACTCTATCTGTTTTTTATAAAGATGGTTCTGATTTTTTGTTCTTGTTGTTTTTGAGTCCTAGTGGTGGGTTCTTTGTGTTATCCAGATTCACTCACTAGTCACACAGTGAGGAATGGCAGGAGACTCAGACGGGACACCTTGTGTCTTATTTACCTTCAATCTCATGGTGCATTTTCTCTTGGTAAACTCCAGTTCAAGAATCTCCAAACTTAGCTGATCATCAGTAACTCCTGTAAGACTTAAAATATAGATTTCTCAGCTCTTTCCCTGGGATTTGTGACTCAGTGCATTTGGAATCAGTCTCGAGATAGTTCTCACCTGAGGATCAAAACTGTCTTGACATAGAGGTTGCTCAATAACTATTTGAATTAATAAATTAATTAATGAGAAATTGCAGTATTGCCCACTCAACAATTTTGTATCTGCTATTCTTCCAGTGATTGAAAAATTAAGTGCAATCCAAAAAGAAATATAGCCAGTTTCTTGATGTTAAGGAGCTATCTATATTAAATAATTAAGCAACAATTGAAGGTCATACTAGATTAATCATCAAAATACTGAGTGAAAGCACTACATTTGTTCAAAGAATAAGAAAATCAGAGAAGATAGAAAAGTAACACTCATTCATTAGCATATTATTACTGAGCACCTGCTACTTGTGAAGCTTGTTCTGGGGAGTTAGAAATGAATAACACAGTGTCTGACCTCCAGAAATGATGGCTAGCATAAGATGAACATTTAAAATAATCAATAATGCTATGACATCAATAAGATTCTATGGGCACTGAGAGATGGAAGAGATAATTTGTGCCTGCAGTGGTAGTGGTGGTGTTCCAGGAGGGCTTACTAGGAAAGGCAGTGCTGGAGATAAATCATGTTATTTTTAGGGATACAAGGTCACTCATGCTTTGGTATTGCTAGTGTCTATCGGGTCGCTTTGCATGCAAACGAGCTTCCCCTACTATGAAGATGGGGATCCCAAAAGTAGTTAGAAGGTCACTTAAGCATCATTCCTACCATTATAGGTTTAGAAATGTCAAATGCAGGAGCCTGATATTCCAAATATGCTACAAAAATAGATTGTTGTGTCATCTTAAAGACCATTTGAATTACAGTTTCAAATCAGTTGTAAACAAGATCATTCCATTTTGAATTTATGACACTAACGTTAAGGTTGCATGTTAACATAACCCCTTGCTGATTAAGAAAGGTCACAGATTATTCTGATCAGTGATTTATGTGGTAATCAATAATTATGAGGTAAGGACATGTATTCCAAGACAAGATTGATACAACATAACTAAATAGGACTTAAAAGGTTAGAGGAAGACATTTCTTTCTACACAGGAAAGCATTAAGTCTTGCTGTTTTTAGTTGCTGCTATGGCATACACTTTAAGAGTATTTTTTTCAAGTACTTAGGCTTGAATATTCTAAAAATTCAGTCACTAAAAACTTCTCAATCAGCCTAACATCTCACGCCAAGTGGGTTTCATATGACACAAGGAATAATATAAGTTTATCTTGACAAGTGTAATGCTGTTGGAGGCTAGGGTGAAGAGGGAAAGAGCATAAAGAATAAAAATATCTTCAAAATGGAGTCCATTATAAAGGCATCCGTGTTGTCTATGTGTGGGAGGATTCTCCGTGGAATAGCAATAATACATTACTTTGGGGCACCTGGGTGGCTCTGCCTTCGGCTCAGGTCATGATCCCAGGGTCCTGGGATCGATCCCCACATTGGGCTCTCTGCTCCGCAGGGAGCCTGCTTCCTCCTCTCTCTCTGCCTGCCTCTCTGTCTACTTGTGATCTCTGTCAAATAAATGAATAAAATATTTGAAAAAAAAATACAGTATTTGCAAATTTAGCACATTCATTTTATTGATGTAGTCCATTCTCTGCAGGACAGCTTACTTTGCCTTGAATGGAAGCAGAATATTTGCTTAGAACATTTTAGCTATCTGGTTGGATAGCAGAAAGACATGAGAGTAAGATAAGAATACTTAACACGGACACAGGTTATCAAAGGAGACAATTCAATCTTATTCTTGAATATTTTTAAGAATAAGATCGACCAGAGTGTAGGGAATGTAAGAGAGAGATAAAACGGGGTCATACAGAGGTCAGGTCACACTTGGGGACCTTGTATACAGCTGAGAGGGTTCACATTTTACTCTGTGGTGAATGGAGAGTGACTAAATGTTTTCAAGCAGGGAAATGATATGGTTGAAGCTGGGCTTTAGTTGTATTATTTTTATTAAGACAATAAGAGTAAAAATCCTTCTTCTGTATTTTATCTAATTAACTATTACAATAACATTTTTTAAAATGCTGCAATTAAATACTTAAGAATTTCTGCTTTAATCTTTTAAATATAGCTTTCCTGGCAGTCCTGAAGATTTGAAGTTTTCAAATAGGATCTCTAACACCTAAGCCGGTAGAGACCTATTAGAAAATATATTTCTAAGATAGACAAAACTACCCTAGAGCCTACTTAATGCTGGTTTTCTAACTAAATTGACATTTCAGTACAGTTTTATTTGGGTTTATTTTTTCTATAGGGAGGATTCAAGTTATTCAGGACAAAGAACAGGAGTCCAATACTAATAGGAAAAGAAAGCGTTAAATGTGACCGACTTTGAGGTTAAAAGAATGTAATGGTCCTATTATTCAGTTAGCGATGATTTGATCTGCCGTTCAGCATTTGTAATGAACACACAGCGATTTTACATTTTTTAACCAAATGTAGGCCATTTTTGTTCCCATAAAATACAGCCTTGCAGGAACAAGAATTGCAGAAGCCATAACTGGGAAATGAAATTCGCACATGGCAGTGAGGTCAGGATGCTTCCTACAGGACAGCCCCAGAGTGCATGTTATGAGTTGCTGAATCTAGGGTTGTGTTTGTGCATCCAAAGCTGATACACTGTGAAATAATCAGGGAAATCAGTTCCATCTGCACGACCACTTTTAAAAAAAAATCAATACTGGCTTGACTTTTAGCAGGAAAACCTGAGAAGAAAATTTGAAGCAAAAAACTTAGCATTTTATTTTCAAGTTGAAACTAGAGGGAAAAAATGCCTGTAGCTAATTGTGGCCACCTGAACCATATTTGAAACAATGTGATTAAGAGAGGAGACATTTCTAGACTCTAAAATCATTTTGTTAAATGTGCTTTAATTTAAAATAATCAGGTGGTGTCATTGAGTGACAGTGAACATGGTCTGCAACAGCTGTTGTCCCTTTAGCAAATGTCTTCAGTTCCCTTGAATCGGATGCCTTAGGGTGGAAAGTTGTCTGACGAAGAGCAGAATGTCATTAGAACCATTATTCAGAAGGTAAGGGAAGTGAGGTCAGGGATTCATTCCAGCTCCTAAAGCCCAAAAAATTAGCTAGATAATCATAAATGTTCGCTCTTCGCTTTTCATCTAAATTAGAAAAGGAAAACTGGCAGACTGTGTGTAATAAACTTTGTAATAAGTGGCTTTTTTTAAAAGCAGGTTTTATTTATTTGACAGAGAGAGACACAATGAGAGGAGGACACAAGCAGGGGGAGTGGGAGAGGGAAAAGCAGGCTTTCCGCTGAGCGGGGAGCCAAGTGCGGGGCTCGATCTCAGAAACCCCAGGATCACGACCTAAGCCAAAGGCAGACGCTTAACGACTGAGCCACCCAGGTGCCCTAATGTGGCTTTTAAACGTGGATGTATGTTGCCTTTTCTCAGGGAGAGAAGAGAAGAAAGAATTTTAACTTTAATTCCTTACTGATTTAAATGAGCGGAATAAATAAGAAAGCCCCACTTTGGCACCAATACCTTGACCTTGGGAGTCCCCACTATGGATAGCTCACTCGTGACATGTCAACCTCAATTTTGTTAATATATCAGATCAGTATTTTTACAAAGAAACTGATTAGGTATTTACCAATTATTAAGCTATGTCTAAGACATCAAGTATTTTTAGTACATTCAAATAGTTTGACAGAGCTAATTTTGTTATACACTAATCAATTGATTATTTCTTTGTATAATCAAAACAGCCCCACACATATCATCATTCAGCAATAGGAACAAGGAAAGGAAATAGAAGCAAATATGTAGAGAAATTTTGTCACCATGATGCTTAATAAATGTCCTGAGCTACTGAGAACCACAAATCTACTGTTCTCCTACAATAATATCAAGGCAAGTAAAGAACAACAAAACAAACCAAAAGGAAACAAACAAACAAAAAAAAAAACAAAAGTGATACATGAAATCTACCAAATTGAAAAATCAGAAAGAAAGTGAAATATCCTGAAACTTGTCTGGAAGGGCAGCCAGGCACTCAGCCCATAACAATGTATTTTGCTAGACATGCAGTGAATCTGCTAAAAAGGATGCTTTCAGCTCCCTAGAACAACGTTACTTCAAGAGTTCAGTTGAGTACAACAAACATTATTATTGATGAAAACATTAGGTATATACTGCCTTTGACTGATGGTATTGTTCTGTACTTTGCTTTCAACTATAAAATAGAAAGTGAGTTTTTCTTTCTTTTTTTTTTTTTTTTTAACCCTCTGCCAGAAAACTGTCATGTTCTAGAATATAAATTGCAGTCAGATTCTTTGGGTCCAAATCATTTTTTGCCACTTAGAAGCTTGTATCTTTGGTCAAGACTTAACGTTTTCATGTTTGGGTTCCCTCCTCAGTAGAAGGGAGAAAATAGCACCTTCTTCATTTTTATGATAATTAAATGGATTCAAAAATGTAAAGAATTTGGACTAATGCTTGGTACATGACAAATGCCAAGGAGGAGTCCACAACTAGCATTATCATAAGGTCAACATTATGAGTCATGTATATGAATCTCATTGTAAAGTTCTCCTTCTGGGACTTCAGGCATTTATAAATCTATCCAGGATCTTATTTAATATAGATTAGAGCTGTGCTTTCCAATGTTATAGTCACTAGCCATATGCCGTATGTGGTTATGTGATTAGTCTGAACTGAGATGTGCTGTAAATACAAAAATGTGCACCCGATTCTGAAGTTTGTATATCCTCCTATCCCCCCCAGAAAGAGTGTAAAATATCTCAATATTTTTTATATTGGTTGAAGTGATAATATTTTGGCTGTATTAGTTAAATAAAGTATATTATCAAAATTAATTTCATCTGTTCCCTCTTTATATTAATACGGTAACTGAAAAATTTTAAATTATATATATGTGACTCATCTTAAATTTCTGTTGGACAGATAATCTGTTTTCTATAATATACCAGAACTCATTGATTTCACTCTGAAATTAAGAGGTATTAATTACATCTTTTTTTTTTAAATAAGCCAGATAAATCAAGAAAGGTAATGTAAATATTTTTTACAATTTTGTATAAACATTTTACAAATATTTTTTACAATAGCTCAAGTTTTTATTATAAAATTTCAGGAACTTTTAAGATTATGAAATCCTGGGACGCCTGAGTGGCTCAGTCAGTTAAGCTGCTGCCTTTAGCTCAGGGTTCTGGCATCGAGTCCCACGTTGG
This sequence comes from Lontra canadensis, assembly GCF_010015895.1. Taxonomy (NCBI): domain Eukaryota; kingdom Metazoa; phylum Chordata; class Mammalia; order Carnivora; family Mustelidae; genus Lontra; species Lontra canadensis. The sequence continues at coordinate 9,976,636 of NW_022630999.1, forward strand.
GCTCCTTGCTTGGCAGGGAGCCTGCTTCTCTCTCTCCACTTCTGCCTGCCACTCTGCCTTCTTGTGTGTTCTCTCTCTCTCTCTCTCTCTCTCTGACAAATAAATAAATAAATAAAATCTTTTAAAAAAATAATAAAAAAAAAAAGATTATGAAATCCTAAAGTACAAAATGTCGTCAACTTGGGAGTTTCAATTTCCCCAATCTTCCAACTCCACATGTAAAACAGACATATTTGTAAACCTTTTTCTGAATTCAGTCATGTTGGAGGCCATGTCTTCTGCTTTTTTGTGCGCAACTATCTTTCAGCTGAGAAACGTTAGATTGTATTTTAACACCCAGTGAACATGGCCTGAGTTTGTTTCCTTAGCCTCACCTGTTGCCAAAATACTCTTCGGTTTCTAATCTTTTGAGTGTCTTCATATGACAAACTGAGGTGATACCTTCTAATAGTGCTGAAAGAATTAAGTTAGTTAATTGTGTTTGTTGTAACATCGGGAATCATATTTCATTCTTTTCTTCGTTAATAATGAGTAACATGAATAATGCATTAAGCAAAAGGGTCATTCTATTACCATAGAATTTGATTGTATATAGATATACGTGTGTGTGTGTGTATACACACACACACACATACGCATATACATATAATTGTATAAAAACCCTGAAATTGGGATTATTTATGTGTTTTAGTGAGCAAGAGTATTTTTTCTTTTCCATTTCTTATGTTGTGTTTATTAGTCCATTTTATTACTACTTAGTTTTCTGCATATCTGCTTTTTTAGTAATAAACTATAATTTAAATCACTGCATCTTTTATAGTTTTTGTCATTGGCTTTTTTTAGATTCAAGGGAGGCACTAATTCCAGTGAAGTAAAATGTTTACAATTAGGAAAAGATACTAAGAAACATGATGAAATATTTTTGAATTATTTTCTGAATTTAGTTTTTACCAAAGGTAAAGATTTCCTCAATATTATGAGAATGCATAGTCACAAATTATTTTAAAGGAAAAATCAATTATATTTTGTCAATATTTCTTTTTTTTTTTTAAAGATTTTATTTATTTTATTTGACAGACAGAGATTACAAGTAGGCAGAGAGGCAGGCAGAGAGAGAGAGGAGGAAGCAGGCTCCCTGTTGAGCAGAGAGTCTGATGCGGGGCTCGATCCCAGGACCCTGGGATCATGACCTGAGCCGAAGGCAGAGGCTTTAACCCACTGAGCCATCCAGGTGCCCCTTTTGTCAATATTTCTTAAGGTGAAATTTATCTTGGTTTTTCAAGTCAACTGATGCACTGTTGGTTTTGTCAGGGTTATGATTTTCATGATTTACATAATAGGATGTATAGCTTACCTGAAGTCTTCTAGACTATGGAAGATTTGCTTGACTACCCACTTAATCCACTTATAAACTCAAATGACAGATTTTCCTGGGTACTATGTGAATTCAGGAATGGAAGTTTTACTTGTTTTTTTAAAATGCTTTCATTCTAAAGTTGTTCAAAACCAGAATAAGTTTGGGAATAAAAATGGATAACATCTTTGTATGAAAGTTCTATATTTATTCTCCCTCTCAAATAAAATTTATTCTCCGTATTAGTTATCTAAATTTGATTATCATGCTCATCCTACACACTAAGCTGAAATAGCTCTATACACATTTAGTTTCATCATCTTTCTATATAATATTCAACACTTATAGATAATGTGGTAGTAAAAATAATTTTCCACTGAGCACATACAGTGTGCTCAAAAGTCTATTTTACAGAATTGCACCAACTCTTAGTAGCTTGAGGACTTTGCAGACCTGTTCAAAGATGCTAATACTTCTGTGACCTGATGCCCCCAAGAAATCTATTCATCACTGTTTCGTCCTTATATGAAATGGCAAGACTCCTTGTTATAATTGGGTGGTCCACCAGCAAAACCTGTTTCCCTAAGTAACAAAATCCTAACCATATAAATCAGTGCTTGCGCCTGGACCTACAATGGAGATATGGGTTAGTTTCTAAAACATCACAAATATTAGCATGACTAGGATCCCAGAAGGTGCCAAGAATATGTGATTAGTATCATCTCCTGACAAAAAGATAAAGTGGTGAGTGTGATGTGGTTCAGACCTTTTTGAACATTCAGATCTAGAAGATGCCCCTATTGGGGATCAGCTGTACCATCTGGATTTATAACATGTGCAAGCCAATTGCAAAGTATTTCAAAATAAGATCTTCTAATTTTAGAATTCTGTTCTAAAATAGCAAGATATCCAGCTGGAGAGATGTAGTGAACTTCAATTTAAATAAACAGTTGGCTAAGACACTATAAAGCAAGTGAACTCAAAACCTGTTTTCCAAATCTTTGACATACAAGTGGCCTTGACACTGCTGAGTTATCCATAGTGTGGATAGATGGTGTTTATCGCTTGTGAAGATGGATTCCCTTCTGCACGTGCCTGTTTCCCACTTGCACAAATGCACTCCGATGGTCCTGTGGAATCATGGCAAGCATGAAGAAAGTTCTGGCAACAAATTCCTATCAGCGGTGACTTTCTCTTTGTGCCTTTTATCAGAAAATGATGCTCAGGGTCTTCTCTGCTTTGCATGAGCCAAGAAATTAGCTCATGGCCTTTTTGGGTAATAAGTACACTAAGAAAAAACTAATCTGACATATGGAAATGAAAGCCTCATTACTTCCTTAAGGTTCCCTGGGGTGCATCTTTATAATTTACTTAGTGAGAAAGTCTGAAATTGAAATTCTGAAAAGATCACTCTTTTAATTACCCCCAAGACTAGCCAAGTCTGGTTTCTAGAGCCATTATCATCCTAGACAATTGTACTTAATCCCATAGTAAATCAATGACTGTTATTCACACTTGATGAAGGCTTTGGAAAGATAATATAAATAATTTAAGAATAATAATATTATAGGTAATGTTACCTATAATAATAACATGTAGGTAATATTTTAAGCATACACCAAAAAACTATGTCCACTTTGCTTAAAGGACAAATTTCTATTTTAAACTCTTTTCATTTGCAGAAAATACTTTTAAGCAAGGATGTGAAGGCAAATGGTGCTAACTGACTGCTATCATTACGTAACTTGATAATTTTCACATTGGTTAATAACACATAATGATGGTGGTAATCAGGGCCACAGATGGATACTTATCTACATTAGGAAACACAACTGAGTTTTATTTAACTCTATAGGGAATAAATACCAGGGGAACCCATTTCCCCAGGAGAGGTGGGAGGTGGATAAATAATTCTCTACATGATTACTGAAATGCTTTATTATCTAGTGTGACTGTGATAACTGATTTTTTATATTTAATCGCTGTATGTGATACAGAGAAATTTACTGGCATTACATTTTCACTTTGAAACTCATATAGGATATTCATCTCAGAGTGAGCTATAGAACAAAAGTGACACGTAGTAGCAACAAGTCACACTGAAAGACTGTGAAAGATGATAATCTTTAGTCCCCATATTTCCATCGCAGTTTGCATAGTTGCTGAGAAATAAGCCAGTAGAAATAAGTGTGCCAAGCAATGAAATTTGGAACACTGAAAAGAAATTTAAAAAAAGAAAGAAAGAAAGAAAGAAAGAAGTATGCTTTCTCTTCTTTCCTGAAGAAAGATAGCAAGTGAAAAAAATGTAGAGTTTATATTATATAATGAAGTTTCTTGGATGTCTCAGACTCTTCTCTAAGGAAGCTTTCAACATGGAAAATAATCACCACAAAAGACAACTAAGATTATTAACATAATGTAAGTGTGTGCAGCTGAATATTAGCAACAATGCTTTTAATGCTCTATTTGTTTAAAAAAAAAAAAGCACCAGTGGTGGCATGATATCTGAGGTGATTATATTATCTTTTCTACATTACTGTCTATCTGCTACTACATGAAACCTGTGGGCCATCTCAAATGAACATCGGACACATTTGAGCATGTCACTTTCCATGATTTGGTTAATGCTATTCCCTCCATAGATGTTTTATTTCTACACCTATATACTAATTCCATTCCCACCAATTCCTCAAATGCTTCACAAACCTTACAAACCCTGCCCTGGCTTCCCAGGGCTTGGTACTCTGTCTCTCAACTTATGCCCAGGGGGGGAAAAATAATTACTTGCTTAATTAAAAATTTTTAAAAATCCAGCTTTCAAAAGAGCTATTCACTACCCCTTTTCCCATATTTCAAAAACAAACAAACAAACAAAAAACAAAAACAAAAACCAGAAAGTATAAAAAAACCCATAAGATTACAAAATTGCTGTTAGTTTGTTCATAATTGGAAAAAACAAACAACCATATCAGTCTCTACATGATTATATATATATATATATATATATATATCTTCAAGTTTATGATATGTCATTAGAAATCATATTCCAGAAGTCAGAAACAGTCATTTTGTAAGGGTGTTAGTACCTTTCAGTAAAAAGGCTCAAGGGTTTTTAAATTTAGGAGCTAGTTCTAGACTGGGTATCCCTGTTTCTTTTTAAATTTCAGAGCTAGTTCTAGACTGGATGTCCCTGTTTCTGTTTACTGATGTGTTTATTCATATACGAAACAAAGATTTTTGTTTCTTTATTTTTACCATGGTAATTGATGTCTGTAAACCATAATGGAAGCAGGAGACAAATCAACTTGCTTATTCAATTTATTTAGTAACTATTTGGAATATAATCATGATGACTAGTGTTATTATTGACACTTTAGGTATTGTTTTACCCTGATTACAGCTCCTGAAATGGACTATGGTGTTTTTAAAAAGTTACCCAAAGAATTATTGACCATATATTGAACTTTGAACAGACCAATGTATGCTAATGGGTGTCAACTGATGAAGAATATTAATTACTAGTTGAGCATCAACTAGTTCAGACAATAATGAATGTGTTAGTGCAATGGCGGTAGAAAGAATGAATGTTATCATGTGAGTCTAACTTAAGAGGCAACGACGCTCAGAAAATGTGATTAAAGCTACCAGAAAGAGCTTCTTAGGTTTGTTTTTTACCTCTCTACTACCCTAGCCATAACTCATGTGGGTGGGTAATGTTCCTTTCTCCAAGCATAGTGTCTGTGACTTCTAATAACTTTGTTAAATGGAAATTCTCGGTACTGATTGGTTGCTATGGATAAAAGATGTTTATCTTCTAATTGTTTTTCTTTTGTTTTGTCTTGTTGCGATTGGAAACAGTGAGACTAAAGCAAAAATGTCAAGTTGCCTAAGAAAGAGACGCAAAAAAGTTATGAAGCTTTGGAAGACATGAATGAGTAGAAATATGAAGCTGAGAAAAGAAAATGAGACAAGTTATTATCTCCAGCATTTGAAAGCTGGAGAAATATAAACAATAGACAGAGACAAGGGTCACTGAGTGTCTACAGAAGCAAAGCCTTAGAGCAAAGACCTGCCAAGGCACATTGTGTTCTGATATATGACTTCCATCTCATAACATCTAGAAATGAGGCCAGTCCCATGATATCTTAACTTCCCTGAATATCCTTATCCCCTAAATAAATGTGTTCTGTTGCTTGTTTCCCTTTTACGTGGAAAAGACTATTATAGACTAAAATTTAATTTAATCTCATCCAGAAATATAAAATTTCTGCACTGGAGCCAATGGAAAGTTTCCTTACATCAGACAGTACGCCTATTTAATGAACAGCTATATGCTCACTCCATCAGTTAAAACCTACAGAATCACCCAATGATAAAGAACCTACTGAATAACAAGAACAAAAATAGGTTAAAAATTTCAACGTCTGTCCTCAAAGTGTGGAAGACAGATAAGGAAATAGATAAATATAGTGGGGAAGTGTAGTATGTGAAAAGCCAACATGGATTGTTATGGGAACACACACAGTGTATACCCAACCCCCTTTGAGAAGTGATGGAGGCATTTCTAGAGGAGATGACATCTCAGCTGATCCTAAAATGATAAAGAGTGGCTACCCAGTGGAAGAAGGAGAGTTTCTTTGGTAAATAACTCATACTATTTTCTCCACCACATGTTTTTTGTATGTACTATGGGCCCGACATATTGTTTAACACAATAGAATTTCTAGTCTAGTGGGAGTGATTGAGAAACAATCTATATTCTTTCAATCTAAATTCTTCCATAATCTATATCAATTTCCTGTTGTTTTCTCCTGTAGTTTGGAAGCCCCCTTATCCATTCTGAGTCTTGATTTTGTTTGTCAAATTCAGTGAATTTATTCACATGTAAAATATTTATTGAATACAATAATATGCTATGCAATGATAACTTGGGCTATATGAACTCTAAAAGTTTTTCTAACACAACATATTATTTTTCTTAATATTTAATTTGAAAATAAAGTTACTTATTTCAGAAAATTAAAAGGATAATACAATAAACCATGTTATACCTAACACCTAGATTCTTCAGGAATAGTTTGCTATATTTATTTTGTCACATATATGTCTGCCTATCTGTTCATTCTTCTTCTTCTTTTTCTTTTCCTCCTCCTTCTTCTTCTTCTTCTTCTTCTTCTTCTTCTTCTTCTTCTTCTTCTTCTTCTTTTTTTGAAAGATTTATCCATTCATGAGAGAGAGAGAGAAAGAGAGAGAATGCTGGGAAGGGCAGAGGGAGAGAATTATTGTCAAGCAGACTCCCCGCTGAGTGCAGAGCCTGACACAGGGCTCAATCCCATGGGACTGAGATCATGAGATCATGAGAGGTCATGAGATCATGACCTGAGCTGAGAAACCAAGAATTGGAAACTTAACCAACTGAGCCACCCAGGTGCCCCTACCTGTTAATTCTTCTATCAATACATCATTCCATCTTTTTTTTTTTTTTGTTATCCTATTTAATTTTGTGGGATTATTAGTTTGAAATCCACATGGATTATACTTAAATAAGATAAGAATGCTCCAAGTTACTTCACTTCATCCTCTAAGTTAAATAATCAGCTCCTTATATAGGTGTCATTTAAGAAAAGTGTCATGGGAGCTATGCCCTAGCTCCTTCTAAGAAAATAAAAAATCAAGGAGATTGGGGATTAGTAGAGGGCAACGGACAATTCATCTGGAGCACCACTGGTTAGCAGAGGAAAAAATAGCCGAGAAAGATCTATAGATATAGTTATAGATACATATACATATATACTTATTTTGTGTTTAAGGAAGGTGTCTTAAATAATGTCATAGAAATACGCTTTTACCTTGCTTGCCATGTTCCTTAGATTTGTTAACATATTGCTTTAGTTTGGGGTATTATAGAAAAGTACCATAAACTGAGTTATAAACAACAGAATCTGATTTCTCACAATTCTGGAGTCTGGGAAGTCCGAGATCAGGGTTCCAAAATGGTCGGGATCTGGTGAGAACGATCTTCTGGGCTGCAGACTGGCAACTTCTTATTGGAGCCTCACATGGTGGCAAGAGAAAGAGAGATCTCTGGGGTCTCTTCTGTAAAGCACTAATTCCATTCATGAGGACTTTACCTTCATGACTTGCTTACTTCCCAAAGGTCCCACCTCCTAACACTATCACATTGAGGGTTAGGATTTCAACATATGAATTTTGAGGAGACATGAACATTCAGTCAATAACGCATACAATGTTTCAAAAGGCAGTATCTTTTATATAAGACCTAATTTTACACTCACAATTCATCCTCTCTTCCCTGTCCACCACCTGCTCTCTATCTTGCATCTATATTTAGCTCTTCAGAGGTTGCTCTAAATAGCTTTATAATATCACATTAACTAATCAATACCCATTTGAGGTAGGCTCATTACCGTTTCTACACTTGGTGAAACAAATGTTAAAAGCCTAAATAGAGACATAGCCAAGGTCACCTAACTTGAGATTAAAAGAGAACATTTTTGTTTGTTCCACTGGTATGCTTCTATAATCTCTGTTCTAATGATATAACCATTTTACTGGGGAAAAGGCCAAATTCAGACTGTAACCCAACATTTTCAGCATATAATCTATGGTACCTGAGGCCTCAGACAATTTAAGATGTTCAAGGAAGACTCTAAAACTTGTAGTAGGGATCTGAAGGAATCTAAGATAGGACTTGCAAAATGTTTAGGTAAGTGAACTGAAAAACTGGGATGTATTGAACATTTGTTTGCCCATCCTTTGAAAGCTCTTCCTTTCTCTACTTTTGCAGTAGCCCTGACTGCGTGGTAGTTGGCAGAGCTCATCTGAATAGCAGATGCTACTTTCCTAGCTGCAAGGGCAGCTTTGGTATATGCATGTAAGCTATGTAGAGCCATTCAAGTTCATCCATTTCCAGATGTTGAGCAAAAAGGCAATAATGACCTACAGGAGTGACTATGGAGATTAACATCTAGCAATGGTGGCAAAAGCACTTGCAGGCATTTGCTAGGGGAAATGGGACCAGTGGTTAAGACTGTGTTAGTGTCTAGAGCTGGCAGAACTGGTGGAGTAAACAATACTGTTCCATGCGAGGGATGGTGATGTTTTCATCACATTAGTTCTTAGTCATGTTTCTGGCCAAGGAATAATATTTATTTTTTGTTCCTTCTTATTTTCTGAACTGTTTCTTCTTCCTTTCTCTTGATATTGTGACCTACTTAAAACCTCTTAAAAAAAACATGTCAATAATTGACTTAAACCAGCTTGAATAAGTGTTCATTAATTATATTAAGAATTCAGATAGATAGAGGAATTGGAGTAAGTCCTAGTTTCAGATACAAGTTTTCAGAAAAATTGTGGGTTATTAATTTTCTGTGGTTGCCATAACAAATTGCAAGAAATTTAGCAGGCTAAAACAACATCCATTTTTATGTCACAGTTCTGAAGGTCTGAAGTCCTCATATCGCACAGATCAGCTGGGCTTCTCCATAGAGTTTCATAATGTGAAAATCAAGGTACATTACATGATCTGGGTTGTGTTCCATTCTGGAGGCTCTGGGGATAAAATTGCTCCCAAGCTCCTTCAGGTTTTTGACTGTCTTCTGTTCTTTGAAGTCGTAGGATTCAGGTTCCTGTTTCTTTGCTGGCTGTCCACTGGGGACTGGTCTTTGTTCACAGGGGTCACCTGCATGTCTTCTCTTGCTTTATTTGTGGTCTCCCTTTAACAACAATGGGTCAAGTCCCTCTTATGCTTCACATGTCTCCAACTTCTTCTGAATCTCTCTTACTTCATCTGAAAATAGTTCTCTATTTTTAAGGGCTCATATACACTAAGCCCCCCGGATAGTCTAGGTTAATCTTCCTATTTTAAGGTCTATAACTTTAGTTTTATCTGCAAAGATTCTTTTGTCCCATGACGTCACATATTCACAGGTTACAGGGATTATGGTGTGGATGGCTGGGGGCCATTCTGCCTACCATAGTGTGGATCCCAAATTTGTTACCTGGTTCAGTTAGGGCTGAAGATTGTAAAAAAGGGAAGATCTCTGGAGGTCCATGATCTTTAGGGGCAAAGTTAGTTATATTATCTCCCGTGGTTTTCTGGAATGAAATGCATATTGAACACAAGGCTTTAATGTGACCTAAAAAGACATGCCTAAAAGAATAAGTGACAAAACCAAGATCTCTGAGATAGGTTGGCTCCTTTTAATTGCTCTATAAAGCTTAATGAAATAGAAGAACCAAGACACTTTCTTCAGTTTTGGCTGAAGACATAGTTAAGAACTGAATGAGTATCTATAAATGCGTTAAAGAAATTTTCTTTGTTATTTGAAACTAGAGAAATTAGGTACCTCAAATCCAAGGGCGAAGTTTGATTGCTAAGGTTACCTTCTTACAATGTCAATTGAGTTTATAGGCTCCCTGGGTTGTTGGCTCTTTTGAATTTAAGACAACAATCAGGAAATAAAGAGCTCTTGAAAACTAAAATGGAAATATACAGGAAGAATGAGAATATAGCCAACTACCCCAGATCTTCAATATGTTGTTAATTAAAATCATTTTCTTCTTTCAACTAAAATCATCATCTATCTTGATGGAGATATTTACCTTGCATGGGGAAGTCACTTTCCTATATGCCTGACCTTTACCTCCATCACTATCTCCAGAGTTTTAGTTACTGTGAGATCCCACAGTGGGAAGTGTGTGTGTGTGTGTTTAGCTAGGTCAATAAAGCTCATAGAAGTTGATGGAACATTCCTACCAAAAGAATTGCAAGACATTGATAATTACAGTAAAAATGAAGAAGACATATGTGAAAACTGCTTGAGAGAATGTTAAATTTTATAGAGAAGTATCCATGTTTAGCGTGGGTTTTGGTTTGTTAAAATAGTACCAGAGATTCTGGATTGAATGTTCTTGATTAAGCAGCTTAAAATATTTCCAACTGTCACCTTCACTGATTGACAGAAACCTGGGCTCAGTAGTGACCTACCCTAAATGAGTTTGAAATGCCAGAAGTCATTGGTATATTGTGGAAACAGGCATCTAAAAACTTTGATGTTAAAATACATCTATGCATTACTCCTCTCCACCTTCTGATCGTGACCCTGAGAAGTACATAGATCACACTAGGAAGGCCAGCATCTTTGAATTGCCTTGCAGTGGCTATTCTCGGGAGGCCAGGGCTTCTTGGTAGTGAAAATGGGCTGCCTCAGTTATCAGTGTGAACTTAAATGGGTTCTTTATCTTCTAGGTGTCTCAGTTTGCTCATCTATAAAATGGGGGGAGGTGGTAGTAGTAGTAGTAGTAGTTACCTCATGGGGATATTATGAGAATCATCCGAATTAGTATTTGTAAAACACATAAAACAGTGCTTGACATAGTAAATACTATAAGAGAGTGGCTAAATAAAATAATAAAGCTTTGGACTTCTGCTTCAGATCAAGATTGAGTAACAAACAAGTACCAAATATATCTGCTTACCTGAAACGACTCGAATATTGGGCAAACTCTATGAAAGAAACCACATTCAAGTCATTGAAGAACAGGCAATGAAGGACAGTGATCCCTGAGAAATTAGAAACAGATGAGGTAAGACCTATAATTGCCTCAGCTTACTGCCCAAAGAAAGTTTTCTGGCAGTAGCTCAGGAAGGTGATTCCGGGAGAGCCAGGTGGAATTCATCAGTTGAGGGGAGGGAGCTGTGATTCTGGGGAAGACAAGGTGGCTTGAACTTGCAGGTCAGAGTCTGAGAGAAGCAAGATGTGCACAAAGACAATTCTAGGACCCACAGAGGGTGACCCTCAAGGCCCCAGCTGAAAACAGATCAGCAAGTGCTCACGAGGAAACTTTTCTAGGATGAAGAATGACATAGCTGAAAGGACTGGAAGAATAGCACTAGAAGCTCACACAGGGCAGAAAGAATGCTAACAGATGGAAACCTGGAGCAACGTAAAGGTAGGAAGAACATTAGAAGTGCTTAATACATGGTTAATCATAAATTTCCTCTTATCTCCTGCATAGATAGCCAACTAGTTAAAGACAGCAACAATGTATGGGAGGTTTATATAAAAGTTCAATGTAGAAATAATAATAGCATGACCTGGAAGAGAGAAGTGGAAGAATAAAATTCTCCAACTTAAAGTGAAATAATATAACTTGAAGGTGAAAATGAGGAGATGAACATGTTTCATAGGAGCACTAGAGCAACCACTTGGGTAAGGCAACGATGAATTGGAGCTAGAAAGCCAACAGATAAGACAATCAGAAAAACTCTCAACCCAAGGATGCCTGGGTAGCATAGTAGGTTGAGGCTCTGCCTCTCGGTTTCAGTTCAGGTCACGATCTCAGGGTCGTGGGATCAAGCCCCACCTCGGGCTTTGTGCTCAGTGTGGCATCTGCTTGGGATTCTCTCCTTCTGCCTCTTGCACTCATGCTCTCTCTCTTTCTTTTGAATAAATAGACAAATCTTTAAAAGAAAAGAGAAAGACTCAATCCAGAACAAGGCAATAAGGGGCAGGGAGAACAATGGGTAAAACTAAATATAAAATCATAAACCCTCACTCTCATTTCCACTTTCTTAGCTCCTTGGAGAGTTCAAACATTTATTTATTTTTCCTTTGTCTGGCAGTTCAAAGGATTCAGAGTAGGTGGGCTCAATGCACATTTCTACAACTCCACTATTTGTCATTTATAGCTTTTTCCTTTCTTGATCCTGGTATAACGGAGCAGTAAAACAAAAATCCCTTCCTTGGTGACATCCCAGGTCTCCTTATTGTCACCAATTATTTTTGTCACCACCAATCCAGGCAAAGGGGGAGTGTGACTTTGGGTTACATATCCAAGTCTTACTATTTTCATTTCTATCATCTACTATTCTCTTCTCAGGCATGGCATATTTTACTCACACGTCTTTCCTGGAATTAAAGCAAATCAAAATAGGTAAACAGATCAGAACATACAGCATGTTGGGGGGCCTGGGTGGCTCAGTGGGTTAAGCCTCTGCCTTCGGCTCAGGTCATGATCTCAGGGTCCTGGGATTGAGTCCCGCATTGGGCTTTCTGATCAGCAGGGAGCCTGCTTCCTCCTTTCTGTCTCTGCCTGCCTCTCTGCATACTTGTGATCTCTGTCTGTCAAATAAATAAATAAAATATTAAAAAAAAGAAGAAGAACATACAGCATGTTTATTGTCAATCTTTTATCTGTCTTGACCACTATTATTTCTCCAGAAACTATAGCATTCCTAAGAGTGCTTAAGAAGTAATTCTGAAAGAATGAATGAATGAATGAATGAATGAATCTTATAGTTAATCTTATAGATAAGTTATAACTTATAGATCTATAAGCTAATATATATATTTACTTATATATATAACTTATATATCTATAGGTTAATCTTATAGATAATATAGTTTACATATTTTCAAGGTTGCAGTTTCTTTTTTCAGGCCCTGTAAATGTGTGATTCTTACTCTACCTCTCTCTTTGGAAGGAATAAACATGAATTTAAGTTTAAACATTCAAATTCCATGTAGTAGGCATGTGATCTTGGAAAAATTAACTTCCCAGACTCTCAGTTTCCTTCTGTGTAAATAGAAATCTGTTAAAAGATAAACTGAAGTATATTAAACATTTTAAGAGTTTATTTGGACAAAAACCTACCGGAATGTGGTGGTACCAAACCAGAAGCAGTTAGGAGACTGCATGGACAGAAGCTAATGGAAATTTTTCATATAGAAAAGGTGGAAGCAAAGCAAGGAAATTATCTGATTGGCTATAACTAAGCATTTGCCTTATTTGAAAAAGCCTAGTTGTTATCACTTGTCTTTAGGTTTTAATTTCTTAACCTTGAGACATTGATAGGCTTAGGTTCCGTTTGCCTATTAGGCTGCTAAGGTATGAAACACCTCAGTCTAATGGTCTCTTTAATGAATTTAACAGAGCTCTATAATTGCCCTACACAGTGGTTGGAAGGGTTAAAGAAGATTATTTTCTTATACGCCAAAGGCAACCAGGAGTAACAACAACAATAAATATGTTCCTTTCACAAGTATTTCCTTTTCTTTCCTTTATTGCCTGGTCCATGCAGGACTGAGAAAAATAATGTGTCCTCATTTTCCTGAGTCACTAAGACAAAATTATGTCAATTTCTTGCTCACTTGAGTTTACAGCTCACTGCACACTTCAGGTTCCTTTTCATGTCCCAGCACTCCATATATTTTTCAGTTGTCCTGTTAATGTACTATGTTCTACCTTGTGACTCCAGGAGAGCTTAATTCATTCCATTCTGGGGTCACCTACTTGCTGACTCATTTTATCTCTTACAATTCCCCTCAGTCCTTTTACATTGCACATGGTTTCAACTTACCTCTCTGTATGCTTATTTTGCATCTTTGTAGACTCATAAAGTAGCTCTTTTTAGTTGTTCAGAATGGAACATTCGTTCATCTTTTAAGCATGGATTTTGTGGTTTATGGTGATCAGAGGTTGATTAAAGGAATCACTCCTATTAAAAAAAAAAACTTCAAGGTCTTTTCAACCATGATATAGGAATATGGGAGCTAGTAAAATGAGGGAAGTTTGATAATGAGGCAAGAAAACATGTTAAGTGCATAGTTGAGAGAAAATGGACTAGTTACTTCAAGAGCTCTCACTAGTAGAAAGCAGAAGATTGGAGATCCAGGAATAAAGAGAAGAAACTGTTGGAGTTGTGGCAAAACAAATATTTCTGCATGGCTTTTGATTTCTTTTTTTAATGCCTAACTAAACAATACTTAAAGTTTAAAATTGTGGGCTGTGTCCAACAAGGAAAGGTTCTGCTGGGCATGATTTGAGGCTGTGATTGGAAATACATGGAGAAGTTTTATTTATAGATTCTATAGCTAAAGTTGAATGGTAGGCAATTTTATATAATTTGTGTTGCACAGAAGTAGAACTTAAATAATATGGAATTTATGCCTGTTACATTAGAGGATTAGTCTAGAAATGTCAATAGAACTTTCTAATGGCTTTTCTGTGGAACATGAGTAAGCCTAGAAACTTTAACTCGAATGAAAATGTGTAATTTTAGTGAATCGATAGCCGAAAAGCATTTCATTTTCTTCTCTCCTTAAGGCATTGTTTCTCAAAGTGTTTTCTACCATCTACCTACTATACTTTGAAAGCTTGTTAAAAATGTAGATTTCCAGACTATACCTAGGTCCTACAGAATCAATGACCTCAAGCATAAGGGAAAAAAAACAGATTCTACATTTAAGTCAGGGAAGTGTGATGTTCAAAGTACCTAAGAGATACCTAACTGTTGAAATACTGATGCTACACTTGGTTTAAACTATTTTTAGTTGAGTAAATGAGAAAAAACATCATATTCTACCCCTAATTATGCTAGCAGGTGTGTACCAGATAATCAACTTGACTAAAAATCCATCCTGGGTTAATACAGGCTGGGTGAAAATGATTAAGATTAAAATCATAGGCCTTGCTATTATGGGGGGGGAGTGTAATTAAAAACAAAGTTCAGTTAGAGCTGTATTTGTAGGGAGAAGACCTGCCTATTTGTCTCATTAGTTTTATTTCAAGAAAACACTTCATAGGCATAAGGTAGGGGCATATGTTCAGATATAGTTACACAAGCTTTGTATAAAGATTTAATCTCTAATGAGCAAAGAACACCACTAAAGACCTGAGTGTGGGAGGATTATAGAAAGTTAAAGATTGATGTATTTGATTTTATAATTCTGCTGTCTCGATCTAATGGGAGTAAGCCTGTTTTTTACAGATACTTAAAGACAGAAATCTCTCTACCGTTTGTCTAAGTGTCCAAGTGAGACAGTGATATTTATGACAAACCTTTTAAAGACAATAAGGTTTTCAGTATTTCAGCAAGTATTTATTGAGGAGTTATGCTCTAGGCACTGAGGAAACTGGGGAACAAGAGAGAAAAATCTTGCCGATCTAGCAGAGCTTCATTTAATGGAAGTCACACCATTCCTGGTTGCTTCACTTTCTTGGTTGGACCCGAAAACAATACGCTAATGTCAGCACCACCTTGTCATGGGTGTACACCCCTATAGTTAGCCTAGATAGTTGGCTTTACTGGCAGCCACACAAACCTTCTTTTTCTACTAATCTTCTGGTCAATTGAAATGTTTAGTTGTCAAAGTACAAAAATTAGACGATCTTGATAGAGAAAGCTAACATAGACTAGAAACTAGACTTCCCCCAAAGTGCAATAAAAATATTGAGGGGATTGACCAAGTAATACAAAATGAAAGTGAATACAATCTGTTCTTAATTGAATGGTTTTTAACCATGGGATCATTTGATTCCAAGTAACAGAATCCATTCAAAGCAGCCTAGAAAACTAAGGGTAAATTTATTGGAAGGATGAATCTGTAACTCATGGAGCAAAGTGGCAGCAACAAAGGGTTCATAACGTGCTAAATTTTGGCTCTAAAAAGTCAAGAGGCCACGGTTTCTGGTTTATGCTTTGTACACATACCCATCTTATTCTCTCTGCTCATGTACCTTCTTTGCTTTATTAAACAAATGGCTGGTCCTTTTCCAGCTTAATGTTGTCTTTTTAATTTCTTATCTTTATTAAGGTATAATTGATACATATTTAATGTGCACCTCTAGATTAGCTTGGATATAGGCATATGCCCATTATACCATCACCTCCCAACCTCCTCTTGTGTTCTTTCATGGGGTGTGAGGGTGTGTGTGTGTGTGTGTGTGTTAAGAACACTTAATATGAGATCTATCTTCCTAACATATTTTGAGGTACACAATATCATGCCATTAACTACAGATCATACGTAATACGCAGATCTCTAGAACTTACTGGTTTTGCAGAGCTGAAACTTTATGCTCATTAAGAAGTGAGTTCCCACCTCATCTTCTCAGGTCCTGGTAACTACCACTCCACTTCCTGAGTTCGACTGTTTTAGTTGCTCCATATAAGTGGAATCATGTGATATTTATCTTATTACATACCCAACAGAAAAGTCCCTCTCCATCAATCTCAGGAGAGGGATGGACCCAGTTTATGCCCAGGTATTTACCCCAGTATAATCCTGGATGGTCATAGTGACATGGTCCATGCTCACCTTGCATCAATCTTACCTGGCAAAATTCCAGCGCTAGATAAAAACTTACTCTCTGACTCCCCCATACCTACAGTCAGTAGTTGAATTTTTCTGGAAAAAAATGATACAACTGTGCTAAATATTTTCAACAAAGTGTGTGATCAAAAAAATTAAAAGACACTCAAATGCAACCAACAGTGTCAGATCTTTCCATATTCCAAGAGTTCATATCTTTTTTCTCCATAAACAATCTGCCTTCCCTCTTCATCCTCACTTGGGAATAATAGTCTGGTCTCATAGTTCATTGTGACAACAGAAATCATCACAGGTAAGCTTCTGCCATCTCCAAGCCACCCTGGACACCATCTTTCCTTACCCTTATTGTCATCAATTACAACATTAGCAACAGCATCAGCAATAATAACAAAAGCAACTGTACTTGTCTATTATAATGGAAAATGTGACTTTCAAAAGTCATCCTCTACTACCATTCATGGTTTCAACTCCTTTGACTTTTTAAAAGAATCATTTTCCCTTCAGTTATCATTATTCTCCTGTTCTATCAGTCTTTCCTCTGCTGATTGTAAACAGAAATGTATCTAAATATTTATATACGCTAAAATATTGTAAACCATTATATATAATGGCTAAGAGCACAGGTTGCACTATTCTTTTGAAAATTTTTCATAGGAACATGTTGGGGAGAGAGCAATGTTTATAAGTTTTAAAAAGTAAATATATGATAAGCATAAACTCAAAGACTTGCTTAGAAGCAGAAGACTTGAACTTTCAACCCTAAGAAATAATTTCTGCATTACAATTTTAGCTAATAATATCTAAGTGCAGTTTTGTTAATATTACCAAGATGTTTCTCTGTAAGTATTTTAAAGGAAATAGTGGCAAGAAACTTAAGCTATAATTTCAGATGTGGAACAAACTTTTGCAGAATCTTAAGTCAATAATAACATAAAATTAAGGAGGGCATGTGATGTGATGAGCATTGGGTATCATATGCAACTGATGGATTATTGAACACTACATCTGAAACTAATGATGTGCTATATAGTGTCTAATTGAATTTAAGTTAAAAAAAGGAGGGGCACCTGGGTGGCTCAGTGGGTTAAAGCCTCTGCTTTCGGCTAAGGTCATGATCCCGGGATCCTGGGATCAAGCCCCGCATCAGGCTCTCTGCTCAGCAGGGAGCCTGCTTCTCCCTCTCTCTCTGCCTGCCTCTCTGCCTACTTGTGATCTCTGTCTGTCAAATAAATAAATAAAATCTTTAAAAAAAAAAATGAAAACAAAATTAAGTTAAAACTGAAAATTAAAAATTAAAAATCTTTTATTTTTTATTTATTGTTTTAATTATTAACATATAATATATTATTTGTTTCGGGAGTACATGTCTGTGATTCATCAGTCTTACACAATACACAGATCTCACCACAACACATACTCTGTCTAATGTCCATCACCCAATAAACTTAAATTTTTAAAATTAAATTAAATCACTAAAAATTTTTTAAATCAGTGAATTCCAGTCAATGAGTAAGCTGATGCCAGAAAACCATCTCTAAACTCTTTTATACATTCTTTTATAATATATAGAATATATAGAATATAGACTATATCTAGTATACTCTAATGCATATATGTTCTGGAATACATTACCTATCAGACTTAATTTTGTCTTTTAAATATATTTCTATTCTTCCAAAGGGAAAAAAAAATCTAAACTTGATTTCCTATTCCAAAGCTAATTTTTGCCAGGTGACATATGAAATAAGATTGTATATAATGTCCCCTATTCCAAAGGATTACAGTGAAACTATAATGAGATAATCCAAATCCTTCCTAAAATACATTTAAAGGAGATGATTTATAAAGTATTTCATTTAGGGTGCCTGGGTGGCTCAGTCAGTTGAACATCTGACTTTTGATTTCAGCTCAGGTCACAATCTCAGGGTCATGAGATGGAACTCTGCGATGGACTCTGGGCTCAGTGTGGAGTCTGCTAGAGATTTTCTCCCTCTCTGCCCCTCCCCCTGCTTGCATATGCTCTCCCTCTAAATAAATTAATTAGTTAATTTAAAAATGTAAAAAATATACCTTATGTAGTTCCTGACACATAGTATCTAAAAATAAAAGTTTTGGTTCTTCCTTTCTTTACCATTTTATTTTTGTAAAAAATAAGATTCTAGGGGTGCCTGGCAGGCTCAGTTGGTAGAAGATGCCAATCTTGATCTCGGGTTGTGAGTTCAAGCCCCAAGTTGGGCATAGAGCTTACTTAAAAAAATTAAAAATAAGATAAAATTATAGCTGTGGTGTGTCAGCAAAATAATGAAGGGTATATTTTAATGAAGATAAGGCTACAATCATGATCTTTTCCCTAGAATGCTTTCTTTGACCTCTTCATTGGGCTGAGCCCTTATTTCCTCTCAAGACTAAACTGAGAATTCTCTTTGTTAAAACTAGGTTAGGGAACCTTCTGGTACCTCTTTTCTCTTGATTGTGAAACCTTGAATTCTAATCCTTTAAGAATAGGATCACATTGTCATATCATAGCCTAGTGTCTTCTTTAGAATGGATTCTAAATAAATGTTTATTGATTGAATAGTTTATTTTGCGTGTGAAATGCTGAGTTGTTCAGTAACTCAATCTCTTAATTTTATTATTTCCTGATTGGCTAAACAGTTTGAGTGAGGGCTTTTTCAATTGCAAGTGACAGAAACCCAACTGGAACGAGTTTAAACCAAATAGAGGAATGTATTGATTTATAACCAAACTTCAATAAGGAGACAGGAGCAGACTTGGCCTTAAGGGATACTTTGAATCATGGATGAAGATTGCCAAAAATGGCATTCTCACTCTCTCTCTCTCTTGTTTTCATTTCCTCATATTTTTTTTTCCTACACATGGTTTTTCTCCATGCAATAGGACACCCAGTTTTAGAAAGTTCTGTACCCATATACTTCCAGTTTGATAACTCAAGGAAAGGAGAATCTCTCTCTTTACTAGCTGAAAATGTTCTGAGGAAGAACTTATATCAACCTAGCTTCGTCTACCCCTTGGGTCAGTCACTGTAGCTGGGGAAATGAGGCTTTACTATAGCTTTTAATGTAAACCAAACTACTCCAAACTTAATGGATTACACTACAGCCATTTATTTATAATACAATTTTATAGGGTGGTCATTTGAAATGGGTTAATTGGGTGGTCCTTCTGGTCTTAGTTAAGCTCATTTCTATAGTTAGGGTCAGCTGCTCAATAGCTGGACTTGCTGATGACCTCGGGCATATCATGTCTCTGCTTTTAGCAGACATTTTGGGCTGCTTCTATTATAGCTGGGCAGGCTTCAAAAAAGAAAGAGAGAATAGAAATATGCAAAGACTCTTGAGGTCTAGGCTTGGATCTGGACTTTACTTACTTCTACTGCATCCCGTTGGTCAAAAAATGTCATAAGTCCAGGCCAGATGGACGAGGAAGAAAGAGACTCTATCTTTTAATGATAGGAGGATAATGGTAGGACTTGTAAATATTGGGGATACAGGCGAAAGTAAAGGGTTGTGGCAACCTGCATTGTCTACCAAGAGGTAGAACATTGATAATATATCATTTGTATACATTATGGAGTATGGGTCAAGATCAGAAGTAATATAGCATATATATTGCCAGTGGGTCACCTATTCTGTTCTACCCATTGTTCAACAAATATTACTAGCAATTCCTTGCCTTAGTATTGTTCCTTGCCTAATTATCCATGTTTCTGATATTTCTGCCTCTTCTCTGCATATCAGGTACTCCTCTCACCTTTAAACCTAGTTCGATTGATTATCAATGGGAAAATCTACCACCTGTGGGAAGCTTTCTTTGATTATTCCAGGTAAAGATAATGTTTTCTTCTTAGGACCTAGATCAATGGTTCTCAATTTTGGCTACACATTAGAATCTTGTGGAAAATTTTAAAAATCTCAATGCCCAGGTGACTTCCCAGGTAGACTAAACCCGGATCTGTGGAGGAGAGATCATAGCAGTAGCATGCCTGATGGTTCTAATGTACAGCTAAGGTTGCGAACCACTGTTCTAGAATCATTTCTGATAAATATACATTTGTTAATTAGCAAAATAGAGTTACAGCGATTTATTTCCATCTGCACTGTAAGGTCTTTGAGTGCAGGGACCTAGTATAACGCTTTATACCTCATTGGTACTCAATTAAGATTACTGATAAAGTGAGCTAGAATTAAGATTCATTTTTATAATAAATTAATATAGCCATATACATTTTTAAATGAAACATCTTTTAAAAAATCATAACTTTTTCTTATTTTAGAAAATCAGTTAATTTTTCAGAAATAGTTACAAAGTCAACAAAATTTAAATATTAAACTGACTTATATGTTTTATGTTAATTTGCTAATATATTTTTCACATAAATGTATTTGGTTTTCTTTTTAAGATTTTATGTATTTACTTGAGAGAGAGAGGGAAAGAATGAGAGTGAGAGTGAGAGCACAGAGAGGGAGGGAGATGCAGACTCCTTGCTGAGTGAGGAGCCCAACATGGGACTCGATCCTAGGACCCTGAGATCATGACCTGAGCCAAAGGCAGATGTTTAATTGACTGAGCCAGCCAGGGGCCCCCACACAGATGTATTTGATTTTGTCTTCCCAATTTTTATTATATTACAGAAAGCCTTTTACTTTAGTTTATATTCCTAGGAAACTCTCCCCCTCCCTGGCCTAGTATAATGTTGGTTGATTTATGTATTTATTGTTGCATTTTAAAAATCATTTTAATGGACAAAATATAAATAATTACATACATATGTATGTACATATATATGTGTATATATTTATATATGTACATATACCTCCATAGAATTAAGATTTGATTTTTGCCATGGCAGTGTGGGTGGCTAGTAAAAAAATTGTAAGTTAAACTTGCCAGCAGACATTAAAATATAATATTCAGCTAAGCAACAAATCAACCTTAAAATACAAATGTACCTTCATAATAGAAATAGAGGAAGAAAGGATTGCCTTGAATTGCTAAGTCATCTCACAAAATGATACCAGGGTAAAATATCTCAAAATTGTTCTTACTGAACATTCTTCTATTCCTCCCACATACACAAAAGAAAAAAGAAATCGTTATACAGTCAAAGTAAATTTACATACATATATACAGTCTGAACTCCCTCAGAGGAGCAAGAACAAGAAAAATATCTTTTATGTCCTTGGAACATATTTGTTTAAAGAAAAGAGATCTTGTTCCTATTACTTTGAATATTCATTTCTTCTCTAGCTAAAGGATAATGGTGGATAAAGTAATAAAGTATGGATTAAATAATAAAGAGTAGGAGTAAATATAAGATCTATGTATGTGGGAGTGCAGTGTTTACACATATTTGACCTAAACTTTAACAAGACATCAATTCATCACTTAAAAACTCTGCACTGTTTCTACTTCCCTCAAAATTAAAAAAAAAAAAGAAATTTTAAAAAATAGGTATATAACAAAAGGGCAAAGAAGGACTGATGTCCTCAAAAAGAAAAAAAAAAAAAATGTTTTCATCGTGAGGGCCTTGAAATTCCAGCAGTGGCTTTAACATATATCAAAACTTGATTCAAGACCTTCACATTTCATAATGGAGAATTGAAGAAATCTGCCTAGAGTCATCCACCTGCATACACTCAGGAAGAGATGGGCAAAATGGCACAGTGTATTTACAATAAATAATTTAGCCTGCTGTTTTCCCATCTTCTTTGACTTTCCCATTATTTTGGGCTAATTAGTAACCCGTAAGAGAAAAGTAGGCTTTGGAAGGAACTTCTCCATGTCCGGAAAATCAAATGTTTTATAACAACACTGTCCTTTTTATTATGTGAAAAGGAGAAAAGAAACATGGTGTGTCAACTATTCTCAACTAAAAAAAATGTTTAAAAAGAAATACATAAATTATGAGTTTTTATAATCACCTCCCCTTGCTCTCCTACTGAAGAGCTTTTGTGAGTCCTTGATGACCCAGCATTTGCTATACAGAATGAAGATAATGGGTGGTAGAATAGGAAGCAAAAGCCTGGCTGCATAGGTTTTACTTTTAATGGGCTTTTGTTCACAGAAGTTGCTTTGAAGTAGAGAAAAGGGATCCAAAAATATTAAATGGGGTAGAACTGGTAATACTAGCTGCGTTGTTGAATGTATGAGGTCAAGGAAGGGAAATGTGGGTATGAGTTTCAGATTCATTGTTTGGGTACCTAGGGTCGGTGGTATTATTAGTACATAAAACACAGGAAGAACAAGGGCCTGGGAGTAAAAATTTAGCATGTTCGGTAATTAAAGACTACACATGAAGAAAGCGATTGGATGGATGGGTTTGGAGCTCAGAAGAGAGGATGAGCTGGAACTGGAGACTTGGGGGTCTAGTAACAACTGACACTTGGACCCTGTTTGTTCTGTGTTACGTAACCAGTCACACCAGAGGACAAGTCACTTAATGCAAGAACCTCATGAGGAAAGTACATCACTGTTATCACAGCTCCATGTCACAGATGAGGATGTTAAGTCTCAGCGAGGTTGAGCAACTTGCTAAAAAATGGCAGAGAGTGGAAGTGGAAGTGACAGAGCTACTGTTCTAAATAAGACATATTCTCTCCTGAGGCCAACCACTACCTTCTAATGCTTCACATAAAACATGTCATTGAAACAGTTGAGGAAGAGTGAGAAAAGGAATTCAGTCCTTAAAACTGTGGAACACATGACCAGATATTCTTGAAGCCTTTGGAATTGAGTGAGACATTTAAGTGTATACATTCACATTACTGTTGTATTATATTACAATACAACCCAGCTTCTCTGTACGTACCCAAATATGCGGTACAGATCTTCAATTCTGTAGGTGCTGAGGAATGGGAGCAACAATATGAGAAAGTTACTGAAGATATGTGTCTGAATAACATTCTCTAAATTTGAAACTTCAGAAGTTGTCAAGGGCTAGGGAATGAACGGTCTCCTGTGCCATGAAAAAGATTGGAGTTTGCTATGGATGGTAGTTAAAGGCCTTCAAAAATATTAAGATTGGCAAGAGTTGGGTCGTAAAGAAAATTCAACTAGGCCAGTATAAGAAGAGACGGTGGGATCATAACTAAGATTTTAGACGATGTGTTAAATGTGGATATCTCTTTGGCCTTATCTTTCCCTTCTTTCTCAACGTTTCTCACTGGAACTAGATATCCCAGCCATACTGTTTTAGAACAGATGCTTTTCTCTGTTCAAAGATAATAAAATAGGGAAACAAGTGTAAAGTATTGGCGCAAAGTTGTCAACTCTAGGCTTTTGGGGGAGACTCTTACCTTTGAATTGAGTAAAATATTGAGGAATTTACTAAGGAGATATCAAACCAAAGTTTCCCCAATCACATTTTGTCTTAGATTGTTCCTCACTAGGAGTCTTACAAAAACACTGGTCACTTTCTGGAAACTAACTTGTGTTGTCAAAAATGCTGAACAGTACCTGATGATGTACTCTATCATGAAAAATTCTGGTTTTATAGCTGATATCTTCGGAGCAATATCTTCCAAATATTCTTTAAGAGAAAGAAGCAAGAACTCCTAATATAAAAGAGAGAGAGAGAGAGAGAGGCAGACCAAGGAACAACATCTTGTTGGTTTTCTACTTGAATGCCATCAATGGTGTTTGCCTAACTGTTAAGAGTAAATATTTTCAGGGTTATAATTTAGGCCTTCCTCAATTTAAGGCCTTTTTCTCTTTCTTACCTTTTTCTCCATAAAATCTCTTCCCTCCAGTCAAATGCACCTGGAAGAATTAAAGTGCTGATTAGCTCACACTAAGTCTCTGGAAAACTATTTTCTTCCTGGTGAAAAAAACGGAAAAGTTGTAAAATAATGGAACAATATGGGAAAGGGAATTGGATGATTCACAGACGAATTCACTTTTATCATGCTGACACCGAAATATAAATTGTAACTCTCACTTAAGCATGACAGACCAGGAACTTGTCTCTGAAGTAAGGAGCATGTTAAAAAAATATGACTCAAGTGTTAATAATTGGCCAGAGTATAGGAGAACCAGGTATATGGAGAGCATTAGAAATATTTAAGCTTTTCATGTCATACCCAACGGCAGAAATTCATGTCTCTAAATTGTAGTTTAAGCTAAACTGCTAGCCTGCACAAGCACCTCATTTTAAGACAAACATAGACCAAAAAAGTTCACAAAGAACCGTGACTGGCATAGTAGAAAATTATCTTCCCTGAAAATAACATGTCTCTTTCCCAGTTTTATCCCCAGGACAAGGAGGTAAATAAATTTAATCTCTAAAATAAGTAAACTCTAAAAATAAATTTAAAAATACAATTCTCTTTCACTTTGGGGATCATCTCCCCCAAAGTTTATTAAACCTCAATATCTACTTTATCAATAAACAATGCATGGAATGAACATCTCTAGGCTTCTATGATTGGCCAAGCATCTGGTTAAACAGATGCAGCTAATTGGAAACTCCTAGAAGCTTCAGTTTTCATTCTTCATAGCCCTTTGCTGTTTTAGTTTTATCCTGTTATCACCTGTCTACAGACCTTGAACAAATGTTCACCACAGTAACACTAAAGCACTCTGACATGAGCTGGATGTTTTCTTTCTGACTTTCTATATATCTCTATATAACCCCAAAATAATAGTGAGGAGTTTAGATCTCAGCTCCTGCTGGGAACAAAGCTATAAGAACCAAATCCTGATGATCTCCCATAGAGCATTTACCAGCCCCCCAAATGTTAATGGTTTTGTAATTGTAGTAGAAGATTTTTAAGAAAAAATTCTAAAAAAAAAAAAAAAAAAAAAAAAAAAGTGGTCTTGTATCTTCTCCCTGGATCTTGCTGTCCAGGAATGAGCCTGAACTTAAAGGGCAAGGCAGGTCAAAATGTCAAACTCTTAGGGGCAGGATGCTTGCTTCATGCCAGAGGAGTTTGACGACCCGTAGACCCTACAGAGCTTCATTTACCCACTTCCCATCTCTCTCAGAACATCAAGTACGTGGTTGGACACTTTAATTGGATCTGTACTTCAAACAGGAGAGTACTCGGAGTGATATCTTTCAAAAACTTGCCTCTTCCTAAGTAAGTTGTAAAGACAAGTCTTTACACGTGTAACCAAATCTGTAAGAGTGTGTGTGTGTGTGTGTGTGTGCGTGCATGTGCACATGTGCATGTGTGCATGCATTGTGTGTGTGTGTGTGTGTGCATGTGCACGTGTATCACTTTATCAACTTCACCAACAACATGCACTCTATTGCAGAATCTTACTTTAAGGAGGCAGGATTATAGTAACATTTAGCAACGAATGTATCATACATGGCATCCTATCTGGACCTTGACCTCTCATGTACCAGGCTTTAGGATAAATTCTACTGACACAAGTTATATGTTAAGGCTAAGCTCATAGTCCCATCTTTGTATCTTGACTCATGGAGAATCTTGCTTGGGCCAGGATGTCAACGAGGGGAAATTGCTCTCTTACTATTTCACCTTTACAGAACAGACATGAGAAAGTAGCCTCATCAGTAATCAGACCAACTGACATCAAGAAGACAGATATGTGGGCGCCTGGGTGGCTCAGTGGGTTAAGCCTCTGCCTTCGGCTCAGGTCATGATCTCAGGGTCCTGGGATCGAGGCCCGCATCAGGCTCTCTGCTCAGCGGGGAGCCTGCTTCCCTCTCTCTCTCTATGCCTGCCTCTCTGCATACTTGTGATCTCTCTCTCTGTTTCAAATAAATAAAAAAAAAGAAGAAGACAGATATGTGGCTGTCCACTATTTGCAGAAGTCATCTGAAAATATCAGCTGCCAAACACCTGGAGATCTTAGGTTCTGAAGAATGTTACAGTGAATAAAAACCGGAATTCCCCTGGAAAACTGAGATTGCATGCCTATCTCCTTCTGCTAGGAAAACTGGAAAGGACTTATCAGACTCACCTAGTTCATATTCCAAGTAGCCCAGCACGACTTAGAAAATGCTGTTCATTGTACCTAGAAAGTGTGGTGTGAGCCAAGATTTGGGGTAAACTTTTTGTAAAATCTATCTCATGTAGTCTTCATAGCCACCCAAAGAAGTGTAAATTATTTCCATTATCCATTTCCTAATTATGGAAAGTGGAATATAACAAGATTATATAACTCTACTGGGACTACCTGGTAAGTCCTAGAGTCAGTTTTTGTAGCTAGCTTTTCTAAACACTGCAAATACATAGATATGACAGATAAATAGATGCTCATTTATAAAACATTGACCAGATTTATTTATTTTTACAATATCAATCTATTATTGTTAGCATTAAAAAAGTGTTACAGAAAGCAGTAGGCGCATTGGACTGATGTGATATTAAGCAGCATTGCTGCGTGTGACACCAAAGTTGGTCCCAAATGAGGAACTGATAACACCTAACCTGTATTAATTTCTTCCTCCCCATTTCTTTTTTTTTTTTTTAAGATTTTATTTCTTTATTTGACAGACAGAGATCACAAGTAGGCAGAGGGGCAGGCAGAGACAGAGAGGAGGATGCAGGATCCCCGCTGAGCAGAGAGCCCGATGCGGGGCTCTATCCCAGGACACTGGGATCATGACCTGAGCTGAAGGCAGAGGCTTCAACCCACTGAGCCACCCAGGCGCGGAGGCAGGCAAGGAAAGGCATGTGACAAAGGTAAGTTTAGGGATGGTCCAGGAAAAAAAAAATTTTTTTTTAAAGATTTTATTTATTTATTTGTCAGAGAGAGAGCACAAGTAGGCAGAGCTGCAGGCAGAGGCAGAGAGAGAACAGGCTCCCCGCTGAGCGAGGAGCCCCATGCGGAACTCGATCCCAGGACCCTGGGATCACTACCTGCGACGAAGGCAGCGGCCCAAGCCACTGAGCCACCTAGGTGCCCCCAGGAAAAAATTATTAAGTAGAAGATTTGTCATCAGTTTCAGTGTCTTCACAAGAACTTCAAAATTTTCCAGATAAAAGACTCTGTCCAAAAGTTCCCTTAATTCCCACACTGAGTCTTAACCGAGCTCTATCATGGCTTCTGTTGGCCCAAGACCATTTCCCTAGAATATTCCCAGCCCCCCTCAAATTACCTGCTTGAGAAAATAGCACCAAAATAACTTACTGTCTGTTCCAGCCAAAATATGACTCTAGGCCCCTAACATCTTTTTTCTTGGAGTAGTTACTTTAAAAACTTGCAATTATAAATCCTTTCTCTCCCCTGTGAGAGGTAAATATTCTATCAGCCAGAAATATCTTCTCAAGGACCTGGGAGCCATCTCTTTGAAATGGAATCATCCAGAGATGTAGCTCTCCTGTCTCCCAGTTCCTGGGTGAGAGGGGTAAACCCTCACTATGACAGATGTCTCACTCCAATTTGCAAAACTTAGCTCCTTTCCTAAAGATTTAAAGGTTTATTTCTTCATCAGATAAGCACCAATCAACAAATTCTGATACCCTAATCATATAGATTTCTCCCCCTTAGTAAACTGAGAATTTGGCACTTTTCTTTAGCATACCCCAGCATTTAAAAAGGTTCCCACCCTCCCCCCTTTTTTTTATAAGTGGCATTCAGTGAGCTCAGTTTCCACTGTGTCTCTCTCCAATTGCAGTTGTCTGGATAAAATCTGTCCTACCACCATTCACAAGAGTCCAGCTTTGTTTCTCTTCAGCTTTCTCTAGGCTTTCCTGGCTAGCCAGTATCTCTTATTATAATACTCAGCATTGACTTGACATCCTCAGAAATGATTTATTTACTTCTCTAGGACTTTACTAGCTCTGTACTTCTCAAATACTAATTCACATGTGGATCACCTAGGGATCTTGATAAAATTTAGACTCCTGCCAGGAGTTACAGGGTAGGACTCAGGATTCTGCCCTTGCTTTCAGACTTCCACGTAATACAGCTGCTGCAAGTCCATGCATCTCCTTAGTAGAAAGGCATAGAAAGACACCCCATTATATTGATTTATAGACCCTTTTTGGTCATTGTTGAATGATCAATTCAACAAAACTGTCCCTGATTATGCTACTTAAACAGCCAATCCTCCCCAATCCGTATTCTTGATACTCCTTTCTCTCCTCTACATTGTTTTCCTCCAAAGCTCCTTTCACCGTCTGAATTATTTCATTTTATTTGTTATGTATTTCTTTGTAGAACAATAAAAGCTACATGAAGGCACAGATTTGTGTCCTTCTTTTGTCATATTCATGCTGTCTTGAACATGTGTTGACACACCATATGTGCTCAAGAAATGAATTTAATGAATTAGAGTAACCTAAATTATAGGTAGAATGAATGGCTTAGTTTGACTAAAACTCTAAGGGGACATGTATAACAAGGAAATGGAAACAAATGAAACGAAATTCAGTGATTAAATAGCAGGAATTCCAGGCAACATGGAGAAAAATATCATGGATAAAAGGACCAATAGCCTTTCTTCAGATGTTACCATCCAGGTGACTTCTCTGGCTGTTCAAAGGATCAGCTTCTATTGGGCAATCTGCAAGATTAACTAATTAATTAATTGTTGCAAAATACAACTAATTAATTAGTTGTTGCAAAATAAGATCCATATTCTTTCTACTTTTAGTCATTTTTAATAAGTATATTTTGCATTTCAAATTTTATAAATCTGATGATGGGAAACCTGTAGGAAAATAGGGTATACTTTGCTCTTTTTGAATTAATTTAATAATTTTTTCCTTGCTGTTGCCTTTTCTTACTCACTTTTATTCTTCCTAACCCCAAATCATTACTTTTATAGTAAAATGTACCATCACATAAAAATTCAAATATCTGTTCAGCAGTGAGTTTGCTACCAAGGATGGCACAAATCCCTGTATGCATCAGCGTTTAGGACAATGGTTCTTCTCCCTATCAACACCTTTTCTCACTACTAATATTTTATAATAGCCCCATTACTCCCCTGAAATGGTAGTCATTGTTAGAACCAAATTGAAAAAATAATACATCATGCCTTACATGTAATATGAATGAAACCTAACAAAAAATACTTTTAGTAAAATAATTAAAAAATGGATGTATAAAGACTAGCACACAGTTCTATCAGAACTTTTTAAAAAGATTCTCCTTTTCCCCATACAAACCCACCCCCTACAGATTGGTACCCTCAAGGCTGGAATTCTACAAAAATAATTCTGCTATTGTAAGGACATGAGAAGATATGTATCCTTGACGGTATGCAGTTTTGTGTGAGTGTATGCAGTATTTGTTGACTTCTTATGTTTATGTTCTGGAAAACTTTGACAGTTTTTCACTCTTGAAGTTTTTCACTCTCCAGTCATAGCAGAAACTCCCCAAGTGCTCCTAGCAATTTACTTTCCGCTGAGCCTCTCTTTGTCCACTTGTAAGGCTGCTTCTCTCTAGGCTGAAAAGCTGCCTTTGCTTGTTTTTCTATTTCTGAATAGGCATCATTTTTAGACCTCTTCATATTCTTAGTTGAGTCCATACCATCCTCTCTCCAGAATAGTCATATTCTTCTGGTAGGAAAGTACCCAGGATTTATAGTGATGCTATTGTTAACGTGTTATAGATAAGAAATCCGTTCTTAAACATATTAGTTCTGAAGCCTAAACATAAAAATGTCTCCTTTTCCAAAACTTCCCTCTTTCCTATTGTATTCTGTATTTCTAATATCTTGAAACTAAGTTTCCATAATCTGTGGCTACTCCCTCTCCTTTTTCATTTCTATTGTCACTATAAACTAACTGGTTCTCCCTCATTTTTAGAATTTGTTATCTTTGAAGATTTGGTGACTTCCTTTGGAATGTGTATTTTTGTTTAAGGCATACATTTTTAGCTCCACTATACACAAAAGCACATGATTACTTGAGAGAATTTGTCAGAGTAAATAAGCAGATTATAAAGTATCATTGTTAAGAAATGCCCATAAAACACATCTTTAAAAAGATTGAGGAATCAATAAAAACATGCCAGAAGGAAACTAAGGAGAGAGAATGTGGAACTAAATGATGGCAAAAATCAGCCCCTTTATAATAAACCAAATTCTGTGTCACATATCCTAAGAAATCTTTGTAAACTCTGCAATGTCATATTCCCTTTTGTTCTTAGGAACTAATACTGTGACATCCCTTGCTATCACAATGAATATTTAAAGCTCTTTTCAGATAAATTTTTGATCTCCTTTCGTGTCATTTTCCCTCTTTCCCTGCATTGTACTTGAATTACTTTTCCAATGTGTGTTGTCAGCAAAGCTTGTTTCCTTGTGAATCCAAGGCCTTATAACTCCTGTGGATCCTGAAATAATTCCTGATAGGTGGACAGAAAGAAGTCTTGGTATGTATAAAAGATTAAGCTAGGACAGTCTAAAAACTGAGATGTGCTGTGCCTTTGTTTTTGGCTGGTGGTCAATCTCCTGAATTTATCTTGTCCTCCTATCTAAAATAAATGAATAAAACTACTTCTCAAAATTTCCAAAGCCCTGGTCTCCTTATATAACATGAGCCCTTGAGTCTGTCAAATACTTTGTAATTCAGGAACAATAGCAACTTTAGAAATGTCACAGCTTCTCTTGCAAGAAACTTAACTGTTTGTTTTTGGCTTTTGGTTTTGTGTTTGTTTGTTTTTTCTTCCATCAAAAACACATGTGTTTTAAGAAATTTGTGCTTGAGGGGTGCCTGGGTGGCTCCATTGGATAAACACCTGACTCTCGATTTCAGCTCAGGTCTTGATCTCAGGGTCATGAGTTTGAGCCCCATGTTAGTCTTCACACGGTGTGGAGCCTACTTAAAAGAAAAAAAAAAAAGAAAGAAAGAAAGAAAGAAAAGGGAAAAAAAAAAACATGTTGTTCTTGAGACCATAGGCAGGAATTACTTCAGATGAGCTATCACAGACACCTAACATTTTGCACATATGAACTAAACTCCTTATGTGGATATAACTGTTGAAGTGACTTAAAAATGTGTGCACGAACATTTACCTTTCACTCTCCTACAATATATGTTACAACTTAAAAGAAAAGGTATTTCCCAAACCTACTTAGGGTCAGAACATTTTCTGGGGCACATTATACTGACTATTTGGAAAGTAGTTAATATTCATGATAAAATGCTTGAGCAAGTTTCTGACAGACTTTCAAGAAACTATGATCTCTATTGAGAGTATTTCCTTACCAACTAATACTCTGATTCAGAGAGAGGTTATTTTTAACCAGTAATTTTCTAAAAAATGATTGTCAAACCAATAATTTTTTTTCTTCCAAAATAGTTCTACCTAGAAGGAATCTTTGTATTGACTTGCTTACTTTGACGTATGTTTGTAGTCAATTTAGCTGAGAAATTGTTTGAACAAACTAGCCAAAGTCTCAAAATTTGCCAACATTCATAGCTTGTAGCTATTAAAATCATTTAAAAGATTTTTGCGAATGTAGCTCATTGCTAAGGTAGCTCATGCTAATCTAGCTCCAGAAAGACTAAACTTTGATTACAGGTGCCAGTTTAAGAAGTTATTACCTGAGAGTTTCACACATGGAGAAATTGAGTCAATGTCATTTATTCATAGAAATGTAGAATGTCATATGCAAATAATCATCTTGTAGATATACAAGCCCAAATCAATGGCTTTGATCATTGTTCTTCTGTGAGAGTAAAAATAACTTAGGGATGATATAAAGCTATAAAATTATTAAACCTTTAAAAGCAAATATCACAGATCTTTAGATTCTTGAGAGTTTTAATTTAGATCCTTGAAAGTTTGAATATATATGTATATTTGAATATATATATGTGCATATATATATATATATATATATATATATATATGGTAGTGAAACAGAGGGAGAGAGAGTCTTTTGGAACATATCTAGAAGTCTTTCAGATGCAATTTATGAGCCATGCATAAAAACAATCACATTTTGTTTTTGATTGCAGAGTGATGCTAAATTACATTATTTGCTCTTAAAGAAAATAGGGCTTTCAGTGAGTTTTGGCTAACTCCTAAAATGGGATTTACGATTACTGAGATAAACCACTGTTGAGAATATTCATATCGGCTTGCTGTGAGTCCTGAAGGCTGTTCTGAATTGTTGGATTGTTGGGGGAGTTAAACATATTTTGATTCATTCGAGCATCTTTGGGATATGTGTTTGGCATTTTAAGAGAATTACTGTGAGGAGGGCAGTAATCACTTGGATCTTTTAATATATTTGCTAACCAGCCAATACAGTTAATATAGTTTGATCCTAGGTATGGAGGTATGTGGAGAATGCATGCTATGCAGTGTATACAAATTTGTCTGTTGAACACTACTCCATTTTCTCAAATGCAATACTTCATATGGTTAGATGTCAGACTATCATACTTTGAGCAATTCAGAACTGCCCATTTTCAACAGAATTGTAGGGTGTTGGGTTGGTAATAGATCTTGGAGAATAGTTAGGCAAACAACTTTTATTTGGAAATGCTTGGAAACTAAGGCCTTAGACAAATACAAGAATCAAATGAGAATACATTCAGCAAACTTCTTATGAATCTTTCAAACTTTCCTGTGTTGTGCTCTTTTTTCTCTCAAAAATAAATCTCCCATATCTGAGCAGTTTCCCCTTATAAATTTAAGAGAAACTAAAACATCTTTCAAAAAATATGTTTGCCTCTGCAAATCTAAATTTTCTCTGTGGAAAGATAGGATTAGTCTGGTAAAAGAAAAAACAACAATTTGTTTCTTTTTTGTAAAATTGCTCCATTATTAAAAGAATGCCTGAATAACTCTGAATCACTTGTATTTAATTATGTAAATCTAATGAAAACATAAAATAGTCCTTACCTTTCAATTATTATATTTACTCAGACATGTTAAGTAAATAAATACTCTCACTGTTCAACTATTATTATTTAAACATTCACAACTAAAAAAACAAAAATTAAGCCATGTTTCCCTTTGGGAAAAAGTGGCCATTTATTCCACATTAGAGATGTAATAGCTCCAAAGAATATCCATGTTTGTCAATCTTTGAAGTGTAGTGATGACAGTAAGGTATGGAGAATCTCTGGAGTTTTAACCAAAATTATTTCCTCACTCCTTTCTAGTCACTGAGGTCCTGACTTTCATATTCTCAAATTCTTCCCCAGCCCCTTTATGCCTTGTCTTAGGCAAAGCAATTTCCATTTCCACTTCTTGTCCTCATTGTCCTGTTCAGCAAACCTAAGATTTTCCTCGGGATTCAGCCTCTTTTCAGAGCTGTGTGAGATTGTAAATAGTAAACCACTCCCCCACCCCCTTTGCTGTCACAAATAACTTTTCCTGTCACATTAGCAAAACGCACATTTCAACATGTATCCACCCAACTAGAAATCTTGGTTTCCTAAAATTACGAAGATAAAGCATAGAACTGTAAAACCATTGGTTTGATATTAAAAGCTCTTTTGAAGGTTTAAAACCGGTATTTCTCATTCAGTTTCTGCTCCCGTTCAGCCTAAGGTATTGGCCCGTGGCCCCAGTCAGCTGCGCTGGTGAGCATCTATACTTGAGAAAAGCATGGTTCCTTTGTCAAGAAAGGTGAATTCTTTGGCATTTAATAGGTTACTCTTGGAAACAAATCCAGGAACTGATGCACAGGGCCTTTAAATATTGCCTTTCAATAATTCTTAAGGGTTGATGGGGCAAATCAGGGCAAGACTTCTATCACAGAGACCCTTCAA
Organism: Lontra canadensis; assembly: GCF_010015895.1. NCBI lineage: Eukaryota > Metazoa > Chordata > Mammalia > Carnivora > Mustelidae > Lontra > Lontra canadensis. The sequence continues at coordinate 10,010,808 of NW_022630999.1, forward strand.
AGCCCCTTTAGACCCATCAGAGTCTCCATAGGAAGTGGGGCCAGAATGAAGGAGGCAACAGAGGCAGGGTCACGCGGGCTCAGGGTTGGATCTTGTCTTCATTTCAGATTGTGACATTTGGTTCATCATCGACTATTACTTTGATTCTGGTTTTTTAAATGTTGCGTTAAAATATTATTTGCCCTTATTATTGAGATTTGGGGCACTTCAGATTTTGTGCATGAGGCCTCACCGCTGGGACGCTTGTCCTGGTCTCGCTTAGGGAGAAGATCTCCCTGTCTGATGGCTCAGTGGCAGAGAGAGAATATGTTTGAGTTTGGGGAAAAGAGAGCAATGATTTCACTGGGAGAGTATTCAAAATTGAAAAGCAGCCAAGTATTACACAACTGCTAATATTTTCTTCTGAATAACTGTGATGGAATTATCTTTGTCTTGTGATAGTTTGTGACTATGACATGAAATTCTTCCTATATAGAAAAGCTCATGCTTTTCATGCCCTAAAGCTATAAAGACAATGATGAAGAACAAAGTGACAGATATTAACAGAAATGTTAATTGTCCCCGGGAAAGGAAGGAATGTGGCTTTTGGCCCAAAACTCCAAAATGAGAGGAGGAGGAATATGGGTCTTCTGGCTGGATTTGCTCCTGCATCCTTGATGAATTTAAGTAAGGTCATTTATACTTTCTTTGCTCCCTTTTAAAATCAGGAGTTCTCTTCACGATTGAATTATTGTTGCTGGTTTATAAAAAAAATAAATGACATTTTTAAAAAGGACAGAACCAAAATTGCTTAAGAAAAGTCCCTGCTTCCCATTGCTGGTAGCAGGCATAGTTAGCCCTGAATACAACAGCAAATCTTCTTTATTCCATCTTATTTTCCTAGAAAGAGGACATATTAAATAAAGTTCTAGAACCGAGCTAACAATTCAGTGCATGCAGCTAGTCACGCTTGCTTAAATTTTTGACCATTACTTGCAGGACTCAAAATAGATATTGACATTCATCGTCCAATTATTCTGAAAGGACTACATTTCTTTTGTATTGGAGAGAATAGGTAATTTTCAAATAGGCAGAGCATGTAATAAAATTTTGTTAGGTGCAGTGCAAATGAACAAAATAATCAGACTTGGGTTTTATGGCACATATTCTAGAAGGATAGAGGCATAAGAGAGATAAATCTTGTTCACACAGCTTTATGAAAGTAAAATTCTTAAGAGCAAAATAGCACAGTAAAATTATAAATTAACAAATATAAACACTTTAAGAAGTCACGGGGACTTAAAAAAAATAAGCCTGAAAGTTGGTAGAGATCACTTCTATTTTGAAGAGTAAATAATTCAGGTTTTAAAAATAACATCTAAAGTTTAAAACATATATTGTTTAAATCACCCAAGTCCTTTAGGAACTAGCCTACCTCAGCTGTGTGCTTTGTAACGTCCTGCAAATGTTACGCTCACTTAAGTTTATAAATGGCAAAATAACCACCTTTTTTAAAGTGGGACGGCATCCGTCAGGGAATCATTCGCTTACGGACTGGTCACTGAGACCCAGAGACATACTATTTATTTGATGAATAGAGTCTGTTGCCATGCCTGCCATTTATCCTTACAGTTTTCAAGACTCCTTCATTCAATGCAATAAACTCTATGTCAGGCTTTTAGGTCTGGTTCAAAATCCACTTGTAAAGAGAGGTTCTGCCACTATCAAAAGCCTTTGCAAGGCCGTAGGCTGTCATAGAAGAGGTTTCTATAATAAATTACAAGGTGATTTTTTTTCCCGTCTCTAAATCTAATAGCACAGAAATGACTGTTTTGGAATTGGGTAACAACCAAGGAGGTACAGAGCAAAGAATAAAAAGACTCCAACTAGTACTGTAGGGAATAGGTAAAACACAGGGACAACTGGGAAACCCAGGTTCTTTTTCTTCCTCTCTACAGCCATGGGCTATCTGTAATTTTTTAATGACTATCAAGTATAAGCCCTCTTGGAGACCTTATGATGTAGAGGTAGAAAGAGGCAAATCTGTACTCAATAAAACAAAACATTGGATTAGAGTATATTGATAAAATAAAATATTCATGATATTAGTTTATTTTCTATTGAATTTATTAATAATCTTTATATATATTTATATATGTATGGCTTTGAGCAAAGACAAAAGAAATACTCTAATTCGTCCCTGATCATACAGTTGTTGTAAGAATCAGCTTTTCTACTATTTTCCCAGCAGCAGAAAGACCAATCTTTTCAATAATACATTTCTTTCTGTACAGATTAAAACTCCATACTTATGGGCTTAACTATGTACAGAGAAAAGAGGTCACTTTTCAACTAGCAATGGACTTTTATATTACAGGAATGTGAGTCAATTTTTTTCTTAACCTAAGCATTTATATTCATACATATATATGTATATAATTTACCCTGTACCATTTTTTTTAGTTTAACATATAAACCTTAGTTTTTTGTCCATTCTGTTACAAAGTGAATAAAAATTTTATGGTTGCACTGAAAGACCATGCAATTCAATTTTGCTTGTGTTTCCCAATAGTGCTCAAAATAAAAAACCAAAAATTTATATATAAAAATATTTCACTACCAAACCCATTAGTGCTATCAAATGTAAACCTTTAATAATTTAAAGGACCAATACATGATCTTAATAAATTGAAGTTAATTCTCAATATTTTAATAAAATAAAGGAGTTTTGTACTGATATGTAAATGGTCTTGCAGCTTTCCCATAGGCTCTGGGTAGACTGAACAATCTCATTCTTACACCACTCCTGACATGCCATCAGATATCACCAGCATGTTAATGACAACATTACATTGACTAGCATAGTTGATTACTTCCACACAAGCTGGGGTCTGTTAGAAAGGAAACATAACAACTCATTTTGGTAGTATAGGTATTATATCCATAAAAGGCATAACAGGCAGCATGGATCCATTTTAGAGTTTTTGCTTTTTGTTTTGTTTTCTGTCCTCAAGTCTGTCTGGAGGCCCTGCCCCGTTTAATGTGTGATCTTTGTTAAGTTCTTCTTAAATGCATCGCCAGGGTCAAAGATACCGAAGACCTCCATTTTAGGTCATTCTCTTTAACTTGGGTTATTTACAGAAGTTGGTTATTAGGAATCTTCCAATTGTGTTCCAGTCATCCACCACATTTGTGGGATGCATTAGGCACAAATGATTACTAAGGGACTTCTCTGAGAAGAAGCGGATGTTCACAGATCATGGAAAGTTAAGGAAACAGATAAACAAACAATGCTCACATTCAGTTTGCCCCCTGCTTTCTGTCATCACATCCATACAATTTCCAGCACATTCTGAGTAACGAATCTCCTATCTAAGGGCTATGTTAGTCATCACATGCCTTAAGATTTACTAACCATTTTATTACAATACACATAGAACAAAGCGTGTGTTCCCAGACATGATGCTATTGTGTACTTAGTTATTTTAAATGAACACCAGGGTAAACTACCAACTACCAACAGTGAAGACACAGAACACACTGGCAACTCCAATCAAGCTGTGGTTTACAAATCATTACTTAAATAATAGTAATAATAGTAATAATATTAAATGAAAGTGAAAACCTCACTTCTAGACTTAAGTCAGAGATCCAAGTCAGCCTTACAGGAATTTTAAGATAGGCAATTAATGAGTGGTTATACTTTTCTAGAAATGAGAAATACTGGAAGCCTCTCCCTACAGTGACTGATCTGAACCTATTTTTTTTTTCCCCCAAAAAGCATGCAGGGACTATTTTCAGATGCTTGGTTATGGCAAGAAGGAAGAAAAGTAATGATTTTTGGTGTAATACAAGCAATCTGTAGAATTGAGCATACAGTTTTGCATAAAACATTGCAGGTTAAAATAATATTGTAGGTTTCAAGCCATTGCATTACAGTTGAATAACTGTCACAATTAGGTTTTGTAAAATTTCAAATTCTAAGTTTTGAAGTGAAGCAATAAAACTAAATTCTTAAGTGATGACTTTTACCTTCATACAGCACAGAATAGCTATTTTTATTTGGGTTGAAAAAGTTATTTACAACTAACATTGAGTCTTGGTAAAAGTCCAATAACACATGAAGACAAATATCCCCTCAGCTTTCTGAAAGGTCAATGAACATGTTTGAGGTTAGAGATATTCCTAATGGTGGCAATGTTAGTCTCCAACCGTGACCAAGCACACCGTGTATTCTGTAACCTAATTCAAAATTGAAAGCACCAAAATACAATTTGGATCTATAAAATGGGACTTGCTATTTAATCTCCATAATTAATGATTAACAATTTAGATGCAGAGACACAGCTCATGAAAGAAGTTTTGGTTGGTGCTATTCAGTAGCTCACTTGAGTTGCCTTTTAAAATCAGAGTTTTGTTTCCACTGAATCCAAGAACTCTTCATAAAGTAGAGAAATACATATATCAAAGGAATTCAGTAAAAGTAGGTTAAAAATAAATGATCTTACAACAACATTTTAAATCCTTTAATGATTTAAAGAAAGGAAGACATATAACACTGAATGCTAAACAGGTCTTTTGAACTTCTCTTGGGAATTTAGATAGATATTTAATAGTAGATATATATTTATATATTGTACATTTTGCATGTAGGCCAGAGCTGTCTAAAATATCTCTTCATAGTAGGCTATAGGAATCTATCAGGAGATAGAATAAAATAAGATCTGAGGAGATTCTCAGTTTATTAGAGTATTTCTTTCTGCTTTGACAATCAGCAGGGATCATAAATTTGAAGCAAATCGTGGCTTTTCTGCCTCTGGGTCTGTAGTTAAGACTGAGGAAGACTCTCTCGGAAGAGCAGCTGCTGGTGGAGGGGGTGCGGGAGGGGCTCCTCGGTTAGGGGGAATGGCTCCCGAGGACATCTGTCGGAACAGGGTGACTCGCGGGGGGACGGTGCCCCTGCCCCCCGCCTGCAGGCCCGGGCCGTGAACGGCGGTCACGGGCTGAGGGATGGAGGCCAGGGACTCGCCCACAGTGGGATGAGGTCTGGAAATGAGAGTGGAAACCTCATGGGGCAGCGAGGGCTGCGAGGCCGACAGGGGCCTGACTTCCCGGGTCAGGCTGGCGTTGTGCAGCGCCTGCGTGCTCCTGTGCACTTCGTTTTTCGGCGTGGAGCTGCCGGGCGTCTGCGGCTGCGGGGGCGGCTGCGGGGGCTGCGGGGGCGGGGGCTGCTGGAGCTGCTGCTGCTGCTGCTGCTGCGTGAGGGACAGCTGGGACGCAGTGGGGGAGGCATAGTGGAAAGTTCGAGTGGCCAGCGGGCTCTGTACGGGAGGGCTGCAGACCGCGGTGGTGTAGGAGCAGGGCGAGAGGACGGCGGATGGCTGGGGGGTCTGCGTGCTGGGGCTGGGGGAATGCAGGTTGCTGTGGGACAGACTGGTCGCTGTGTACACCGGCGGAGACTGTGTCCTCACGCGGGAGGTCGGAGTCGTGGTGGAAGAGGCGGAATTCAGGGCTGTCATCTGGGGGTAATTGATCGGAGCGATCGCCTGCACCATCTCCCGGTCGTGCTTCACTATCTGCTTCAGGATCTCGTTCTCCTGATTGTTGAAAACGCCGGTGTTCAGGTCCTTCTGGAACTTCTGCAGAAGAATGGAATTTTTCTTTCCTGTCAGCGGAACAAACAGAGCCACTTAGAAAGCTGTGGAGGACGGACGACGAGCCCAGGGGAGAGCGAATCCTGGAAACCCAAGTAGGCCAGTGTTTCGCGGAAGACGCTTGAAAGCCAAATACTCACCTTTAGGCGCCAACGGAAAGGTGGCTCCTGCCCTTCACGCTTCCTGTATCTCTCTGGGAAGTCTTACCTTCTATGTAAGTCAGGTTGAAGTCTGTTAACAGATGGCAAAAGCCATCTTACGGGAGAGAGGGAGATAGTGGACATGAGGGCTACTTAGAAGAGTGGGAGAAGAAAGGGTACTTGGATCAGGATGAGCCTGGAATCAAAATTTAAGTTTAAAGCTACCTTTTTTCAGAAACTACTATGGAACACTTACTATGTGACAGGTACCCTACAGAAGGCTTTAGACAGACTTACTGAGTTTAATGTGTTTATAATCCTATTTCACCCATCAGGAGAACGGGACATAGGAAGGTTGGAACCATGCCCAACAGAAGCTGGTTACTAAGAAACAGGACCGCGGAAGGAAAACAGCAGATATGATCGCAGACCCTTACTAAGAACAACGAACCAGCTGCAGGCATCGGTATGACGGGAGCACCTTCTAGAAATGCAGTCAGTTAGGCTCCCTCCTACTTGGGGAATGAGATGCTGCATCTTACTGAGATGCTCAGGAGATTGCCACGTGCAAATCTGAGGAGCCCTTGTGGCAAGTCTCTGCCTTTGATGCGTGCTCTATGCCAGGGGTCCTCCACCAGACATTCATAGTCTTCTCATCTCTGGGGCTTTGAAAAATACTGATTTTCATCTGGTCCCTATTAATTAAACCACGATAACCAGACATGGGGTCCAGATTTCAGATTTCAGTCCTTTCAAAGCGTACTTCCTCAGAGGACTTTGATGCACCAACAGGCTGAGAACACTTCATAATCCTTCCTTTTCCGAAAGGTCTTGGTGAGGATTAAGGGGCATCGTGTATGGCAGGTTCTCAGCTCCCTCTAGAACCTCAGTAAGCAACACCTCTCCTTCCTGCCATTGTCTTTGGAGTGCTTTGCAGTAAGTAGACATTCTCTGGCAGGATGATGACAGAATCAAAGTTAGATCGAGGAAAGGGGAAAATTAGTGACTTTTGGTGACATCATTGATAACATAATTCCCAGATAAATATCGTAACTGAAAATGAATGAATCTGCCATATTGCTAAATAAAGTTAGAGTTCGAAGGAATACTTTTTAGTGGAAATATATGTTATAATTTACTTGGATGCTGGCAACTATCATTTTAAATGACTGCCGAAATAAATGTTCCTCCTTATAGAACTGTTCTAATTTTCTCAAGAACAAAAGCTCCTATATCCGTAATAAATATAAATGCTTATTTAGCATATTGCCTTAACTAAATATGGTCTATATATATGAGCAATAGCACAGAGTGAAGGAAAATATTTCTTTGTGATCTGAATAGTCAACATTTTGTAATGTAAATATCTGTGAACTTGTGGAGAAATAAAGATTTTAATGCACTATTAGCAAATACTTGGTGCTTATTAGTGATTTTATTGCCTGTGTTATTGAATGCAAACCATTTCATGCAAACTTTCTTATAAAAATTAACTGGAAAAAGTTAGACGAGAGTGAAGCTGATCAGAGTAACAGAAATTCTTTATTAAAATATCCTGATTTTCATTCAGGAGGGTATGTGAAATGGTGAGTGCTGTGAAGTGTGTAAGCCTGACGATTCACAGACCTGTACCCCTGGGGCTAATAATACATTATATGTTAATAAAAATAATTAATAAAAAAATCCTGATTTTAACACTTTCTCTAAAAATGTGTAGCTGGCTAAGCAGAAAAACGCATGTGTTCAGAAATTAGTCTCTAGCTCTACCGTGAGCACTCACATACCACAAAGAGGTAAATTATTTTCAAATTAAATAAAGATGCTTTCAGGAATGCCCACTTTTATGGGCACTGTCTCTCTCGACACTGTGTCCTATTACCTGTCTAAACTGTCAATATGAATTTCTGATATGTGTGTTATGTCTAATGATAATGTCCAAATACTACCATTATTTCTCCTAACCTAATTTCAGAGCCTAATGCATCTGTCATCCCACTTCTGTAGAAGGAAAGAAAGATACAAAGTGCAGAAGAAAAGCTGACATAAGATTACATCAATCAAAAATCCTTACCTTTAATAAGAATGAAGGACTTGTTTACTTCCAAGTGATCCCAGCCCCATCTCGTTTGAGATCATTGATTCCTGCATCCCTCCCTACAACCTCTCTTCAAGAATATTCATTGTGTACTACGTACTGCGAATGCAATAGTGAATTAGATGTGACCTCTCCATTTACAAATCTTAGCATCTTTAGAGCAACTGCAATAACAGAAGCAGTATTGTGATGGAGGAAATTCCTAGGGGGATGGGAGAACATACCCAGGTTATTCAGCCTAGGATTAGGGGCCGGTTAGGAGGTCACAGAAGATTTCTACAGGGAAGTGATGTCTAAACTCAGGTTACGACAATGGAGTAGAGGTAAGCAAGGAAAAGGGGCAGAGCACGGTAGGGTGGGGGAAGAGGATTTAGGTGTAGAAAATGAATGCATATACCTTCTCACATCAGAATCTTCTAGCATATCTTGGGAAGCTAACAGCAAGCCAATCTGATCTAACTTTACTATAGCAATTCTTCAAATCTTTTAACTAGTGTAACTAATATAAGGTCTAATTTATATATTCTTATTGGAGAGCAGAGAAGCCTGTAAAATAAGTTGATGTTTACAAAGTAAAGCATCTAAGTTAGGTACTTCTAGCAAGGCTTTTCCTGCTTGAGTCTGTATTACAAACGTTTCCAGAAGTTTCTACAGAGACAATTAAAATGTACAAGTTTTCAGTTCTCAATATAAAACTAAAAATGAAAAGTTGATACATAATTTTTTTTAAAAACCTTGTAGTAAAATTATTTGGTTTGTAATGTAGACTCATACTATTATATTTTTAGTTCTATTTTAGTGCTACCTAAAATTTTTATCATTGCTTTTTACCTGAAGATTCAAATTGTTTTGTCATCACTGGGGAAATCAGATTGAGCAGCTAATAAAAACAGAGATGATTAAATAAACCCAGAATACTTAGATGAGAGAGTTAGAGAGTAGAAATAGGGCTAGAGCTAACTGCTAGCTCTATGCTAATTAATAGACAACCTATTATAGCATTTAGGACTTAGGATTGCAAATATGTATCAGTCCACTAAAGTATAAATTGTACACAAAAAAGGTAGAAAACGGAAGAGAGTACCTATCCGATCTAGTCGGTCAATGGCAACCGTCTCGAAGGCTCGCCTCATCATTGGATATTCCTCTAGGACCTCGTTGAAGTTGTCCACAGAAAGTGAATAAAGACGACAGTATGTATCAGCTCGAACACTGGCGGTGCGGCGGCCTTTGGTCAGCAAGCAAATCTCTATCAAACCAAGAGAGAAAGACTTGTTTGGTAATTTACTTTCAAAGACCACCAAGACCCACAGTTAAAAAAAAAAAAAAGTCTCATGGTGTCATCAACCAATGATTGGCAGCATTTCCTATTTTATCAGTAAATTCCTTCTGACAAAAATATCCAATTGACAATACTTAACCTTAAAATAATATTCATTGTTAAACAGTTAAATCTTTTAGTTCAAGTGGAAAGCTGAAATGGAGTTATCTATCCTTCAGCCCTCATTCCAATCCATCTGAAATAACAATAAAAATGTAAAAAAGAGAATCATAAGTCTACAACGGAGTTGAACACTGGAAGAAACTGTAATCAGGGCGCCTGGGTGGCTCAGTCATTAAGTGTCTGCCTTTGGCTCAGGTCATGATCCCAGGGTCCTGGGATGCAGCCCCACCTTAGGCTCCCCGCTCTGAGGGGAAGCCCATTTCTCCCTCTCCACTCCACCTGCTTGTGTTCCCTCTCTCTTGCTGTGTTTCTCTCTGTCAAACAAATAAATAAATTCTTAAAAAAAAAAAGATACTGTAACCAGACAAAATTTTTATTAAGTTTGGAAGGCAAAAAGCAGATCATATGATATAGATAGAAACCAAAGTGAACCCACACACTGGCCTAGAAAGTCCTATGATCAGGAAAAACAACCAGGTTTTGGGGAATGCATTCAGGCATGCCTTACATAAGGGGGATCTCATTCCCAATGAGATGGGTATAGAAAACTATATTCCAAATTCACAGAGAGGCTTTCTATTTCAATAATTTCTAAGAAAAATTCTTTTTGGAGAATTAGATTTCCAAAATTCAGTAAAGCAAACATTTGCAAATTTGGATTTCCTTAGTTTCTAACTTAAATGAATCTACAAGTGATAATTTTTTATTTCATTTCTCTAAATTTATTAATTAAACTCTATAGATTTTGATTTTTTAAAAAAATTAGAAATATTTTTAAGAAATTTAGTTTCAGGATAACCAGTTTGAAAAAAGAAATAGCAGAAGTATTTTTGAATACACAATTTCCTAACATAAGGAAATAATAGCAAAATAATTATTGAAAGAGGCCTAAATGCACACTTTTCTGAACTTTTTAAGTAAGTTCTGTTCACGCTGATAAACACGGTGAATAAATTATGTGGTAGGTATTATGCATTTGATGTTAGGGCTGGAAATGTGAGTCAAACATATTATCTACTTTGTTATTTCTATACTGATGATTTAAAAAAAAGATTTCTTCTTAATTGAGAGTTCATTTCAATGCAATCTGGTAAGAACAATAATACAGACTGTGGGTATTCTGGAAGTATTAAGAAGCACATTTGAACCAATCTGGGAAGATAGCATTTTAGGAAATGCCACTGTAGCAACCACTTATGTTGTTGTTCACGCTGGTAAACATGTAAATTTAATAAGTAATATTGTGAAGTGTTCACATTTGTGTGCATGCATGCATCTGTGTGTAACAGTGTATGTAGAAAGATGAATCTATATTATATTTAAACATAAAGCATATTATCACATCATGGAATTTGCTGGTTACTCTAAAGAAGGTAATAAAAGAAGTATTTTTTAGCACTATCCCCCAATTAAATTCCTGTTAGTCACTAAAGTACTAATGCCATATCATATAATTTATAATTGGGACATTATGATGAGTAAACTGATGGGAAACCCATTACTGCTAAGTGTTGCTTTCAAATCTGTGCAACTTGTCATGTAGAATGGTTAGGCTATAAACCTCATGGAAAATAACCAGTGAGATGTAACAGAGAATTTAAAAAGTATACATAATCTTCAACCCAGACATTTTACTGGACAATCTAACCCAAGGAATACTCTATAATTAGAGCAATGTTGGGAGATGGAGTGGAGAAGTGAATTGGGGGAAATCGGAGGGGGAGACAACCTATGAGAAACTGTGGATTCTGAGAAACAAACTGAGGGTTTGGAGGGGAGTGGGGTGGGTTGGGCGAGCCAGGTAGTGGGTATTATGGAGGGCACGTATTGCATGGAGCACTGGGTATGGTGCATAAACAATGAACGCTGGAACACTGAAAATAAATGAAATAAAATGGGGGAAAAAAAAACAATGTTTACACGGTAATACATATTTATTTAATAGCATCTGAAAATGTGAGCATGCCCTAAATGTTTAACAAGTCAAGATACAACCAAGTACATGGCCACTAGAAGAACAATGTGGCATTTATGAAAAGGGAAGCTTTTAAAGTCAGTGTGATAACCATGAATGGTCATGAAAGCTTGGGTGAGAAAAGGATATAAGATTATAATTACAGTCAGATAAAAATGATCATTAAGAATAATAACATCTACCAATATGCCTTGCTCCAGATGAAAAACACTCCTTTATGCAGATGTGCATTTTTTCAATGTCTCTTTATATAAATTATTTTTATTTTGTGATGTGCATAACTTATTTAAAAAACTAGTTATAAAATTAATATCTAAGTGCACAGAATAGGAAACAAAAAACAAGATATGAGGGAATGCAAACCTGTTAGTAGTGATTATGACAGTAGGAGATTTCCTCAACTTTACCTTCTGTTCTTTTTCATATAGTTTTGTTTTGGCACTTATGTTTTTAATTTCCAAATGCTTTCCATTTTCCTATGTTTATTGCTTTCTCATTATATCCTTTTCTTTCATTATAGATGTAATGTGCACTATCTCCTGATGGGTGTTAAGAGTTCTGAATATAAATGACACAAATATGCTACAACATGGACAGACCTCAGTATGTTTCACAAACATAAGTGGAAGAAGCAAGACATGAGTCCACATGTTCTATGATTCCATATATATGAAGTATCCAGAGAAGGCAAATCTAGAAAGACAAATTATTGGTTGCTTGGGAGAGCGGGTGAGAAAGGAGAGTCATGGTAAATGGGTCCAAAAAATCTTACTGGGGTGATGAAAATGTTCTAAACCTGATTTATGGTGATGGCTTCATAATTTAGTAAATTTAATAAAAAAATTAAATTGTACACTTGACACGGGTGACATATATGTAAAATAAATTGCAATAAAACTATGAAAGTGAAAAGAAAAACGGGCTTTTGTTTTTAGATTTTATATATATTTTAGTGCCCTTCTGTTTTCTAAATTCTTTCTCTCCACTATTTCTGCCTCTGTGTCTGAGCTTTTCCTTGAATGTTTAATGGTTTCTTCAGGTAATCCATTGACATCCTTCCACATTTAAGGATGAAAAATCTGGTGATGTGGCATAATTTGTTGATTTGGAGTTTCTCTTTAGAACAAAGGGATAGGCAATTTGTTCTCTTATTTCCTTAAATTCTGGAACGGGGAAGGCTTTACTCTAGGGTCACTAATAAGTCCTAGTTGTCTGCCTTCTTCACCTGCTTTCAAAGCAGAAACTCAGGAGAATAAAATGCCTGGTTACAGGCTGCTGGGCAATGTGGAGTGAGGGACAGATAACACTTTGTATCACATGCAGTCTTGGGTAGGGCCCCTGTTTTCTCCCTCACTTTTCATTTGGCTCTCTGTAGTCCTAGGGTCTCAGCTGGGAGCCATTCTTGGGTTCTGCCAGGAGATCTGCTCCTTCCTGGCTACAGTCTTTCATATGTATATTCCAAGTTCCCTCTCCGTTCCGTTCAAGTTTCATCAGTAACCAGCAGCATACTTAAAACAAATTTTTGGCTTAAACAACTGAAATTTTATGTTATCACAGTTCTGGATAACTGTTATTGTTTCCTTAATAAAATTCTTCAGCCATTAATTCTTGGCAATAATCTCGTAGTGAGAAACAGAACAAACGAAGGTGTACTCACTAGCAGAGTGAAGGTGTACTCACTGGTTAGTGTGAAAATCACTTTGAATAGACCCTCCTTTTAAAGCTCCAAAGTCTTTGTTTCTACCATGAATAACAAAATTAATACATGCCAACAACTTAGCAATGAAAAAAGCAAACTTCTGATTGGAAAGGAGTCTTAGATGTCATGAAATGGATTTCTAGACTCAGTATGTGAGTGGAGCAGCTGCTTCTCCGTGAATTAATTTTTGATTATTACTAAGTTCTTTTGGAGATCTGCTTATTGAGGGAAGAGAGTCCTGTGTCAGGTGTTACAGAGTTTTTGTGTATTTCCTGTGTGTGTGTGTGTATTTGGGTTTGGATAAAAAACATAAAGAAAAGCCATTTTATTCATCTGTATCTCATACTATCCTTGAGGTTCCTAAGAAATTATGGATATATAGTTTGTCACTACTTTTATTTTCTTGTATTGGATTTTCTAATTGTTTCCTTAAAATTACTTATCTCCCTCACTGGTCTGACATTTTAAAGACAGCAATTATACAGTGACATTATTGTATCCCTCCCGGAGACTACAGCCTTGAGTTTTGAACCCAGAGAAAATATTTTAAAATGCTTATGAGTACATCAATGATAGTGGATGAACCCAAGGTCCACACTAAGTTCTATTCTTAAGTTTTCAACAGTGTAATATTGGTTTTCCTGCGCAGTATCTCCCCTTTGTAACAGAACTTGCCAAATGATTTATGTGCTTTCTCTAAGCAACACAACACATCTTTGTGGGTTTTGTGCAATATCTGTAATGAAGAAGGTATCTAGACTGCTTGGTAATATTTTCTTCAACGTAGATGATATTGTTTCTCACCAGGTAGAAAACTAACTTGCTTTTGGGTGCTCAGATGACTTCACACAAAAGTAAAGTTCACAATGAAATAAAATGAACTCCCAAAGAACAAACTAAGTGTATCTTACAGATATAAGTTTTTTTTTTAAAAGAATATTATGACACATTTTCTAGACCATGTTGATGTTCCAATCTTCCTACTTCTCCTTGTTTATTTACTTTTCAAGAACTAAACTTGGAATTTCCCAGTGGTGCTATCACTGTTTTAAGAATTTCAGTGCAAATTTACTTGGAAATAAGTCCCTTTAGCTGGATATAAATTTCTAAATTATAATCCAGAGCACAAGTATTTGGGGACTTGACATATTAATTTTAATTTTCTATGATTCTCCTGTTTTGTTTTTGTTTTGTTTTTTTTTTCAGGGTAAGTTATTTCACTTATTGAAGAGGAAAACTGACAGTAAAGCAACCTACCCCAGACACATTGGAAACTGTTTTCAGTTTCAACATTATAAAAAGTTATGTTTCGGGAGATTAAATTTGACTCACCACTATACACACACACACACACACACACACACACACAGACACACTTTTAATAAACCTTAGGTTATGAGATATAATCAACTACTCAGTGCTATTTTTGTAGACATCAGTTAACTTTATAAGCATTTCAGTGACATTACTGATACCTATACAAAGTCATTTTATAAATGGCATCAAGAATTTTGCAACTCAGAAATATTTTCATGACCCCTAAAACAGAGTTTGACATTGCAGTAACACAGGAACTTACCAGGGACTTATGACAGAAATTTGTATGGTATTATGTTTAACCTGAGTTTCTAGAATTTATAGGAACATTTGTACTTGGTTACTCGTAGTAACCTAAGCAAGAAGCTGCTTCCTTTTTTTTTGTATCCAAGATCATGAAATAAAAGTAATTCTCCGCTGTCTATCAAAATACTAATTTCCTCTAAATTACTTAGGCTCCTAATCTAGTGTCTCATAGTATGTGCAAGAGGAAATAACACTTTTTTTTGTTTTCTTTCTGTATCTGTATTTGTAATCTTTCTATATTTATACTAGTGAACTAGGAAAATGTCACCTCTTATAGCATAGGAGGTGGTAACATCTGGCTTAAATCAATCTGCATATCAAGCTTGGCTGGTAGAAGCACCTGAGATGTCTGTCACATGGATTTGAATAGCAATCGAGGGAATTTGGAGTAGAATAGAACATTAAATAGATATAAATTTGTAGTATTGATGTATTTTGAAATATTTCATGGGGCCACCTGGGTGGCTCTGTCAGTTAAGTGTCTGCCTTCAGCTCAGGTCATGGTCTTGGGGTCCTGGGATGGAGCCCTACATCGAGGTCCCTGCTAAGCAGGGAACCTGCTTTTCCCTCTCCTTCTGTTGCCCCCCTGCTTGTGCTCTCTCTTCCTCTCTCTCTCTCTCTAATAAACAGGTACAATCTTTAAAAATAGAAATATTTCACATCTTTAATAAGCTTCTGAAACAGATTGGATATAAGATATTTCCAAATTCAGATATTACAAAAGAAGAGTTATGATAGTCTAATAAAAATAGAATATCCAATTTTGCTTTATTTTCTAAGGATACAACTGATTATTTCAGTTCTCACAGACACTGTCACATTTGTACAACTATTAGCATCTCCTACCACTGGTTATGCGGTCATTTGTATCATCTAAAGTTACTGCTTTGCCAAAAAAATCTTAGGTCTCCCCCATATGTTTGGTCAATTCATCTCTCTTAAAGTAAAGCATTTAGGGTGATCACCTGCGGCTCTGAATATTGGCCTAGTAGTGGCATTTCAGACAGGTTAAGCATTGGCAAAGCTGTTATAAGGATTAACTAAAATAGTGCTTACAGAGTGCCCGGCACAGCCTAGCACTGTGTGAGCCCTCCTGAAACACGCATCCCTTCCTTTCCTGCTTAAGTTCCCTCTCTTCTTACTGTATTATTTTTCCTTGTGATTTTGACTACCTGCTGGAACAAAGGAAAAAGTAATGTTTCATATACCAAGTAACTGTTCAAATTTGTGAAATATAATTATCATCTCCCACACCTTCCACCCTCTTGTAAACAATCTGTTCACCAACTAACCATCCCAATTCCATAGACTTGTCTCAAGTGAGATGATTTCACACCCATGGGCACCCTTCTTAATTATCTTTGTCTCCACTCTGCTTGATAATTGTGCATCTTAGACCCTATGGCACATTTTCAGACTTACTTGTTTATGTGATTATTTCTCTAAACTAACTAATAAGGTCTTTAATGAAAAGTACAACCATCACATTCATAATATCTAGGGCTGACTGTGGATTTAGTCACATGGTATCATTGCGGTTCAAGAAATGAAGAATGAGTGAATCAACGAATAAATGAAAAGTAGAAATGACGGGACACCTGGGTGGCTCAGTTGGTTAAGCCGCTGCCTTCGGCTCAGGTCATGATCCCAGGGTCCTGGGATCGAGTCCCGCATCGGGCTCCTTGATCAGTGGGGAGCCTGCTTCTCTCTCTGCCTCTGCCTGCTGCTCTGCCTGCTTGTGTTTTCTCTCTCTCTCTCTCTGACAAATAAATAAATAAATAAAACCTTAAAAAAAAAGTAGAAATGACTTACAGCAGTGTGCAAATACGTTTCATAAAACACAGTGCTCACACCTGAGTACAACATTCCAAATAGCCATATCTTTTTGAGGAGCTTGGACCCCATCCACCAGAAGTTACATTACTCATATCTTTTATCTGGTTCCTACTGATTACAAACATGTTTGTGACATGATTGTTTCATTCTGTTGGATATACAGATGTTCCCACTAAGGTTTATACTTCCCACTTCTAAAACTCTCACCCCTTACTGTTCCTGATGATGGATGTGTCTTTAAATTCTACTGTGACTTCTTCAACTGCCTAATGTCTGCATAAAATCTGCTTTACACAATACTATTTATAAACTGTTATCTAGTATATATTTATACTACTTGTCTTTCGCAGTTAAAATACTTGATGGACTATCTCGGTAATTTTCAAAATATCTGCTGGGTAGAAAAAAAGCAATCACTGCCAGCCCCATGTTAGTCCATGTGACATACAGAAGAAAAAAGGGGATCTGTTATGCGATTGGAACAAAAATCACATAAAAAATATCAAAGCTAAGAAGGGTAAGACCATACATTTCCTGATTTCTATCCATCATTAAAAATCCACCGGACCACTCCAAATCTTCCCTTTTGATTTTAAATCTACCAACACTCAACTCTTTTTAAAAGTTAATCAAACATCGTGAATTATGAATGCCTTTAAAAAGCAGCCAGCTTTTAAAAAATTCATCAAATGATTTTAGCTCTTAGCTACATCAACTGTGTTTTCTTGAAGTGATATCTTGACAGCTCTGTTTTCCTATGTGGTTTAATATGCTTACACAAAATGAAAAAGAAAAAGAAAAGTACAGCAGAAATAATAGTCTAAACAGAAAATATATTCACTAGATATTTACGAGGCAAGTCTACCACAGCAAAACAGTTATTTATCTCCAAAGCTTCCCCTAGGTTCTCTCTCTGTCTCTTTCAGTCATCTATACACATACACGTGTGAGTGATAAAACAGGGATTTAAATAAACATTTTCTTGGTTTATTCAATGTAACAATGAATGGCTAACTGATTCATACTGGAATCTTCAGTGCAGTGCTTCCCACACTTTAATATGCATAAGAATCCCCTAGATGTCTTGCTTAAAAGCAGATTAGGATTTTGTGAATAGGGGGTTGCTGACAATGCATTTTTCTAACAAGGTTTTAGGTGATATCAGTGATGAACTTTTTTGGGTGTGGAGAAGTTTTGTAGTTGTCAGACTTACATCTAAAACCGGGTTCCTTGTTTAAAAGAAATTGGAAAAAGAGGGCATAAAGGAATGGAAATTAAGGGATGGTATAAATTCAAGTCAACAAATGATTTTCTTATTGCACCTCGAAGGAAACTATGGGGTACATTAAAACAAAAACAAAAACAAACAAAAAAACCCCCGCAGAGTTTATAGTTCATTAGAAATCCAAACACAATATATAAACCAAGCTTGAGGATAATTCCCAATCTAAAATGTCTGCTAGGGACTTTAACCTGATAAAAATCTAAAAATCCAGATAATACATCATCTGTTGGAATAGATTTCTGTGCACTTTTGGTGACAAGAGAAGGCTTAGATAGGCTCTGAGAACAGCGTAGGAGTTGCATTGCCCAGGCCATGAGGATGCGGAAGACAGAACGGGATGGGAAGGAAGATGGAGTGGAGCAGTGTCCTGCACACAGGTTCAGAGGAGAGTTTGGGTTGGGGCTCCCACGGGACTGTCGGAACAGCAGTCTCAGGATCATAGGAGTTTGAGCAGGCAGAGAGAACAGTACTCCGCAGGTAAGGGGTTTGGTCTTGACTGACAATGTTATTGCAAGGCTTCTGAAGGAAGGGAGTTGTGTATAAAGTATGGTTTTAGGGAAGAATAGATGGAACAGAGCTGAGGAGTTCGGTCTCTCTGGCTGTCCTGTCAGACCTGGGAAAAACATTCAGCCTCTCTTTCTCTAGAAGGTAAACTTGTTCTCTTTCACATCTGTTGTGGGAGATCTACATTTGGCTTGTAAAATGGATGGGGGGAGGGGACTCCTAGTAGGTAAAAAAGATTTGTAAGGAAGTTTCACGATTACAATTCGGGTATGAGGGGATGGGGATACGCCTCAAATAAAGCTGTAGCATCCAGAACAACAGTGACCTCTTTGAAGAATTACTGTAAATGAGGCTTCAAAAGAACTTGAAAGGTGATGAGGCATCTGTGAATTCTGAACTAGATGTAAAGGCAAATCACTAGAGGGTGTCTGCTTAGAGTGAGAGAAGATAAAATGTTGTTTTGGGAAAAAAGGCAAGCAAAACTTCCACATCCAGAGAAAAATCTCATTTCATGAAACACTTTCTGACATGAAGCCAGGAGCTCTTTTTTGTAAAATTGGTTAGAAGTAGTATTTGTGTTGTGTGTCCGAATTGCCAAGCCTTCATCATGTAACTGAGTATGTGTATTTTTATAGGTGCAGCCATGATTGATGCCTGCTTAAGACAGGCATCCCAAACATGGTCAGCAGCCCACAGGATGGCCTTGCTGGAGAACTCTTACCGATGGGGATGCTTTATGTTGGATTGTGACTGATAAGCCCAATTATACCCTCTCATGTGGAGCCTGAAATTGAGGAATGAATAGGTAGGAAAGTCAGGGATGGCCTAAGTTATGGGAATGGTGAATTTTCCTAAAATGGCTCCTGGGGTACTGGAATTGCTATGGGTTCCCAAGGGCCATTCTCTCTTGCCACAGAGTCAGCCTCTGACTTTCCTGGGGTGGTTTTCTGTGCTTCCTTTCTTCCAGTGTTCCCTCACAATAGGCTCTACCATCTCAGCTAACCCGATCTTGACTCAATGACACTCAGCCGGAAAGTGCCTGACTCATACACTTCTCCATCTGGGACCTCTTTCCAGATATTCATTCCTGTCCATTTTGTTAAAAGCCTCTACCTTTTGTATTCTTACCCACTCTTGAGAGATTACAGTGAGTTCTTTAAGACCAGTACATGAGTGGTCACAGAGAAGCCTTGAAGTGAGTAGAAAACTAACATCCTACCTACAGAGTTTCCATTTTCTACTTCTGAATACTCCAAGGTATCAGTAGAGAGGTCAGCTGGAAATCTCTTTTTGGACAAAGTAACAGCAAAAATGTATGAGGCAAACGAGAAACCCTACTACCATCCCCTTACCCAGAAAACAGGCACACTCACAAATTAATCCTATCACATGTTAAGTATCTGTTGATACCATCTTTCTCCAAGAAGCAACGCTCTATATGACAACAAGAAGCAAATTCAAGATAATAATTACAATCATAAAAATGGTACTTAAATTCTGATTTAAAAAGTTTGTGTGTAAGTTCAAGTATGTACTAATGATAAAAAATAATCCACATCAATAATCAGTTGGTTTAGTTACAGTAGCATGTATTAAGTGATAGGGGTAAAATGCATATGCATTAAATGAATAATAATAAGTAAAATATATTTTGTAGAATGCTTTTGCTTATGTTATTCAGAATGAATTAAATCTGGGAGAATGGCTAGTTTTAAAATAAGAGGATATATCAGGATTCCTATAGCCAAATCCAACCTTCACATTTTTGCTGCTTTTTGTATTATATTAAGCATAGTTTTCATGTTTTTAAAGGTTTCTTAAACAATAAATAAATTAAAAGATAAATATGCAACAAAGACCATACATGGTCCACAAAGTCTAAAATATTTACTATTTGGTCCTTTACAGAAAAAGTCTGCCAACTTCTAGGTTTTATAGACTTTCCCCTACCCCTTCTAAATAGATGACCTTTATCATATCTTAGTCAAATAAAATCTGGAAAGAATAGCAGTCAGTGGACTAAAGATGCATACGCTATGTTTTAGCTTGTGATTTCAAACAAAGTGAGCTGAAGAACTGGGTCAAACGCCCCAACAGTTTATCTAAACTACAGTAAAAAATTCCTTCCTGACCTACTTGGTCAGTATGATAAATGGACTTGAGGAAACTCTTCTACCAGAGATGGTCTGACTCTCATCTTGGAGAAAAGACAACTTCTCATCTTTTATAAGCTTAACTGAGATGTGACTGAATCTTTTTTAAACTATATCTAATAGAAACCTCACTTAAGCAGGTAGTCGGTTAACCAGTATTTTCTTCCCAGGTTTGTGGAGAAGGGAGGGATAGAAGGAATATATCTTAAAAGATAAAAGTTATAGAAAGGGCTCACTTGTTTCCTATTGCTTTGATTTTTAAGATTCTTATTGTGGAATATTTTTGAGTATTTATAAAAGGCAGAACAGTATACTAGTATACCATTAGAATACTAGCAAGATAGTATATCATCATAGTCTAATAAACTATAGAACAATGTAAATAATATAAAAATAAATCCCTATATGTTCACCACCTAGCTTAAGCAATTATTAACTCAAAGCTAAACTTGTTTCACTGATACCTCACATATTTCCCCTCTCCCTGACTAATCTGAGATTAAATATATTAGTTCAACTGTAAAGTTCCACTATGCATTACTAAAATATACTCACTCTAATATTGTTATACCTAAAAATTATCAGTAATTTCTTAATATTATCAAACACTCAGTCAGTGTTCAAATTTCTAACCAGGAACAAATTTTGTAAATTTGCCATTTCCAGGTCATGGCACTATTCTCTCCCTTTCCTAGATGAGCCTTAAGTGGAAACATCCCCTAGAACCTACAACATTGGGGAGCCTGGGTGGCTTCATTGGATAAGCATCTGACTCTTGATTTCAGTTCAGGTCATGATCTCATGGTTTTGAGATTCAGCCCCATGTGGGGTTCCATGGCATGGAGTCTGCTTGAGATTCTCTCTCTCCCTCTCCCTCTGCACCCCCTCCAAAAAAAACCCCCTACAACATTTAAAACAAGTACAAGTAAGTGTTGAAAGATGAAAGACATATAATCCATTATAATACTATGCCAGGACAAGAAAAGTATGCTCATGTATTTCAAAGAAAGATATTAACCTATTTTAAGAGAATATCAATTGAAAACAAAAAGAAATTCTGTTTTTGTTGAGCACAGTAAAATATAACAAGAATAACTTATTCCTAAAATATTGATTTATTGAGGTATAACTTCATTACTATTTTCTACACCATCATTATCATGAGCAGAAACCCCTAAACAGAAGGAAGGATGACAACTGAAACTTCAGAGACCAAGTGAGAATAAAGGAAGAACTGAAAGGATCTCAGGAGAAAAGAAAAATAAGTGTAAGAACAATAATTCTTCTTGTTGTCAGATTTGTATTAATTATTGGATGTGTGTTTCAATATATAAAATTGAACGAGACTCTCTAGACCAGGGTCTCTCAACTGTAGCCCTATTTTCATTTAGGGTTGGATAATTCTTTGCTGTCAGGAGCTGTCCCGGGCATTGAAAATGTTCCACTGCATCTCTGGCCTCTACTTATTAGATGCTGGTAGCAAATCCTTCACCTAAAAGCACTGGACTGATGGACTGACAATAGTGTTAATGAGGTCATACTATTGGGGCTCATATTTCCATAAACCCTGCTCTAAAAATCCAAGGTGGCTAAGATGCCCGGATGGCTCAGTCCGTTAAGTGTTCAACTCTTGATTTTGGCTCAGGTTATGATCTTGGGAACCAGGGATGGAGCCCCAAGTTGGGCTCTGTGCTCAACGGAGAGTCTGCCTGAAAGTCTCTCCTTCCTCCCCTTCCCCACTCAAGCTGACTCTCTCTCTCTAAAATGCATAAATAAATCTTAAGTCCCAGGTGGCAAATGTGCTACTGCTTTTTGTCTTTGTACAATTTTTGCATCAGCTTGACAAGAGAAGCTTAAAATTATGTTTTGGACATCAAAGCAACCATAATTAAACTTTTTGGAGACGTTTGCTTTAATTATGCACTTTTGGGGGATAATCTTGATAAAACGGTTCACTTTAATAAGAGAAAACTAATATTTAAACATATTAGAAACCCTTTTTGAAAGCTCCATCCATTTTTTTTTCCCATGCAAGTGTTAGGCAACTCCAGTTGGTTTACTAGTTTAATTAAATTGGATAAAAAAAGATATGCTAAAGAGCCATGGCATTTAGATAAAGGAAAAAAGAATAAAAAAATTTAGTGTTAATAAATAGCAACTGATGTGCAAATTGTTGTGAAAGAAGTTCGAATAAATTGGGGCTTTTTGATAGTGTGTGTGGAAAAAAAAGCATTTGAGGATATGCAAAAATATAATATAGAGAAGCTCTTCTCTTTGGTTAGCTATGTAATATGATTCTGGAAGTGTTGTGAGAGCCACATACAATGGTGTTTCTTTTGTGTTGGGATGTATGGTTAAGTTTCATAGTATTTTCTTTGATGCAAAAGCAGAAAGAGGTTTTTTTGGGGGGGGGGAATAGAGAAAAAAGAATGAAAAATGTGTGATACATGTTACATAGCAGTGCTACATAATGAACAATATTCCCAACAACATGCTTCCTGTTACGGCCATGACTAATCCTGTGGAGTAGATAAGTGGGGGGGGGTAATCTATATTAGCCCACTTGAAAATGTGCAAAAACTATACATGGAAACTGTTTGTTTTCGATGCATTTTTAACTATCTGAAGTTGTTTTATTTATTGATATCTTTTGTTTATTAATTATCTGTCAATGGGAATTGTAAACTGCATGAGGGCAGGATATAATTTCTCTTCCTCACTACCAGATTGCCATGACCTAGTTTTTCAACATTTGTTGATGGATGAATAAATTAATGAGTAGTTATGATATATTTAGATACAAACCAGTAGCATATTTAAAAAAATTGTTTAATTAGAACCAAAATATGGTCAGCACATTTTGTTCCCTATATCTGGACACAAGTAAAAAGACATTAAAAAGATTAAAAAAAAATCATCCATCATTATCAGTACATAAAAGAAATAAATATTTTAATATAGAAATAGCAAGAGTAATTTCAAAATAAAAAAATAAACACAGAATAAAGACAGAAGAGTTCCATAAACTCACCTGTAAGGATAACTTACTCCACTGTTCTTACATTACTTCATCACAGACCAGTGAAAAATCCAACACAGACCTGCACCAGCTTGCCCATTAGGCTTTAGGGAGGCAGCTATAATAAGAGGCTTTCCATCATGATACATGGAGATGGCATGAATAATTATTAATAATTGTTAATTTTATCATGAGGTCATGTTTCTTTAAGCTCCAGGCTACTGAGTCAGCTAAAATGTCAAAATACGTGTGTGGTAAATGGTGCTAAGTCATCAGTTTTAGGGTCAGATTTTTGTCTTCATTCTCCTTGTTCTCATTGCCAAAGTGCTTCCTGCTGAAAAGTTTCCCTAGAGTTCAGTACATCTTCTCAGCATCCTTTGTCTTCCCACAGAAAGGTTAAAGGATAGCATGTATCTTTCCACCATTGTGCTGAATGGTCTTTTCCTCCTCAGAGACAGCTGGAGGCATTCTATCAAGAGTGTTTGTTTTTTTCAGCCTAAATGACAGGGTAATAGAGAGCATAACGGGATAGGGACTTTTCCTCTCTCCTAAATACGATTTATGTAACTTCAGAATATTATATACAAATTCTAGATGTTGTTAGATTCAGCTATAGATTTGGTCTTTTTGAGAACAGAAACATCTTTTAATATACCCAGTGGTTCTTCAACCAGAATGGTAGTTGTAAATGTGCAAATGTCATAAACTTGTGAGAGGTAGATAAGAAAACTGAATAGAACCCCTAATAAGAGGAACATTAAGTTTCTTTTGCTTTTCTTATTACTGGCTCAGAATATATACATAAGTATATATATATTATAAATACAAATGAATAAAGAAAATAAAATAAATAAAATATAAAATTTACTCATCATAAAAATATATATACATAAATATATATATTATGGGAAGTAGGTTGCTCTAATATTAGGGGGAGGAAAGGGTGGCTTTCTCAGCTAGGATTCCTCACCTAAAGCATACAATACAGAAAATCATTTCAGTGATTATTTTATGAATTCTCACAAGGATGGTACATAAATTATACCATTCTAGATGCACAGGTGTTAAGTTAATTCAATACTTGTAACATATGCTTTAGGACAATAGGGCTTAATTCTCTCTAAGATATGGCTCAGAAGGGCTGGGGAGTAGCAGATGAAATTGGGAGAAGATTAAATAATTTTAATAGGTTATAATAGGAACAGAGATGCACTCTTACAATGTTGTGGCAATGCCTCATGTTTTTGAGGTCAGCACACCGTCTTTTCTGCTCTCACGTTAATGGCCACTTTTAAATGGGAAACTAATTCTTCTAATTTATTGTGAACCAGAGTCATCTTAATCTTCACTTTATTATTGGAGGTCTCTGGTACTGCAAACAGATTTTTTAATCTTCTTGGACATTTATAACCTGCCTGTTTCAAAGGTACTTATTCATAAATTCAGCAAATAGGTACTGGATAAACACATGGATGAAATAACTGCAAATTGGCAGATGTTGGTGAGAAACTGGATATATGACCAATTATAACCACTGCAGACTTAGATTATGTAGTCCAGAAAGCTCTCCACCCAACTCTTCTCTCATTTCTTCCCACTTCTACCCTTGAAAATCTATTTTATCTATATTCACTATCATGTGAAATAGCTTCACACTTACACAGTTATCCAAACCCAAATCATGCTGCCATTTGTAAAGTTTCCCTTTCACTTACTCTCCATAAACAGCTGGACTATAAATTCTATTGTTTTTTTTTCTCTAGTGTCTTTTCTCATCTCTCGATGAAGATGAGTTTAAATCCTCATTACTTCTTGCCTGGATTATTTTAAGAATCTCCTGTCTATCTGCTTGCCTGGGAGCCTCCCTCTATGAGAATGTTTATTCCTAAAAGCGAATTTGGTCATTCCATCCCCCTTGCCCATTGAGTGTAGGATGAAATCCTCATTTCTTGCCAAGACATAGATCCGCATTTACTCATCTCCTGCTACTGACTGCCTCCCACTCTACATTCCAAACATAATGAATACTGTATGGGCACTTCCTCAAACCGCCATGCTTTCTCTATCCTCTGCCTTTACACTAGCTGCCCTTTCCATCTGGAATGCTCGTTCCACAAACATCTCAATCCGCTACCTCCCACACAGCTTTCAGGACTCAAGCTAGCTGTCACCTCCTTCAGAGAGGATTTTTTGGACAGATTCCTCCATCTTAAGTTGTGATTTTATCTTGTGTTCTTAATGAACTGAATTGTACTGATGTGCATATCTATATGATTTCCTACATGTCTGCGTTCTTGAAGACACACTGATTATAGGACATAGTGACTGGCCTATAAAGTATGGTCTCAATAAAGCTTGTTGAACATATGAATATTAGTTAAAGCATAGACTGTTAATATTTAGTCAATAATGATGTCATTTACAACATACTCAATATTTAATTTTAATGACTGGTATGTCATAGGTTGAAAATAATTTTATGTCATAGATTGAAAAGATTTTATGTCAATAGATCAAGTAGGAAATATCGATGTGGAATAGGGAAACAAATGATGAATAAAAAGAAAATATATTTGTATATATGTATATATGTGTCTGTGTGTGGATGGTTATTTCAATACACATTATCGAAGACCTACAGAACCCTAGGCCAGGGACGAGTTACAAAGTTTGAAGAGATTCAGTTTCGTAGGCAAGCACAGAGAATTTAATGGTGATATATGCAATAAAAAGATAGAAATAGGCATAGACTACTATCAGAAAGAAGAGCAATGGTGCATGGACCAACCTGGAGTTCAGAGCAGTCTTGCCAGGAGAGCAAATTTGAGTAAGTTCAAAATAGAGAAGTGAATGAGAAGAATGCAAAGTTTTTCAAATGTGTGTGAAAATGTTACTAGCTATCCACTTTGACCATGAAATCTATCTAACGATTTTCACTGGAAAAATTTTCATGGTTATCTCAGACTTGGGAGAATGGAAAGACATTAAAAGATAGGGTCAATCACTGTAATCACACCGACTTAGAGCAAATATTTACTAAATGGATATGTAGATAATGTGGATACACAGATATGGGTATGGACTATTATAACAAATAAATGTTTCATTTTTTGTCTGTATCTACTTTACCAAACTACACCTAGCCTTTTACACACACACACACACACACACACACACACACACACGTGCAATAATTTATCCCATGGAACTGCCCTATAAAGTGAGTACTATTATTTTATAGGCTATTGCACTCAGCTGAAACAATCTGGTTAACCTACTTAAGGCTAAATAACTAGCTGGTAATAGGGCCAACATGTGATTCTAGGTCTGTGTGAGGCCATTCTTGAGCCATCATCCGCCTTCACTGCATTCACTGATCTAAAGGGCACTCAATGGGAAGTCCTTTCCCAACAAACATTTTTGAAATGTCTTAGAGGAAGAAGACTGAATTCAGATAAATTACTGTAAAGATGAAAATTAAAAGAAATTGAAACAAAAATATATTTAGTTGATAGCTAAGTAGAAGCAAAGTGATCTAAAGCATAGCTCCAAAGAGACTTAGCATCTGTGCACCGAAACGCTCGTTTGAACAAGTCCAACTGTGTTTCCGAACGCTGCCAGTCCCTTCTCTTGGCTAATACAGAATCCAGTTTACAGAATATATCAAACTGCAGCCTGCTTGCTGAGAGGAGCTCAACGCTGCTTTAATTTCCCAGCCGGGAGCTGGTATTTCATCATGAACCAGGCATATTAAATTGTTGTGTAAATGGAAAGACCACAATGTAGGCCATATGGCAGTTTCTCTTTGCGGAAGAGGAGAGAACTTCAAATCAAACTGTTAAGTCTGTGAACCATTTGATGTCATAGTCATTAGTCTGGAGACATGGACAAGAGATTTCTTTATCTAGTCTAAATGTTCTTCCCTTCTTCTTATGCCCATAAGAGTGATGGGTCCATTTAGAGTTGAAAAAAACAATGTAGGTTAAGCTTCTATCTATCATACTCTGAATGAGACTTCCAGAAGTTTCTATTCCATAACAGAGGGAACTAGGCTACTTTAAAATCAATTTTCCAAATCCACATTTGGGTCATGCCTCTCAGTAGAATGAGCTGGACAGAAATGGGTTTCCTGAGGTGAAAGAGCAACAGTAGTTCCATAGAATTTTATTCTCTAAAACAGACTACTCTTCCTTCAATTTTTGGACCTCTACTGTAACTTTTACTGCACACCACTATTTAGCCTTTGCAACTCTGCTCAGACATTACTGCACGCATCCACCCAGGAAATTTATATGACAGTCTAATGCGTCTCTGGTGTTACAGGTGTAAGACAAGGGCCTTACTCACATTCCAGAGAAGGACACGGAAAACCTTAAATAAGTCAGATGACTTGAAAAATGATGATTGCTCTAGAAAAATACAAGAAAGTAGTGCGGCAGAAGAAGTGCATGTCTAGAACATCATAACTATAGAACTGTTGAAGTTTCAGGACTTATGATATCTATTTTAATCATTTCCATTCACTTGTTTTAATGATTATGCTTTTCTTCAAAGATTTTATTCTCCTCTGTTCAAAACACGTAGACGTTTCTGAAGCTTTGATCTTCAGGACAAGTTCCTCGCTGACATGTTCACAAACTCATTCTCTCTCCTCACTGCTGTTGTAGTAAATTCTTGTCCAAATCCTTGCAATTATGACAATGCCATAAATTTACCGACCCTTTGATAGGGATCCTTAGTGAGAAAGCAAATCCCCTCCTTCAGAGTCACCTGCCAGACTCAAACACCCGGGGGCCACTCCTTTCACAGGATAATCATTCTCTGGGTTCTGGGGAGTTCTACCTTCTTCCTCTCCCTGGCTATTTCCAGGCCTTTAGGTATTTGGTTCAGGCACAAGTGGGCCAATTAGCACAGCAAATACAAAGAACTGAATGATGAACCTAAGATATCTTTCTAAAATGCTATCTTCTGGGCTGGAAATGAAATTTCATGTCCCCTGGTGCCATTTGTTTTTCTCATTTTCACTCTTCTTATATCATTATAGACTTTTCACCCAGAAGCCAAAGGGAATTAGGCTTATTTTTAGGCATTCCTGAAGTCCTACAGATGCAGACACCTAAAAAAAAAATTTCATTGGGAGAGGTATTCCACTTAAACATTTTTACTGAATCTTTACAGCTTTCAGTTATTAAAGGTATCTATATTTTGGCTTCTTATTCATTTTTGTGGTTCCAGAGCAAAATCTCTAGATTGTTATATGAAAATGTAGCCAAGACCAATTATCACCAGTTTCTCTTCTCTCCAGTTTTAGTGACAAATGGCTTGGCTCAAAGACACACAAACTAATGATGGGGGAGGGGTGTTAATTTTGGCTTTTTTTCCCCTAAAAGAATATATACTTTCCAGCAAAATTGCAAGGTATATAAGTATACACACACACACACACACACACACACACACACACACTGGTAATTATGACAAATGAGTGATTCAGAGGGGCTTTATAAACTGGAAATGATCTAGGATTTGTTCAGCAACGCTCTGTCATTCTCTTATTCCTAAGGCATCAGATTGCGTCAGTTCCCAGTATCCTCTGACAAACTCTCTTTACTGCTTTGGGGAGAAATACAAGAGACAAATTTAATTTTTTAGCAACTACATAGTTAAGAAACTTTATAACAACTAAGGCTTTGGACAGCTATAAACTTTTACTGGATAAAGTTCAGGTTGGGGGAGAGGAGTTATAATTAAATTTAAAAATTTCCTTTCTTGATCTCTCAAATAAGAATGTAGTCTTATAATAAATGCCCAAGATGCAAAATGATGCTTTCAGAATGTATCTGCTCAAGTATAGTCATTTCCCCTAATTTAGCTTGCCTGAAATTTTCCGTGTAAGATTATCTGTCTGGAGCACGAGTATTCTGAAATCCTATAATACATATTATACTTCATTGTAACATCCTCTTGTCCTGCCACAATGGATCTTATTGCAGACACAGCAAGTCAACTTAGAAAAATTAATCTCCACCGATAACCCATAACTTTGTAAAGCTGCGTAATATAACGCAGGGAAATGATCAGGCCACTGTATGTTTAATTTAACCCAAACGAAGTTCAGGCAAAAACCTCAGATGCCAGAATGACCAACTGGCTTAGTTCAAGTCCCTTCTTTGGTCAGAACTAGGCAGTCATCACCAGAATGCCCTGGTACTAAAGGCAATGAAGCCAAAAATCAAGCCACACGAAGTCCAAGATTCTAAGAAACTAGGAATCAACTTTTCTCTGTAGCACTTCCTTTCTAATTAGATGGGCAAAAGGGGAGATATACAGAAGACAAGACGGGAGTCTTATTTTGGTTTCTCTCTCAATACATATAGTGATAACACATTTATCATTATCGTATCATAAATATATAAGGATAATAATAATTTATATATAAGGATAATAAAAATAATAATTTTATTTACCCATTTATATTACTTCTTCAAAAATGTAACCACTTAGAAATTGAGTCCACTTCTATTGTGTCTTCCTTCTCTTCCAACTTACAGCAATCATGCACAGACATGCATATTGCACATGTAACAATGATTTTGGTATTTAATAAATACTGTACCAATATTTCCAGTCTTTTATTGAGGCAGGAAGCACTGGTGGTTGCTCTATAGTTATAAATATCTAATAAACTACAAGGGAATGAGAAATTTTAACGTGCGCATTTTAAGTCTTTACCATAAGAAGATAAGTAAATATGTGCTGAATAAGTGAACCATTGCACTTTGCAATGAATCCAATTAAGATTTCAAATGCTGTTTCTTTAAACAGTCTGATCTGTATTAGACTTTATTTAATATTCTCATTCTTGTCCAGTATGACAGTGTGATTGGCTATTAATTGACTTGCTAGTACCAAGAATATTTAGTCATACCTTTAGAAACTTCTATTCCTTTTTTGGGTGCACACATACACATCCCAGCAAAGGGAACCACTCACTGCATACCATTAAAACATTCCTGTGTTAATATGTTTCTCTTGCAACATGTTATCAGGTATGAGGAAACTCTTTAAAACCTCTGGCATTTTAAATTTGCTAAATATACTAAAACATTTCAGTAAATGTATAATATCCTGCAAAATATGTGATAAAATGCAATATAAAGTGCACTAGACCTTTTCCACTTCATTATCTTTTTGCTGAACTATTCTGACTGGTAATTTCATTCTTCACTTGTAAGTAAATTCAACCACAGAGAAGTCTCTCCATAGATAATAGGTCAAAACAGTCACAGTTAATTGGAACATGCTTAGAATTGGAAAATTCAGGTTATTTAGCAAGAGGCCAGAAGGAATTTGTGTGCACACGTACATGTGCGCAATTTGCTAATTCAGTCTAAGAGGAAAGTCTAAGAAGAAAATCCTTATTTTCTGAAATGCTATAAAGTAACATCATTGGTAAGAACTTATAGAAAATGCACCTATTTTATGAAGAGTAGTGCTCTAAAATGTTAGTGCATCCCTGCCCCTGCCAATCTCTGCCCATGCGTATCTTGGGCTCTTCATTATCATAAGGTAAGGAGATAATGGGTTAGATCTCTCCTAATTCTAAATTATACAAAAATGTTTCTGGAAACTCAGCTTTTGAAAACATATATATTTGCTCTTCCATTTCCCTCCTAATGCACTTACAAATTGATATTGAGGGGCGCCTGGATGGCTTAGTGGGTTAAAGCCTCTGCCTTTGACTCAGGTCATGAGTCCCAGGTTCCTGGAATCAAGCTTCGAGCTTCGCATCAGGCTCTCTGCTCAGCAGGGAGCCTGCTTCCCCCCTCTCTCTCTGCCTGTCTCTCTGCCTACTTGTGATCTGTCTGTCAAATAAATAAAATCTTAAAAAAATTGATACTGAAAGTGGTAAATATTACATATTTTTGTAGTTATTTTAATCTAACATGGAGTTATATGATATATGTGAAATTAATTAAACACTACTTGTTTGGAGAACTTGGATTTTATGAAATCCGACAGTATTATTTCTTGTGTGTGTGGGGGGCACACACACAGGAGTATATAAAGTTAAGAGGTTAGAATTTTCAGAGTTAAAGATATTTTTAATTTGAAAAAGCCTTCAAGATTATTTATCCCACCTCTAGGGCCCTACTTCCCACCATTCACACACTTGATTTAGAATGAATCTCTTTGCTACTGGATTAATACTAACATTGACTGCAGAGGATATACACACTGACAATCAGATTCTCCAGTATCGATTCACTCCATGTGAGCACTGAATCAGTGATACCCCAGGAACATGTTATCACACACATCTGCTGTTCTAGAGTATCCCAGCACTGTTACTTTCATTACTACCTAACCTCACAGCACATACTCTGTGCCAGGTGCTGTTCTCAGTATTTTATATACGTTAAACCATTCTTTCCCCTAAGCAAGCCTAATAAAGTAGGAATTATTATTATCCTGATATTACAGCCCCTGATTTTGAAACAGGGGCTGGGGGAAGATCAGTGACTTTCTCTAGGCACAAGAGCATTTCAAGATCTGACTCCAATACCTGCACCCTTAAACAGTATCCCTATGTAGCATTCCAAAGAGCCTCGCAACCAGCCCCTGACACTTTCTATTCTTTTCACTATCCAAGAGAAAGAGTTGCAGTTAATTTTTATTCACTAGGTCATAAATCATCATTAATATCACCTGCTTTCATTTCTTTTCAAAATGCCAAGGTCTTGTCTTATAAAATATCCTCAGAGATAATGCTACAAACAAAATATACAACCGTCATTCATTCAGAAATGTCACAGACTCTAGAACAGGCGAGAGACATTTTGGATTCTCAGAAAGCTATTAAAACAAGGAAGCTGGCAGGGCGCCTGGGTGGCTCAGTGGTTAAAGCCTCTGCCTTCGGCTCGGGTCATGATCCCAGGGTCATGGGATCAGGCCCCGAGTCGGGCTCTCTGCTCAGCAGGAGCCTGCTTCTTCCTCTCTCTTTCTCTGCCTGCCTCTCTGCCTACTTGTGGTGTCTGTCAACTAAATAAATAAATAATCTTAAAACAACAACAACAACAAGGAAGCTGGCAAAAAGATTAGATCTCCAATTTCAACATAATCATAGTACTGGAAGAATATGGAGAATGTCTATCTAATGTCTATAATAACCTCATTTTGCAGGTGATGATCCCAAGCCCGTAGATGTTAAACAAGTTGTCTAGGGACATAAAGTTGGGTCCATTGACAAAGAGGGAACTAGAACTTGGCCCTGTGGTTGCAGAGTACTTTGCCATCTCATGCTGTTTCCTAATCTTTTTATAGTTTTGTTCCTAAAGATAGGATCTGACTGTTTAATTTGCAGTATTATGAGAGAGAAATAACCAAACAATAAAATATGCTTAGGCTCCTCAGACATAAACTTTTAAACTGAATGTGGTTCAGTAGGGAAAATCACTGGGGCGGATGGGTAGTTTTAGCAATGTGGACCTTATGACTTGTTGGGGAAGGTCTAAATTTAAGAGTAAGTAAAACCTGGGCAAAGAATAAAAAGCCTCTGTTATTAGCACAAGTGGGAGGCCACTTGGAAAAGGAGCAAGCTAGAGATAGAGTTGAAATGAGGACACAGTGAGAAACCAGCCATCTGTCCACCAGCAATGATGCACATAAAGCAACCACAGGATATCATTGCCTTCCGAACGAACCCGTTCAAAGAGTGGATGCTTAAGATCCTAAACAGTACGTTTTGGGCATTTATCAAATAAAATCTTAGCAATGTTTGAAACTCAAATATGACACTATGGTAAAGAGCCTGGCATGTTTCATATGCATATCTGTTAAGTCTTAAATAGGATAAAAATATGACTCTGAGAATGTCAAGAAGAAAATTTAATTGTTTCCAAGGGCACACTTAATGCCTCAAAAGATAACACTTACTATACCCACAGAAGGATGCTCTTACTTCATTCACCTCCTCTCACTCTATGTTGATAGCATGGAACAGAAAAAGCGAGAGGAGAACAAGATCATATTAAAATTAAAAATCTAAATCCCAGCTCTTTCCATGCACACTTTGTTGAAGTGAGCCTACCTGGAGACACGCTTCTCCCTCATTTTCTCTCTTAGATTCCAAAAAAATACAACGAAGTATGATAATGGTCCTTAAAAAGAGTGTCACGATATAATAATAGTTTGCACAACTTTTACCCAAAGAACTCAAAATGCTTTACTAATGTTAGCTCATTCATCATACCCAGCTGTGATGCAGGAAGAGCAGATCTGCTGAAGTAGGGCGAGAAGGACTTAGTCAGCAATGTTATGCTGAGGTTTTGAAAGCCGAACGTGAGGCTGGAGAGCAAAATCACAGAAGCAGCAAAAGAAGGAACCAAAAAGGAATCTTGCTATTCTATGCAGCACTAAGAAAGATACTATCAAAATACTAAGTCTAATATCTGGCTCACATTTGTGATTTCTGTTAAGAACTTGTAGGAAAAACAAAGAAGAGTAGACACTTTAATTTTATGTTTGAAAAATTGAAAAGAAATATAGAGATCATTTATTAAGGTTTGTTGGTTGACTTATCGAAATGAAATATTATTCAATTAAAGATGGCTCCACAATTAGATTCACTGCCACAAGTATTTATTCAATAAAATGATGGATCAGGGAATATGCTAAGGTTAGGATACAAATAAAATTGTAAAATGATCTTCTGTAAGTTTTCAGTGTAATAGGAATCTCTTAGTCCTGTAGTCCCTATGCCTCTTTTATATAAATGCTGCAAATACATCACAAAGAAACACTAGAGATTGAGAGAAAGTAAGAGAGTATAAATAATATATTTTAAAAATATACAAGGATAACCATAATTTAGTTTAAGTATGTCTTCATTGAAGTATAGACAATTCCTATCATAATACTTAAAGCATGTCATCATTGTGTCCATCAGAATGCTTGGAAATGCTCTGTCCAACACATTGGCCTCAGTATTCTTTGATTAATTTGCTATTAAGAATCTTTCATTTAAAATTCCTATTTAGCCATTATTTCAATAGCCACAATCTAGAACTCATGATCACCAATAACCTAACCAACTCCCAAATCTCCATTCAGATCACCACTTTCTGTACTTCCAATTCAATTTATTCTATTGCTTTACCTTTGACAATTTTTCTATCTCATAAGGACATCCAGTTCATTAATTCCACTCCCTGTCCACTGTTCACCCCCTTTCCACATAAGCTAAGTCAGAGTTTTTGATCTGTCTCTAAGATGACCAACTTAGAAACACATCATGGTCTACATATGTCCATCAGTTCTATTTTCTGGACATCACTTTGAGCTCAGCTCCTGTAAGTCTTTCAGTCTCTCTCTTTGTTCTAGCAATACTGGCATTCTTTTGTTTCTGGAACTCACCACCTATGTTCCCACTTCAGACACTTTTATACGGGTAGCTATCTCTTTTTGCCAAGGCCTGTGCTCAACTGCTCTTTTGTCACTCTGCTTTCTTACTTTTTTTCATGGCATCTACTACTACTTGAAATTATTTCATGCATCAATTCATTTTTTGCCTATTGAGTGTCTATAATATCCATGAATACTAAGGTTTTATTTTATTTGCTACTATATGACAAAAACTTACAATTCTGTAATTCTGCCTGGAACACTGAAGATTTAATATATAGGTGTTGAAGGAAAAATGAAAGGAATGAGGGAAAGAAAGGAAGGAAAGCATTATCATTTGCCTCTTCTATGAATTAAATGAACTTAGGGATATTTGGGCTTAGCATGAAATAAAAACTTTTTGAAAAATTAGAATATTTCCAAGAAGACTAGAGTTAAGAACAGAAGAGAAATAACACCCCTTTATATCATCTTAGAAACAACTACCTTGTAAATCCCTTTCACCCCATTCTTTTTTTTTTAAGATTTTATTTATTTATTTGACAGACAGATCACAAGTGGGCAGAGAGGCAGGCAGAGACAGAGAGAGGGGGAAGCAGACTCCACGCTGAGCAGAGAGCCCGATGCGGGGCTCGATCCCAGGACCCTGGGATCATGACCTGAGCTGAAGGCAGAGGCTTTAACCCACTGAGCCACCCAGGCGCCCCCCTTTCACCCCATTCTTACAGCAATCTAAAACTGTTTTATCCAACACTAGCCACATGTAGCTATTCAAATTTAATCTAAATTAATTACAATAGAATAAAATTAATCTCTCAGTCACAGTCACATCAGATGCTCAATGGCTGCATTGATAGCTAGCAGCTATTTTACTGAATAGTATTGAGTACAGAAAATTTCCTTCACCCCAGAAAGTTCTGCTCAACAACATTGCTCTCCATTCTGTTGCTTTAAATTCTAAAACCATATTATCAGATCCCTAATATAGTAAGATTAATTTAAAATTAGATAGTAATTGAAATAGTAACATATATTTCAGATATAAATAATGTCTTCTCTTTCATTGAGTTTACAATTTATCATTTTTTATATTGATATTTTGTCTTGAGATAAAGACAATGAGTTTAATAAAGTATAATACCCCCATGAAAGGGATGCTTAAGTACTTTCTTATTTTGGGGCTGAAGAGAAAGTAGCAGAAGTAATGGAAATAAAGAGTAGAGACAAGGGAAAATATATTGATCTAGCCACCCATCCACGTATCTATTCATCCATTCATTGTACGAGTTCTTATTGAATGTGTTATAGTTCAATTACTGTGCTTTGGTACCTCACGTTGAAATCAGATGAAGCCATAATGTCTAATAAAATTCATAATTTAATATGAAATACTGACATATAAAATAATGATGAAAGCAGTTCAATAATAGGTTAAAAAAGTGCTATGAAAGCAAAGAAAAAAAATCATCTGCCAAGGGAGATAAAAAAATATTTGAGTGGTGTCTTCAAAAATACAAGAAGCAATGTATTAGACTGTATTAGGAAATTTTTAACCAAAGGGACCATCTTTGCAAAGGCAGCCTTTGCTTGCTTAAGGACTAGCAGTCTTGGGGGTCACTTCGAGGGTACCTGGAGGGAAAGACAGGAGTTGAGATTAGGAAGATAGGTTGGGCCAGACTGCACAGAGTTTTGGAGATTATGTTAAAGGATCTGGATCTGAATCTTCTTCTTCATACAGAGGGTAGGGGTCACAACTCAGATGACCTCGTGGAAAGAAGGACAGCTCCAGAATGAACCAAAACAGGAAGTGCATGGAGCCGGAAGCCCCCCGCTTTGGGGATCCTGGGAAACAGGAATGGAATAGGAAATTTGGGGCTTCAAAAGAGAGCACATTGTTTCCTCTTCAATCATGAATACAGATTCACTCTAAGGAGAAGACTTATTAAAGAAAACATCAGTCTGGGAGATTGTTTTCTCTTAGACTATCCTGATGGATGATGGACATCTTGCTTAAATAGTTTTTCCTCCAGCCATGCTTGACAGAAAGCCCTGCTTCCTTCTACTCTCTGAGATACTCATACAAAACTGGGGACGGGGTGGGGGTGGGGGGGGGCCTTCCATCTGTTCTTTATTACCAGCAATTCCTTGACTAGCATACAAAGTTTATTATTACAAAACTTATCATCTGAGTAACACAAGTAAAATGTGCATTCCAAAGACTACTGGTAATCAAAATTAAGCAATGTATGTTTTCAAAAGAAAAAAGAGTGTTTTTAAAATATTTGAAACAATTTTATACTCTAAAATGAACTGTAACCTGCTAGATTTATTTCAGCTTGCAATAAAACCCCATATTAAAAAAAAATTATTTTCACTGAAATCGTGTTCCCTAGCTTTTAATAGATATCAAAATTTAAGAACCAGGTAGAGACACATTTTTTAAATTCAGTGCATGAATCAGAATTACAGGTAAAGATCAGAAAGTAAATTTGCCTTATAAAGATTTTATTTTAGTAGGTTCAAGGTGCGGCCTGATGTGGCCTAATTATAAAGCTCCAAAGATGATCTTTGTGAACAACCACAGGAATACAGGAGGACCTAGAATTGTAACAATGACCTTTCTGTTTCCCCCTCCTTTTCTTTCATTTCTTCCTCCTTTTCTACTTCAGTAAAGGGAAAAAAGACATTATGACTTCAAAATGAAATGTCTTTTTTTTTTTTTTTTAAGATTTATGCATTCATTTTAGAGAAAAAGAGCATGGGGAGGGGCAGAGGAAGAGGGAGAGAGAGAATTTCAGTAGACTCTGTGCCGAGCATGGAGCCCAATAGGGGGCTCCATCCCATGACACGTAGATCACGACCTAAGTAGGAACCAAGAGTTGGACGCTTAACCAACTGAGCCACCTAGGCACCCCAAAATAAAACGTCTTCTTAATGTTCGTCCTGATGTTCATTAAGTGTCTCAGACTCTTGATTTAATTCTTTATTATGTATTGGTGCATTTCTACATGATTTGATAGAATCATGAACTGTGAAGTGAGGCACAGATGGGGAGTAGCACCTCTCTCACCTGATTACTTAGCAAAGCTGTGGTTGTACATTATCTGGTATAGATAGACTCCCAGGTGGATAAAACCTGTAAAAAATACCTGTCATATCTGTCTTATCACTATTAAAACAATTATTTATTTCATAAGCCTAGCTGAAGGAGAGAACACATGAGGAAGCAACAATAAAGCAAAAAAATCGACAGGAATATTTTATCGTTTTCCTCTGCTGTGGTCTTCTTATAAATATAATGGAAGAATTGAGCCAATCAATTTTTGCCTTTACTATCAACAGATTCTTTACACTTTCTAGAAAATCTTTATCAGCTTTTAGAAGTGTACAAGGTACTAGAGGTGGAATGGACTGTAAACTATGGATTGACAGATGCTTCAGTCCTCTTCATGAGCAGTCACCATGACAGGGATTGCCTGTGGTTTTTCAAATCTGTGGCTCTAAATATAAAAATGCCAGATGATCACTATCTGCCCAATTGCATTTTGGGCACAAAAATTCTAAACATAAACATCAGCTATATGAAGTTCCTGGCAGTCTCCTTAAGGCTGGCGAAATATTAGACATTATTAAGCAGCACTTAACACCAAATTATTAATAATGGCAACAATCATGAGAATTGTTTTCCTTCTGGTAAGTTTGTTTCATATGACTAACCATAAGAACTTACGAGACAGATATTTTGAAAGAAAGAAAGCTGGGAAACTGAATCAACGACAGTGCTTTGGTATGGAATGACAAGAGGTGAGTACATAAAGATACCAACAATAATGAAACACATTATATTTGAAAAACAGACACTTTTCTTTAAACTCATAAGTTATTGAATAGAAGATACATTATTTGAAATTTTAATGAGGCATATTAATGACATTTTACCTTACTCAGTGGATAATGTATTAATAATATGACTACTTTGGGGCGCCTGGGTGGCTCAGTGGGTTAAAGCCTCTGCTTTCGGCTCAGGTCATGGTCTCAGGGTCCTGGGATCGAGCCCCGCATCAGGCTCTCTGCTCAGCAGGGAGCCTGCTTCCTCCTCTCTCTCTCTCTGCCTGCCTCTCTGCCTACTTGTGATCTCTGTCTGTCAAATAAATAAATAAAATCTTTAAAAAAAAAATATGACTACTTTAACAGGAGGGTCAGTTGAACATATGAACAGATTTCAATGGTCTTTAACAAATGCATGTATAAAGGGATCATGGATGCCTTTAAAGACAAGCTAAGGCTTAGCTGATGCTTAATGTTTATATCCTAGAGGGCGACCGTCATGCCTTCTCTTAGGAGGCAGTGAGGTACAGTAGAAAAAAATGCAGGCTCTAAGCCAGATTCATGGTTGTTTGAAATCTGGCTTTGTCACTTTCCAGGATTGGCCTTGGCTAGGCTTAGAGTAAAGAGGAGTCCAGAAACTCCTGTTATTAATAAGTCCCTCCCTCCTTTAACACCCCAAACTCACTGCCTCACCATCCACATGGTCAGATCCATGAGGACTGGTCTCACAGGTGCTTTGTCCTCACTCACCATCACTCCCAGTGGGAAGCCTGGAACTCCCACGTAATTGATCCTACATGCCTGGACCTACTCCCTAGCTGGCTGTACAGGCAGGGAGGTATTCTTTATGCTTCCTTATAGCTTTAATATTCCTAGAAGCATTTATCACCATGTGGCAATGTAGTTTAATATTTCAGTAACTTAGTTTTCCTTATTAAATTTTTACTTCTAAAATTTAAGTACCCCATAAAATATAAGTTACATGACTGTGGGGAATTTTGTCTATTTTGTTCACCACTGTATCCCCAGGGACTACGAATGTGCTAGGCACTTGCTCTACCTTCATTCTCTTGCACTGTCTCTCCCAGAACAATACTTGGGACCTCTGTTGATGAGAACACTGGATGACATGGTGTATGTGCTAACTTAACACTCTTTCCCCAACCTTCACACACACACACACACACACACACGCGTGCGCACACACACACACTCAGGGGAAAAAAAAACAAGACTTCTCTGAGTTAAAATAAAACAAAACAAAACTAATTTGATCTAGAAATATAGTCTGTATTATTGTAGAAATAAATCAAGTCAGGCAAAGAACACAAAACTTGAAATTTGATCTTTCTTTGAATAAGTCTCTATATCTCACAATTTTTCTTACCATTCAGTTGGAATGTTAGTGTGCTGATTATGTTCATTTAATTCAGACATTTGAGAAGAGTGGAAGAGAATGTTTCTCAGCTGATCTCTGCTCTTCTGTTTAATTGTACTACGAAGTTGCCACCATTGGCCATGCAAATGTAAAATCAGTATAAAACAAAAGTCTTTCCTGTTCATTTTAAAATTCCATATCAGATACTTAAAGAGGTAAGAATTATAAACCCTAACACACTAAGTAAGTATAATTTGTTATTATTAGGTTTTGATTGCTTTTCATTATCTTCTTTGGTGTTTAACTTGAACAAATATCTACTGTATGTGTAAAAGAATAGAAAGTAATGTAAACCAATTTTTTCCTCATAAACTATCCACTAAAAGATTGTGCTTTCAGTACCCTGAGGTCCACTAATAGCCACTTTAGGTCCCCATAGGTAAAATATGTATGTGACTATAAGCATGGAATCCAAACAAAATATTATTTTACAGAATTTTATAGAATTTCTTATTGAAGTGAGTTGGGTTGAATAACTACATTATTTGATTTTTATAGGAATGAACTATAGGGAAATATTTGTTTAAATAATATTTGTTAAACTATTTGTTAAAATTATTTGTTAAACTATTAAATATTTGTTAAATGGCAGGATAACTTCATTGGTTAATTTTAGAACTCATCATTTATGTCTTAAGAAATCAGTAGAATGGAGAAAATATTCTGTATAGAATTGCTTTTTTTTTTTTTTTTTTTTTTTTTTTGAGTGAGAGAGAAAAAGAGAGAGAGACTGAGAACCTCAAGCAGGCTTCATGCCTAGTCCAGAGTCCAATGTGGGACTTGATCTCCTGATCCTGAGATCATGACCTAAGCTGAAATCAAGAGTCAGATGCTTAACCAACTGAGCTATCCAGGTACCCTTAGCATTGCATTTTAAATTTTTTTTAACTGTCTAGTAACTGTAGAACATTTCACTCCTTTTTAAAATAAATTTCCTTTAATCATATCATCTTTCTTATGCATCACTTATTATCAATAT
Source organism: Lontra canadensis (assembly GCF_010015895.1). Taxonomy (NCBI): domain Eukaryota; kingdom Metazoa; phylum Chordata; class Mammalia; order Carnivora; family Mustelidae; genus Lontra; species Lontra canadensis. Next base: position 10,051,862 of record NW_022630999.1, read on the forward strand.
AATTTATTGTTTAACATAGTTGATATTCTGTAATTCTGCTATTCGTGTTTGTTTTCACTCCACTATTCCATCTCCAAATGTCTCCATTTAAACATTTTAAAAACAATATAAATAAAGGGCAACTCATGCAGTAACTTCAGGCTGAAAGTGGAATCCATTTAGAAATAAGCAGTAATAGGGGCACCTGGCTGGCTCAGTTGGAAGAGCATATGACTTGTTCTTGGGGTCATGAGTTCAAGCCCCATGCTTGCTGTAGATATTAATTAAAAAATAATAAATAAACTTTAAAAAATATTTTAAAAAGAGCAATAATAAATCACTATCTAGAAAGTGCAATGCAATTTGACCAAAGCAATGTAGTCAGATTGCAAATGTACTCAAATTGCAGTCATCACAATGAAAAAAGCAAATGTACTCAAATTTCAGTCATCACAATGAAGAATGGTTGAAAATAAATATATATATACTATTTTTCTCACTCAAGAAGCTAAAAAAGAAAGCAAAATATTAAAATCTAAAGATAATGAAAGATTTCCTAAAGAAAAACAGATCCCAGAAATTAGTGAAAGGAACAAGCTCTTTCTTTGAAAACACCATGAAAATAACAAATATTAATGCAAATGATTCAGAAAATAAAAGTGAGAAAATTAAAAAAGTGTTAAAAATGACATATATTATAGATTAAGAGAAGATTAAACAAATATGAGAAAGGGCTTTCAGTTTTAGTTTTGACATCCTTAGAAGTTCTTATTCCCTCTTACTAAAATAAAATAAAACCAAAATAAATGGAGAGATTCTGTATACATGGACAGAAGATAAAACTTAATCTGTCAAGATGTCAGTTCTTCCCTATTTGATCTATAGATCCAAGTCAATCCAAATAAAAATCGTACCAAGTTATTTTATGGATTATTGACAAACTAATTCTAAGTTTACATGGAGAGGAAAAAGACCCACAAGAGGCAACACAATAAAGCTGGAGGACTGATGCTACCCAACTTCAAGACTTACTATAAAGCTGCAGTAATCAAGGCAGTGTGGTGTTGATGTGAGAATAGACAGAAAGGCCAGTGATATAAAACAGGGAGCCCAGAGACAGATCTTTACAGATGTAGTCATACGATCTTTGATAAAGGAGTAAGGACAATACAATGGAGAAAAAAGTCTCTTGGACAAATGGTGCTGGAACAACCGGACATGCATATGCAAAGAAAATTGATCTAGTCACAGCCTTTAGCCCTTCACAAAAATTAAGTAAAGATATTTCATAGACCTAAATATAAAACATAGACTACAAACTACTAGAAGATTACATAGGAAAAATCTAGATGACCTTGGGCATGCCGATGTCTTTCTTAGATACAACACCAAAGACACAACCTAGGTAAGAAATAGTTGAGAAAGGAGACTTCATTAAAATTTAAAACTTCTGCTCGGCAAAAGAAAATGTCAAAAGAATGAGTAGACAGCCACCGACTGGAAGAAAATACTTGCAAAATGCACATTTGATAAATAACTTTTATCTAAAAGATACAAGGAAGTCTTAAAACTCAACAATAGGAAAGCAAACAACTTGATTAAAAATGGACCAAAAACCTCAAAAGACACCTCAATAAAGAATATACACAGTTGACAAACATATGAAAAGATGTTCCACATCATACATCATCAGGAAAATGCAAATTAAAACAACACGATATCACTACACACCTATTAGAATGGCCAAAATCCAGAACACTGACAACAGAAAATAAATACTGGTGAGCATATGGAACACAATAACTCTCATTCATTGCTGGGGGGAATGCAAAACAGTATAGCCACTTTGAAGGACAGTTTGGCAGATTCTTATAAAACTAAAAATATCCTTACCATATAATCTAGTAATCACACCCCTTGGTATTTACCCAAAGGAGTTGAAAACATGTCCACAAAAAACCTGGATGTTTATAGCAGCTTTATTCATAATTGTCAAAACTTGGAAACAACCAAGATATCTTTCAGTAGGTGAATGGATAAACTGTGATACTTTCAGTCAATGGAGTATTATTCAGCACCAAAAAGAAACAAGCTGTCGAGCAATTAAAAAGATGTGGACAAACCTTAAATGCATATTACTAACTGAATGAAGACGATCTAAAAAGGCTACATATTGTTATACTACAACATATGTCATTCCTGAAAAGGCAAAACCACGGAGGTAATACAAAGTTCAGTGATTGTTTCAGAGAGAGAGAGAGAGAGAGAGAGAAGAGATAAATAGGAAAAGCATAGAGGATTTTTAAGGCAGTGATAATACTCTGTATGATATTATAGTGATGAATATATGTTATTATATATTTGTCTAAACCCATCGAATATACCATAATAAAAATGAATCCTAAGATAAATCATGACTTGGGGTGATTATGATGTAGGTTCACTCTTGGTGCCCTTCTGGTGAGTGATGTTAATAAGGTGGAGGCTGGCATGAGCGGGGTCAGGGAGCTTCTGGAAAATCTCTGTACTTTCCTTTCAGCTTGTGGTAAACCTAAAACTGCTCTAAAAAATAGTTTTACAAAATTAAATGGTTGTACAGAAATAAACTCTTGCATATATGATCAGTGATTTTTGACAAGGGTGCCAAGATCATTTAAAAATAAAGGATAGTCTTTTCAACAAATGGTGCTGGGAAAAATTGACATCCACGTGCAAAGAATGAAGCTGAGCCATAACACTGTACATAAAAATTAACTAAAAATGGACCAAAGATCTGTAAGACCTAAAACCATAAAACTTAGAAGAAAACGTACGTGAAAGCTCCACAATATTAGATTTGGCAATTATTTCTTGGATATGACACCAAAGGCACAGGTAACTAAAAAAAAACATAAATTAGACTTCACAAAAATTTAAAAATTTTGTGCATCAAAATACACTATCAGAAAGTAAAAAGACAAATAAAATATTTGCAAATCATATATCTGATAAGATATTAATATCCAAAATATACAGAAAATCCCTAAAAATCAACACCAAACAACCTGATTCAAAAATAGGCAAATGATTTGAATAGACATTTCTCCAAAGAAGATACACAAATGACTAACAAACATGAAAATATGCTCAACATCACTAATCATTAGGGAAATGCTAATTAAAGCAATAATACAATACCTCCTCGTACCTATTAGGAAGGTTACCAGCAAAAAAAACAAAAAAGAATCCCAAGTGTTGAAAATGTGGAGAAATTGGAACACTTGTGCACTGTTGGTGAGAATATAAAATGGTACAGCCACTATGGAAAACAGTATGAAGATTCCTCAAAAAATTAAAAAATAGAAATACCATATGATCCAGCAATTTTACTTGTCAATATATACTTAAGGAATTGAAAATGGGGTCTCAAAGAGCTAGTTGTACATCTATGTTCATAGCAGCATTATTTACAATAGCTATAAATGTGAAAGCAACCCAGTTGTTAGTGAATGAATGATTATGTAAAATGGGATATAGACATATAATAAAATGTTATTCGGCCTTAAAAAGAAGGATATATGCTACATACGCTACAACGTGGATGAGCTTGGAAGACATTAAGTTAAGTGAAATAAACTAGACACAAAAAAGATAAGTGCTACATGTTCCTACTTAAGTGAGATACTTAGAGTATCGCCAAACAAACCAAACCAACTGTAGAGACAGAAAATAGAATGGTGGTTGCCAAGGGCTGGGAGGAAGGGGGAAATGGGGATTTCTTGTTTAATAGATAGAGAGTTGCAGTTTTACAAGATGAAAATTTTTTGGAGATGGATGTTGGTATTGGTAGTACTGACTGTGCTTAAAACCACTAAACCATACACTTAAAAATAGTGAAGATGGAAGATTTTATGTTTGTATATTTTGTCACAATAAAAAAAATTTTTAAAAAAAGGCTAACGTGGCTGTATTAATTTCAGACAAAGCAGATTTCAGGACAAAAGAATTATCAGGAATAAAATAGGACATTACATAAAGCCTAAAGTTAAAAGAATAAGGAAATAACAAAAATTAGAGTAGAAATCAATAAAATTGAAAACAAAACAATGGAGTTCTTTAGTTCTTTAAAAAGATTTTCAAATGTTTTTTCTTCGAAGAGGGAGAAAGAAATAACACAAATTATCAATATCATAAATGAAAGTAATCATCACTACTGATCCTGGGGTAACTAAAAAGGGATAATAAAGGAATGCTACAAACAATTTTATGCCTATAATTTGAAAATTTAGATGAAATGAAGAAATTCCTGGAAAGTACAAATGAAACTCACACAATGAGAAATAGATAAACTGAATAACATTTCATCTATTAAAGAAATTGAATCAATAATTAATGGCCAGCAAAACATGAATTTTCATCAATGAAGTCAGCCAAACATATAAGGAAGCAACAATATCAATTCTCTATAACTTTTCCAGAAAATAGAAACAGAGAGAATATTTTCTATTTCATTCCATGAGGTGAGAATTATTTTAATACAAAACCAAATCAAACAAACCAAAAAAAAAAAAAAACTACATTGCAGGAAAGAATAAGTACCAAGGTATGTCTCTTATGAACATAAACAGAAAAACTGTGATCAAAATATTAGAAAATTGAATCCATTAAAAATTATTTCAGGTATGCAAGGCTGGTTCAACATTCAAAATCAAATTCAGTTGATCTGAATCAAATTCAGATTCAAATTCTGAATCAAATTTGATTCAGATCAACAGGCTAAAGAAGAAAACCTTCCACATCCACAGGCTAAAGAAGAAAAACCATACAATAATCACAGAACTGGCACAGAAAAAAATTGACAATATATAATGTACACTCATGATATATGTATATATTTAAAAAACAGCTCCTGGGGAGCCTGGCAGGCTCAGTTGTTAGAGCATGCAACTCTTGATCCAGGGCTTGTGAGTTTGAGCCCTATGCTGGGTATAGAGATTACTTAAAAAAATATTGGGGCACCTGGGTGGCTCAGTCAGTTAACTGTCTGCCTTCAGCTCAGTTCAAGATCCTAGGATCCTGGGACTGAGCTCCTCAATGAGCTCTCTGCTCAGCAGGGAGCCTGATTGTCCCTCTTCCTTTGCCAATCCTCCTGCTTGTGCTTTCATAGAAGCAGTAATGGTAGAAGTTCCTAAATTTGATAAGAAATACCTATGAAAAAACCCATTCAAATAGCATCATACTTAATAGTGAAAAAATAGATGCATTATGTCAAAATCAAAGGGAAAAAATTCACTACAAGGACAACTAACGTTAGGGCATAAAAGTTCTCCTTCACTACTCCAATTCAATATAGTACTAGAAATCCTTGCCAGATAAATAAGAAAAGGTAATAAAAAGTACATGGATTGGAAAAAAAGAAACACAATTGTCTGTATTTGTAGATGACAAGATTATCTATGAAGAAAATCCCAAGGAACTGACCAAAGTCCTATAAGTGAGGATAGAAGGTCACTGGATAAAAGATTAATATATAAAACTCAATTTCCAATGTTATAGCACTTAACAATCAGAATTTGAAATTTCTACAAAACCAATACTATATATTGTATGATTCTAATTATATAACATTTTGGACAAGAAAAAACTATGAGATAATACACAGATCAGTGGTTGCCATAAGTTTCAGAACACGAGAGGGCTGAATAGGAAGCACACAAAAGTGTTTGTGAGGTGATGAAACTATTCTGTATGATATCATAATGGAGAATATGGGACAGTAAGCATTTGTTAAAACTTATAAAACTTTACAGCACAAAAAGTGAACCAAATGCTATGCAAATTAAAAAAAGTAACTTAGGAAGTCAGAAGTTCTCAGGACAGAATGCAGAATGTAACAAAGAAATATAAATGTATTATAAATGTTGAGACAACCTCACTGAGGGAGATTAGGAAGTAAGATGCTGACCTAAACATCTTTGCAATGAATGGAGAGGCAAAAAGAACCTTACATAAGATTAATACTCCAGTTGATCAAGTTATTTCCTACGGATGTACAGATTTACAATTCCAAAACCACTACGCATGAATATTACAATTGAACAAAAAAGTAAATATATAGTGGAAACCAGATTTCTAACTCTTGAGTGAAGTATTACAGATAAACAAGAAGAGAAGGTCATAAGTCACATGGTAATGGATTAGAGTTGGAAATATCAGCATGAACTCATGTTTAGCTTAACAGATGGATACACAGAAATATTTATAGACATATGTATACACACAGGTTAGTATATGAGTATATATCTCTTGGCCTTGTCATCTGAGAGGGTGTAGAAGTAAAGATAGTCCAGTAGTAACAGTACGCCTGGTGTCCAAACCTTAGTTTCTAAAACCACTCTTCAATAGAACCAGGGATCCTTAGAGAAATGGCTAAATCTAAGACTGGGCAGGAAATACACAAAATGTTCCAGGAGCACCTTACAGTGCTAGAAAAAAAAATCTCAACACAACAAACAAAAATAATCCTCCCCAAAACCACAATAACAGGAGTGCTTCAAAGGTACACAAGGGCCAACTGAAAGAGGTCCAAATGGCCAAAGTTTGAATGATTTGAGCAGCATAATTAATAAAGTAGTATTGGACCCTTATGCAGTTTGTGGGCATGCAAACTGGTGCAGGCACTGTGGAAGAGAATATGGAGGTTCCTAAAAAAATTATATACAGCACTACCCTACAATCCAGTAAGGGCACCACCAGTATTTATTTACCCAAAGAATACAAAAATCTTAATTTGAAAGGATATATGCTCCCCTATGTTTACTGCCAAAGTATGGAAGCAGCCTAAGTGTCCATCATTGGATGAATGGATAAAGAAGATGTGGTATATACAGAATGGAATATTATTCAGCCACAAAAAATGAAATATTGCCATTTGCGACAAATGAATGGAGCTAGAGAGTATAACACTAAGCAAAATATGTCAGTTAGAGAAAGACAAATACCATATGATTTCACTCGTATGTGGAATTTAAGAAACAAAACAAAGAAGCAAGGGGAAAGAGATGAACCCAAAACATTCTTAACCACAGAAAACAAACAGATAATTACCAGAAGGGAGTTGGGTAGGGGAAAGGCTGAAATAAGTGAAGAGGATTAAGAGTAAACCTATCTAGACGAGCACTGAGTAATATATGGAATTGTGGAATCACTATATTGTACACCCAGAACTAATATAACACCGTATATTAACGACACAGGAATTAAAAAAAATAAAAACAAATAAAGTAGTATTGCATTATAAATCAAATTATAAATAAATATTCACCAGTCCACAGTGATAAATAAAAATGGGCTTAGTAAATAATTAAATGTAAGAGTAAATAAATTTCTCATTTAGAAAAACTTCAAATAGTTTATGTATATACTCTGTCCTTAAGAAAGTAGAATATTATTCTACTATTCCCCAGTCCTTAGTCATGGGCTATGCCTAGTGATTATCCTTCAAACAGAAAAGTATGGAATGAGGAGAAAATAAAGTAACTTTATAGTGGAGAAGCCTGACAAACACTACCTCAATCCAGGTGATTAGCATTAACATTAAGAGCGATAAGACATATTGATAGTAATACCCTTGGAAATGATGCAAAAATAATGGCACTTTATGTCTGTGATCTACCTCTCCAAAAAACTTACCCTAATCTAATCATGAGATCATCAGGCAAATCTCAACTGAGAGATATACTCTAAGATACCTTACCAGTGCTCCACAAAATTGTGAAGTTTATCAAAAACAAGGAAAGCCTAAGAAACCTTATATTAAAAAAACCAAGAGCAAATTGGGGCACCCGGGTGGCTCAGTTGGTTGGGCGTCAGATTCTTGGTTTTGGCTCAGGTCATCTCAGGAGTCACGGCATCAAGTTCCACATCATGTAGGGCTCCACACTCAGCCAGGAGTCTGCCTGAAGGATCTCTCCCTCTGCCCTATCCCCCTCCCCATTGCCTCTTTAAAAATAAATAAATGTCTTCTTCTTTTTTTTTTTTTTTTTCCAAAAGAGTAGACTAGAGGATGCTACAAGTAAATGGTATGCTGGGTGAAAAGAGTATATTGGGTAAAAACTAGGAAAATTTGAATAAAGTATGTGTTTTATTTAGTACTTAATAATAATGTATCAATATTGGCTCATTAACTGTGACAAATATAGCATAGTAATGACAAAAATTAATAATAGGAAACTGGGTATGGGATATATGGAATTCTCTGTAAAATTTTTGCAATCATTTTGTATCTAAAATTGTTCTGAAATTAAAAATTAAAAAGGTTTATTGAAAATAAAAAGGGAAATATATATATATATATAATGTGAAAAGTTTTTGGAATCTTCGGGGGATTTTGTTTTTACATGCTGAGGTTTGGATCTCAACCCCACTCAATTCCATCAGAAACTCTAAGGTATAATCTCGGCTCTGGCATCGGACTTTATTTTTTTAAGCTTTTCAGTATAATGAACTATTGAATTAGATGAACTGAATGATTACTCATAAAGAAGTAAAATCTGAAGTAGTATAATACCAAAGAAAACAGAGAATCAGACACAATGCTTTACTTGTGAAACCTAAGAAGACTTCAGGGTAACAATAATGCCTAGATTGTTTAAACTTCCTTAATATAGAGAATACATTTTTTTTTTACAGTTTTCTTACTCTTGCCAAGAGGTAAACAAAACCTGATAATCCAAAATTCGCTAGGGGATCACAAAAATAGCCACCATAACAATAAATAAGTCTAATTTCACCTATAGACAGGCTACAATGTGTTAAAAACAATAATACATCAGGACAAAGTAGTTTTTATCCCAGAAATGATCTTACCGGTCAACACAAGGATATTTGTTACTATAACTGACTTTACTAATATTGTAACCTGATAAATCTAGGGAAATAAGTGTTCCAGTGTTGTATAAAACCTTGGTCATATTAGCAAATATAACTACATAGTAATTAAAAATTGCTTTGAATTGACAAAAATGTATGTCAAATGTAAAAAATACACTCTTAATGCATAATTAACACTTCCAGAAAATACTTTCCAGATGTTTCTTCTACATATTTATCACACCCCCATTAATTGCCTCAAAAATGTTTTCCCTCCCAAACCACCTTTTCCCACACTTGCACTGTACATATACACTTTTATTTTTTTACCCTGTCGGCTTTCAATTACTTTTTTCTTTATTTGAACATTAGTGCTCTGTGCTTTCTAAAGTAGATATTTTGGGTCTTAGCTTTTCCAAATCTATTTTTCCTAGAACAATGTGCACAAAAGGCCAAGGGGCTAATAATGCAGCACAGAATCATGACAAAGAGTGGGAAGAAGGGGAAGCTGGAAGCTTCCAAAGTATCCTTCAGGGGTGAGAGAGAAAGTCAAGGAAGCTACCTATCTTGAGTTGATATACATATATTTTTAAAGATTTTATTTATTTTATTTGACAGACAGAGATCACAAGTAGGCAAAAGCAGGCAGAGAGAGAGGAAGGGAAGCAGGCTCCCTGCTGAGCAGAGAGCCCGATGCGGGGCTCGATCCCAGGATCCTGGGATCATGACCTGAGCCGAAGGCAGAGGCTTTAACCCACTGAGCCATCCAGGCACCCCGAGTTGATATATTTTATTCAGCCACAATAGTTTAACGGATAAGAACCTTACGGTTATGTTGATATATTCCAAAAAAAGCACTTAGTAAAATTCAAAGCCTTTTCTAGCATTTCTTTTTTTATTTAATTAATTAATTAATTTATTTGTTTATTTATTTATTCATTTATTTATTTATTTACTTGACAGAGATCGCAAGTAGGCAGAGAGGCAGGCAGAGAGAGAGGGGGAAGCAGGCTCCCCGCTAAGCAGAGAGCCCAATGCGGGCTCAATCCCAGGACCCTGAGATCATGACCCAAGCCGAAGGCAGAGGCTTAACCCACTGAGCCACCCAGGCGCCCTCTAGCATTTCTTACATGTTATTGAAGAACACTTCTCAAACTCAGCATAGATTTATTTAATTCAACAAAATAAAATTCACTGTCTTTTTCTCAACTACTAATTTGATTTGAATACTTTTTAAATCATTACTGATATTTTTTTAGGGATTCCGATATACTGGTTGACTAGTCTCTAATGAACAAATAAAAATTTGTCTCCAGTCTGGACTTACTGATTTAGAATCTTTGATGGGTGGGGCCTGAGCATCTTTGGTTTAAAACAGCCCATCGATCATTCGGATGTACGCACGGAATATACAAGGGAAGACAGACAACTACACAATTAATTTCAGTGTGAGGCAGACTGAGACCAGGACCCTGGAAATCTATGAAAAGTACTAAGGAGACACAAAGGTGGGAGACATTGATTCTGACTGAGAAGCCTATTCTAAAGAGAAGATATATTATAAAGTCTGTGAAGGATAAACACAAACTAATACGGACCATTATTCTATACCTCACTTAGGAGAGGGAAAAGAGCTTCCTTTGAACTGCCTCTTACAGGATAAACCTGTAGATATTTGAAGACAGACTTCTTACCTTTTTCTAAGAAAAACATTTCAGTTTCTTGATGTTGAAGAACATTTAAACATTAAGTTTGCCCAGTCCTGATACTGTAGTACCAGAGGTCTAATATTAATCATTAAGTTTCTAATGTTTTAACAGAATTGGTAGAAACTAAGAAAAGAAACTAAGAAAAGAAACTAAGAAAAAATAGTGTCCCCCTTCTGCTTATTTTAACATTATTTCCTCTATGCAAAAGAGCCCCTAAAGTCCATATATTAGCATAATGGCTCCTCCCTGTAGTTGTTTTACTTTTTTGTCTCAACACTATCTGGAAGCATCTTTGATTGGGATGATTAAAGCCCCTCTATGAATCTGCATGTATACTAAAAAGGTAAGAGTATATGGTTTTCTTCCTGATATATAAAAAAATCTAGTGGAATATATATATATATATCTCCCCCAACCCAGGATTCTCTTCTTTTAAGTGAGATGCAATTGATGCAACATGTTAGTTTCAGGTATGCAACTACAGAGAGTAACAGGAATCACCCATGCCAAGCATGAAATGTCAAGCAGTGACAAAAGAACCAAAGGCATTGCAGCTAAGACCAGATACTGAAATAAGTGCCAGCAGACGGCACCCTCAGAATGATGATAAGCAGAAAAAGGAGAGTTCTGCAAAGGCCCAAGACAGATTAAATCCCTTTAAAAAAGAAAGATTTTTGCAGCAAACTATCAGACTTTCAAGACACTAACCTGAACTTTCACGTTTGACCACATCAAAAAGGCAGCCGCTGCTGAAGCTCTGCCGGACTTGATCTCTGAACAGAACAGAGGACCTGCACTGCTTGGACATAATAAGCAGCACTCGCGGAGGGCTGACCCCACAGACGGAGGCCTTTACCAAACTGCATGCTCACAGACTGACTTCATCTTTGGTGTCTTAACTTCCTACTCCCTGTACTATCTTTCTTGCTGTGTAACTTTTCTTGTGCTTTGTTTTGTGTGGTGGTAAGAGGCAAAGTTGAACAAAGAGTGAAATGTCACTGAGTTTGGAATCCCAAACCTGCTTTATAATTACGTTAACCTTGCTTTACGACTGAATAAAGCTGGCACTGTGGAAAGACACAACTCGTGTGTGTGCCTTCCTAGCGTGCTCATGACAACAACACAATACTTTGATATTTATATACATTGTGAAATGATGATGACAATAATCAGGGTAACATCTGTCACCACATATAGTTACAAAATTTTTTTCCTTGTGATGAGACTTTTTAAGCTCTACTTTCTTAGCAACTTTCAAATATGTAATACAGTATTAGCTGTTATTGTCACCATAATGTATATTCTATTGGCTTATTATTAAAGAAATATTTTAATGTTTTGCAAAAAGAACGAATTCTTCCATGTGTGATGGTGGAAAACTTATCTCTTTTGGGGAAAAATACAGAATCTTACTTCACACTATATTCACAAATATATATGCTGGATGGGTTACTATTAAAATAAAAATGTAATTGAGGTATGTATAATAAATACAGTAAACTATGATAAAATAGTAACAAAATGCAAAACTAAATAAAATAGAGGTAAAGATGGAGAACATTTTTATAAATTTGCCCTGTACTAAACCCACCTAAGGAACACAAAATCTCTGATGCCTTAAGGGGAAGGACAGGCAGGTTCATATCAAGTCAATAATAATAAAATCAGATTGATGAAGGGAAAGTTAGAAAGATAAAAAAGAAATAACAAGCTTGAAGAAAATAGTTATAGATTATCAAAAACACATTAGGAATGTTGCTATCAATTGTTTTAAAAAAGGCAAAAAAAAATTAGAAAAATATATAAAGAATAGAAGCAGAAAAAAGAAAATATAAATGTTGAATAAATCTATGAACGCTTCAACCTCAATATTAATAATGGGATTGCACACTAACAAGAAAGAGATGCCATTTTTACTTATTAAGAGGACAAAAGTCAAAATGAATTGGCAAGACATATAGACACAGGCAGTCTCATCAAAGAAACAATTTGTTGTTTATCTCAGTTTAAAAATATGTATAGTCTTTGACCCAGTAATTCAACTTCTAGGCAAGTTTTATACATGTGCACAAATATCAATATATATCTGATAATAGCAAAAAGTTGGAAACAATTCAAATTTTCAGGGTTTTTAGCAAGGGAAATTTCTACTTATAATGGTTAGTTTTAGGTATCAACTTGACTGGCTATGGGATGCCCAGATTGAACATAACTTTTGGATGTGTCTGCGAGGGTGTTTCCAGATATGATCAGCATTTGGATCAGTGGGCTCAGTAAAGCAGATTCCCCTCCCCAATGTGAGTGGGCATCATCCAAACAACTAGAGGTGTGAAGAGAACAAAAATCATGGGGGTGAATTCGACCCTCTTTTCCTATCTCACTGCTTGAGCTAACATCTCATCTCATCTTCTGCCTTTAGACTGGGATTTAGACCTTTAACTTCTCCAGTTCCCAGCCTTGGGAGCCAAACTAAATTCTGCCATCAGCTTTCCTGGTCTCCAGCTTGTCAATGGCCAATCACAAGACTCGTCAGTCTCCATATTTGCATAAGCCATTTCCTCATAATGACTCTCCTTCTGTATGTATGTTCTCCTATTGGTTCTGTTTCTTGGGAAAACCCTGACTTTCACACCACTCAACTGGAGGCTACATTCCTCAGCCTTTCTTACACCTAGAGGTACTCTCGTAACTCAATTCTAGCCAATCAGATGTAAATAAGCACTGACAGGGACAATTCTAGGTACACCTTTAAAGAGAAGCTGCTCATTCGTCACTTCCTCTGTCCCCTTTTTCCCTTCCTGTGGGCCATACCTAACATGATGGAGAGGAACCAGTTCCTCTTGTATAAATGGGAAAATCACGCTAGGGGATGGCAACAAAATAAATGAAATCTCGGCTCCTGAAAACTGTCTTGAGGAGAGCCACCTGACTCTCCTGGGACTTCTGTGTGAGACAAAAATATATTTTCCTTCTGGTTTAAGCCAGTGTTCATCACTTCCGGTTTGTGAAGGTAACAAGATACTCCAACCAACACAGTAAATATACACGCACTGAGCATGTGACACTGAAATGTGAAAACATGCCATTTAGATACTTTTATCAGAATTCGAATACAAGTTCCTAGTCAAAACCCACAAATCAACATTCTGACATCTCAAAAATTCTGAGAAGGACACATAACCGAAGCAACATTCAGCTCAGTGCCACTTTCTTTCTCACTGACCTCCAAAGTAAGAGCCATCTGTCAGCTTCATTTCTTTACTGGATTTTGTGATGACACCAGCAACTCCATGTTGAATGAAATACATTTTTTTACCCACAGCTCCTTCTCGTATGATATAATCTCCAGGTTGAAACACCTCAAATCTCAGCTTGCTCAGCATGGCGGTCACGAAATTGGGATCTGCATTAGCAAACAGCGGCATGGTCGCCACTAGTTTCCGACAGTTGAAGTTGACGATCTCCTAAAGATGGCAAGGGCAGACAAATATGAAGAGAAATATTAATCATAGCAGGAAGAAGAGCACATGCTTATGTTAAAATCTACACATAGCCCAATACTGCAATTTAAGTTCAGAACTAAAGACACATAAATTCTAATAATCTGCGTATCTCTTCAAAGCCAGAAATTATGTTTTATTTTTGTGTTGGAACTTTGTATTCCCAGCATCTAGCACAGTATACTCATATATTAAACATTAAGTAAATGTGAATTAAATATATACGTCTTACATTTTATAACTTCCCAATCCCTTTACCAAACTTCATATAAAATTAGAACTCAAATGTGGAAGAGTTCTAGTCTCCACTTTATCTTGTTTTATGAAGAAAAGAAGTCACACTACCTCCTGTTAACTATAATATTACTGCTTTTGTGCCCCATTGTGTTGAACAATCTAACTTGTACCTACTGACCAGAATTCTGAAACAAAAGTCCAGCTGCCAGACAAGCATTTTAATGTTTTTTTTTCTTAATGTTATTCACATTAAAGTGAGGACATGGGGTGTGCAAGAAAGGTTATACAAAGAAGGCTCTAATCTAACTATAATCTATAATTGTAAATTCAATCCGTTTCTGGGCTAGACCAGAAAATCACTCTTTTTAAACCTCCTGGGCTTTAGACTGGAGGGACTACAGTTTCCTTTTCCTGAATTGTTTGTTTGTCTTATTCCTGGAGCCTGGCCAATTCTGAATTAAACTTAAACATTTGATTTCATTCTGTAGATGTGGTCAAGATTAGACATAGTGTTATCTCTTTGGACTAAAATAGAGATATGGGAACAACCTTTTTTTTTTTTTTTTAAGATTTTATTTATTTATTTGAGAGAAAGAGAGAAAACACAAGCACACAGGCACTGAGGAGGGGCAGAGGGAGAAGAAGACTCTTGCCTGAGCAGGGAGCCTGCCATGGAGCTGGAGCCTGACATGGGCTTGATCTCAGGGTCCTGAAATCATGACCTGGGCCAAACGCAGACGCTTAACCGAGTGAACCACCCAGGTGACACTGGAACCAACCATTTTTAATCTTGCAAGGTACATATGTAAAGAGATAAATAGTAGGAACTTAAATTTTACCACAATGCCATTTCTCAAAAATTTGTTCTCCAATGAGCCCTAAAGAAAAAGGGTTAACCCTGAATTTGTGATCTCTTTTATGAGACACAGATACTGAAGGAAATCCTGCTAAAAGGTGGGAAAAGGGCAAAAAAATTTGGAGGTATTAACGAAAGCTGAGATCTGAATTCTTGCTTTGGAAAAATATGTTATATAAACTAATAGATAAAATAGATAATAAATAGATAAAAAAGTTAATAGATAAAATAGATAAAAAAAAGTTTCTTCAGTTTTGGTTCATGAAATGACCTGACCTTATTTTGGAATAGGTAAGAAAATTCTAGCTAATACCAGGGCACAAAATTTGGGGTCCGCCATGGAGAAGAAGGTATTTCAACTTTAATAGTATTTTGTCAGTTCAGTAGGGCAAAGAAGAGTCTCCAATGGTGGGGTTTCACGGAGGACGGCAAAATATTAAACAGTCAGCTGTAATAAGCAATAAGTGAACATAACAAAACAACAAAAACAAGAGAAAGATATTACATGTGGTACCTCATGTACCAGCATCATCCAAGCCCAAATAATGTTCAGCTGACTCCATGAGGGGCTGTACCGAGGACAACTTGTGGTTAATTTTAACTGGTGCTGGCAAGCCTTGGTGGGGATGGGACTACAGTAAGATACAGCAGGTGGTACGAGCTGAGTAAATATGCAGGCAGGTAGAGAAGGTGGAAGGAAGGCGGGAAGGGAAGAAGAAAGGGAGGAAGATGGAGTTTGAGCAGTGGAAAAAAGTGCTCACAAAGATTAGTTTTGTTCCCATTGGGAGATATTTACTTAAAACTCCTAGAAAGCTCTCTCAAGCAAACAGCTTGAGAAACAAGTCTCTGGTGTATAAAAATATGTTTTTTATTATTCAAAATCTTTCTGTACAAAAATTTCAAGAAGATAAAAGGTGAACCATTCAAGGTACTCAAGGTAACCACATGAGTTGAAAGAAGACAGAGAGGTCATTAAAAGGACCAGATTGACTGTCTGAGTTAATGAACTCACATGCAAAATTGCAAAGAATACTGTGGAGGAAAGTGAACATAAGTCAAGTTGCAGAGAAAATAAGAAATTTCAAACAAAAATAATAAAACAGAATTCTTTTTTTGGTGTTCTTGGATATCAACTACACAATTTTTCTCTTCATTGTTCTCTCACTATTTTAGAAAATAATTGGAAGTATATTTTATAAACAATTTAGCTGTACTTTATTTATATGAATAACTTTTTCTATGATGCATTTCCTGTTCAGGTACACCTATTGTAACTGCCTTGATTTTAACACCGTGGGGATAATTTCATATTATTGTTATGGCTTAAAGGAATTCATTAATTTTCTCCCTCTCTGTGGAACTTTTACCCCCAATGTGACAACTATCAGATTGAAACTATAAATTCTAACAAGCATTTGATAAGAAAAAATGTAATTAGAAAGTTATTTGCATTTAAAAGCCCTTTCTCCTCCCATAAAATTGGCTTGCTTCGAGGGTATATAGTTTAATAGAAACATCATGTAAGTCTAGAAATGAAGCAAAATTTTTAAAAGCTTTTCTCCATCAATCACATTTCTTTATAGCACATTTTCTTAGAGAACATATTTAATTAAGTTATTAATATCTCTCCATATGTAAAACAAGACTTTTAAAGCTCCTCCTCCATCAATCACAGTCCCTTATAGCACACTGACTTAACTGAGACACACAGTTAAGTTATTAATATCTCTAATTTCCATCCACGTTCTTTATGGCAGTTTTTATAATAAGCTATTTTAGCAATACGTCTGGCTTGAATTAGGAGTATTGACCATATGCATTAAATTGAGGAATGCTCCATTCTTAAGGGAATCAGACAGGGCCCTGACCTAAATAAGGTACTCCATATTAGCAAGCTTACTGTAAACACTTAAAAAAATTGTAATCTTTTTCTTCCTGGAGCATCTTGTAGTAAGAGAAAGTATAGATA